>NC_053152.1:1613739-1914635 GCF_016808335.1 Panicum virgatum
AGACCATGGTGGATGCATGCTTTAGCAGCGGCGGAGAGCTCTCAAGAGGCAAGGTGGACGACCGAGACGCGGCGGCGCTCCGGCAAGCTGCGGAGGCGAGCGCCAAATATTCCCAGGAGCGGACGCCAAATACCGTCCACCCCAGGGCGGACGGGATTTCAATTACCGTCCACCCCTAGGGTCCTTCCGGTGCATTCGATCAGGATCCTACGGCTGAGATAATTCGGAAATCTCCTCCTATTTCACATCGTTTTCCCTTTCCTCACCATCCCTGCGACGAGACGGCCACGAGTGGCGCCGGCGAGCCCGGCCGGTGCCCCGGTGCGAGTGCGACGCCGGTGCCAGCCTCCAGATGGAGCGCATGCACAGAACGGGCATGCTCGACGGTGCAGCCACGTGTGCTCTGCACGGCAGCGCTGCTCACTGCCATAGCTGCGTCCTCGCCGTGTTCGGGCGCACCGCCGTCGCCATCGGGGAACCTGCCTGTGGCACTAGCCACCATTCTAGGCTTCTAGCAGTGCAGCGCCGTCGCTCGCCTGCCGGAGACGACGGTGACCGCGGGCGGCAATGGCGATGATACCTGCTGCGCGCGCGGTGTGCCTGGAGGGCACGAGGCCGTGCGCGCACACGTTCCACGGGGAGTGCATCGTGGGCGTGGAGTGGCTCTCCGCCAGCAGCTTCTGCCCGCTCTGCCGCTTCAGGCTGCCTGCCCCAGGCCGAGGAGGACGCCGCCGGCCGCCGCCCAACACCAACAGGCGGCGCGCCTGAGAACGATGATGACGGTCGTGTCCGTGGCACAATGCAACGTTTGCATCTGATAAGTATCCGCGCCGTACACGCATGATTACTTGATGGCTTAGCTGATTCAAAAGTGTGTAGATTTGATTCCTTGCTCGCTGTGATACGTACGACGGTACGAGAGCTTTGCGGAAGTGCTGATGCTTTCAGTTGAGAGTTGTAGCCTGTGATCATAGTTGTATGCGACTATCTGCTAGTCTCATTGTGTGCATTGTGGACACGCTTTCTGAATCTGACACAAGGTTAAAATACAGGTGCTTGATTTGACTGTTGCCATTGTCATCGACTCCTGTCTGAACCTGACACAGGGTTGACGACGGGCTGTGCAGTAGGTTGTTTGAAGCTTCATGTCGGCAAGCAACACGAGACAGTAGAGTTGCGACGATTGGCAATCATGAACGCGCATGTTACGTGATGGATCAAGTAGTTAGCTATGCATGTGGATGTGGATGAGGAGCAGCCATTGCGCACTGTATTGTGCAGCAAAGTGGATCCCGGGAACATGCATGGTGCATCCACGCTCCACAGGTGGTACGCAGCCCAATGATTTCATCAGAAGCTGGCCGCCGGGCCCAGCCCTTTTTGCCACGGTCCATTCGTTTGCTTAATTAGCTTGGTGTCATGGCACAACAATGCTGTGATCACTGCCTCACTGCATGGACACATGATGCATGCAGTGCCTTCATCTTCACGAAGCATCCTCCTCGATCGATCTCCCCTGAAAGCTAGCAGATCGCCGGCCGGCCGGCCGGCCGAACATGGCGGGGATATCGGCTGCATGATTGCTCCGGCACGACGGTGCCCTCCCTTTCGCGACCGCGACAGCCTAACAGACGACCACACCGAAAAGGGGGCCGGCGGCGTGCACGAGCGGCGAGGCCCCATGGCCATGGCCCATGCCGCCTCTCGTTTCAAGATCTGGGGATCTGAACCTGCGTCACTGTACCATCACGTACGCCAGTGATGGGGGCAGATCAGCAGATCGCGACCCAGCGCCCGTGCACACGCACGTACAGTCTCCGGCTGCAACAGCACAGCAGGTTGGCGAAGGTCGCTGTCGATGCGTGGTGATTCGCTCGATGATCCTTCATCAAGAGGGAAGGGAAGTAGCCAAGCAGTTTCTTTTTTCTGTTCCTGCTGCCACCACTGTTTGTTTGCTGGGCAGCTTGGGCAACGGCATGCCATGTTCATCAGGATGTGTGGTGGATTACTGATTCTGCGCAGGCAGTTCTTTTCATTGTATACAGTTTTGTTCTGAACTTCTGATCGCACACTGTAGGCTCGTGCACAGGCTACTGCGATGCAACAGTTTTGGAGCAGCATTTACTACAAGCAATAGATGAATGCACTGATACTCGAACAGAGCACACACTAGTGGATCTGCACTGTATCTCCTGGGTGCTGGGTAACTGACAGATACAGAAATGCTTATGGACTAATATAACACAACAGGTTCATGATCCTGATGTGCTTGACAAAGATCGCTACAAATCTAAGCGACCAGCCTCTCCCATTTGCCAATAATTTGCGGATAGAATAGCATCTTGCCCGTACAAAATCATCACATCATCTGTGAATTATTAGGACAGCGATATAAACGACTAGCAAGATCTTAGGATAGCCAAATAATGCACGGCAAAATGTTACCTGTAACCAGTACGCATTGCATAGCAGATTTTGAGTCATTTTACAAGCAAAACAGAGTTTGCCGACTGCTGTTTGTACCAAGTTACAGATAAAAGGGACTAAAAAAAGGAAGAAAATTCCACTAACTACTGGGGATACTTTTCTTATCTATGATTACTCTTACTTTGACCATAACTCCATAAGGTTAACTGGAACCTAATGCGAGGTCAGAAAACAGAATCTGGTCGCCGCCGGAGATTGATGGGGTATCCTTTGAGAGTTCGGGTGGTGGGGAAGAAGACAATCCTATCTTCCTCAGCTTCTTCCCAACTGCAGATTCAAGACCACACGGTTCAATCAAAGTGGCGTCCAGTACGCAAGAGGCGGATAGATTAATGTTCCATCATAAGATTATCAACATCCTATGGCTCCAAAAACAGTGTAGGAACTTGGTAGATATGGATGCCTTACCTAAAGCGTGTTACAAGATGATGGAGAAAAACAGAAACAACAACCCGGGCAAGCTCATAGCCTGGGCACAGACGAGGTCCGCCACCAAAGGGAGTAAACAAGCTGGCCCCTTCCGCATTCTGAAGTTTATTCTTACTCTGCACAATTGCAACCACAAATTGGTTTGAATATGTTTCTTAGAGAAATCATTTCGCATATATGCAGCTCAGCATGCAAATATTTTACTTTTATATGCCAGTAGGTAACACACAGCTGAAAATAAGCAGAACAGAATCAATCTAAGGAAGTACAAGTACCTGCCATCTCCAAGGATCAAAGGTCCGGGCATTCTCATAGTGTTCAGTATTAAGGTGCACAGCTCGGAATGAAGCAAATATTTTGCAGCCCTTTGGAATAATGTAGTCTGATGAACAAAACAGAACGTTACAAATGAATGAACATCCTCGGTTAAATTTTGGGAAATTTGATGATAGTTTCTATTAGAGTACCTTTAAAATGAATATCAGTGTTTGCACGCCTGAATACCCCACTAATTAAGTTAGCAACACGCAATGTTTCATTTATCACCTGCAAAATGTAAAAAATCCAGTTGTGCTCAAATGTTCATTTTAAATGATGCAGTACAATTTGTAAAAATTAAACTGCTAGACAGCATTTTGCTTTTGGCATGGTACATCAACAAAGAATTTTTTTAAAAAAAGGACTCCAAAAATATTACACATTGTGTAAATGGCATCGACTTGTAATCGCTCCATTCCAGAGGTTGATTTTTGCCTTTTACGTCTCTGATATTTTCGTGCTCTTCCTGAAAATTCAGAAAATATCTGGAATCAGACTCACATGTCATGAAGCAGAATAAGGTCTGGACCGCAAGGTACAATAATGTAACTTCAAAACTGAAAGCAAAAAGGTTTCACCAGGTGGCTCGAAATTCATATCCGGTCCAATTATGACGTTGTTACGATTCTCACTTTTGGCCGTTCGGTTGGATAACGTCGGCACACTTCCAAGTACAGAAATGGGAAAGAATAAGGCACCTTTATGCACAAACAAGAAAAAAATGTTCCAGGAAGAAATCACTAGGAGTTGCGTTCATAGCAGATTCAGTCTTATTATAACATATTATGAAATCAGTTGACGTATTAATCTAACCCAATGTCCAAGCTAATTTGACTGTTGACAGTACCAACCACCACACGTGCACCAGGATTGTGCTTACCACCGAACATTCCAACAAAAGAATTGACAATTTCCAAACAAATTCCTGACGATGCATACCCTGAGCTGCGCCAGCGCAGTGGGTGTCTCGGTGAGGAACTTGACAGCAAGCGTCATGAGCACGGACGTCGTCTCGTAGCCAGCCACCAGCAGAGACAGGCAGAAATCCACCATTTCCTCCTCGGAGAAGCTCCCACCCTCTGCTTCAAGAAGCTCCTCCACCATGTCCTTCTTCTCAATCTTGTCATCCTCCTTTCCATTCGCGGCACCATTTTCCACCTTGTCGTCCATCCTCTTATCACCTCCCGCAGAGCCCCGGCCACTTTCTTCCTCGCCTGAATGGAACCAACAATCATTCACACCTTGAGAGGAGGAGATGCAATGTGGAACGGATAGAACAGATCGGGGGAACGAAAGGCAAACGGGCGAGCACCTTGAGCGCCTGGCCGTAGGTGGTGAAAGGGAGGAGGTGGGCGAAGGGGAACGGGATGGAGAAGAAGCCGTCGATGAGCTTGACGTACTCGCGGCGGACGCTCTCGGTCCAGGGCCCGGGGTCGATGCTGACGAGCTGCTTGACGGTGAGGTTGAAGGTGATCTTCTTGGCCTCGTCGAGGAGGCGGACGGTGGCGGCGGGCTCCCACGGCCGCATGGTGGCGAGGACGAGGCGGTCGATGCGGGCGAGGAGCGGCGGCGACGCGGGGCGGCCGAGGCGGGTGAGCGTGAGCGCGTGGAGGCGGCGGTGCGCGGGGTCCCTGGTGAGGAGCAGCGAGTGCGGGCCGAGCAGCGTGGCGATGGAGGACGGGTAGCTGCAGCCGACGGCGCGGCCCTCGGCGGCGAGGAGGAGGCGGTTGAAGGCCGGGTCGGCGGAGAAGACGGTGCGCTCGCCGAAGACGTGGGTGGTGAAGAAGCCGCTGCCGTGGCGCGCCACGCGGTCGTCGATGAAGGGCTCCGGGTTGGGGGTCTTGTAGGCGGAGATGAGGCGCATCGTCTCCCCGACGAGCGGCAGCCCCGTGCTGCCCGGCGAGGAGCCAGCCCAGCGCGGCCGCGGCGAGGAGCAGCGCGGCCGCAGCGGCCAGGAGCAGCGGCGGCCCGCTCGCGTTCGCGTCCAGGGGCGGCGTGGGCGTGCGCGGCTTGGCTTCGGCTGGGTGGGGAGCGAGAGCGAGTGGATGGATCAGCGGAGGGAGCGCGTGCGGGTGTCGGGAATTGAGATTGAGTGAGAGAGATGCGCAGAGAATCTTTGACAGCATCCGAGATGGAGGATGTTTGTGGGGGGTATTTCAGTATTTGTAGGTGGCTGATAATTCTTTTTGTCAAGTTTTATTAATTGGAGATCTTAGTGTTGAATATTGAGCTTCTGGGAGTTGGATAGTAAAGTTATTGTAAAACAATGTAGCTTTGGTCCAAAAGGGAATGCATGGCAGGGTATGGGGCCAGTGTGGCCATGTTGGTGAAAAGGGGTGAGGAATGTTTGAGTAAAAAGAAATAAGGCAATAGGGGGCCCACTTTTGTTTCTTTTTTTTCTTAGTATTTCTGAAGGAAGCCACACACCATGTGAGCCCGATGAATGTTCTTTTTTTAGTAAAAAGGACTAGAATTATACTTTTTTTTAACTTTAAACAAGTACTTTGGCACAAAAAAATGATGTTATTGTAGTTTTTATGCTTATTATGGGAAGTGTTTGGCAGATGGGAAACTAAAAGAACTGGTCCAAAAATAAGATGTCAACGTATGCTATGGAAATCAGGCTACCGTGAAAACTCGTGCAAACCACGACAAAAAAGTCATCTAATTTCACTAAAAAAATCACACATGCTGATGATATGATGATACACAACTTTATAAAATATTTTGTCCAAACTCGACTTCGTTTGTGAGATATAAAAATAATAAATTTTAGAAATTTGTTATTTTTATATCTCACAAACGAAGTAGAGTTTGGAAAAGATATTTTACAAGGTTGTATATTATCATATCATCTGCATGTGTGATTTTTTTGGTTAATTTAGATGTCTTTTTTATCGTGATTTGCACGAATATTCACAGCAGGCTGGTTTTTATAGCATACATTGCCAAATAAGATACTAGGGTGTGCCAATTAGTGACTCTTAGGTACACCTTCAACTCTTTTTAGTTAAAAATTTTGTATTTCTTCTCTAAAATAATATCTCATTTTAAAAAATAGTACAAAATTTTAAATTAAAAAGAGTTAGAGGTGCACCTAAAAATCACCAATTTGCACATATAAGATACCATCTTGCCCTTGCGCGGCAGAATCACTGGGAATGTACCATCGGTTGCATTTTTTTTTCTGCGGGTCGCGGTTTAATTTTGAGGCAATCTAACTATCTATCACTTGCGATTAGCAGC
The DNA here is from genome assembly GCF_016808335.1 of Panicum virgatum. Classification (NCBI taxonomy): domain Eukaryota; kingdom Viridiplantae; phylum Streptophyta; class Magnoliopsida; order Poales; family Poaceae; genus Panicum; species Panicum virgatum. The sequence goes on from NC_053152.1 coordinate 1,620,220, forward strand.
GCATACGTGGTGCGGTTGGGCCGAAAAGACATCGAGTTTCCTTCTAATTCATCGCGACCTCTGCCTGTGGGCTGGGGGAGAAAAACATACTGGGCTCGATGTATAGTATTTTTTTTCTTTCCAGTTCACGGCCTGCTGGGAGGCCTGTGGGCAGGAGCCCAGTTTTTCTTTCCAGTTTTTCCTCCTCCTGCTGCTCAGGTGGAGTGAAAAACTGGGCTTGCACGGGCCCACCTAGCGATGCAGCCCAGCCATATTATCCTCCCCCCCCCCTTTCTGCTCCTCTTTTGCTTGCTATATCTGAATTCCTTGGTCCTTGTTGGGCTCTCGCAGAAAAAAATGATTTCCAAAGGTCGTACAACCGTACAGGTAGCTTTTATCGCTCCTTTTTTTAAAAAAAGAAAACTCCTTTTCAAGAAAAAAATGCTTTCGTCGAAACAATGAATGGCCTGATGATGATTTGTTTGACTGGATCAGAATCTCCCACGCCACGTTGGATCGGAATGTCCAACGTGGCTGCGCCGATCGAAGCCACACGCCCACGCAGCCACGTCGTTGATTGAAGCAGCGGCCGCCGACGAGAGGACGATCGATGAGACCGCCTGCAAGGAAAGCGAGAGCCGAGGAGGGGACGCGTGGAGGCAATCCGGAGCGAATCGCCGGCACCGGGAGACGCCGCTTTCGCGGCGATCGGGAGGCGGATTCGATTCCTGCAAGCGATCGCACCCGCAGCTGCTTGCTTGCTCTCCTGCATGCCGCTCGTGCTGCTGCTGCTGCCGCTGAAAGCAAGGCGATCACGAAAGCGACAGGGGGGATCTCTCGTATCGTCCCCCTCCCCGAACCGAGTGGGCCTCGTTCTTCCACCTCCGTATCGCCTCCGTTGCGGATCTTGGGGATTCGACCGCACGCACGGGCAGAGTCGTCGTTGCTGACAACCGCGAGGATCGTCGTCATCAGCTGGATCTCGAGGTTGCTGCTGCGTCGCATTTCAGAATTCGAGACACCATCTGCGCGGCCTGATTTTATTTTTACCGAGAGATATCATCTGCAGAAGTGCAGATTGCTGGTGCAGCACTGCAGCAGCAAGTGCACCATACGTATGTGTGAGTTGTGCAAACAGAACACTGTTGTCCCTGCAGATTGGAGATCTCCCGGGATCACAAGCAAGTGGCTACAGAGGCAGCAAATCTCTCTTTTTTACTTGCAACAACTTGGTGCAGCGAACTAGGAGGCCGCACACCTGAAGAAACGACAACTCACCACCAGCAGATCGCCAAAACGATCCGTTCCGATCCGATCCGTCCGGACAAACCAAGAAGTCAAGAACTCGAAACCAACTAATAAAGCCAGATACGGTAGCAGCAGTAGGGAAAGGGAGAGGGAACAAGAGGAAATGGTGGACCCCTTTTGATGATCCAGAAAGAGGGTCCGGCCGGTTCATCATGCTCTTGCCTGCCTGCCCGGGTGGCCATCTCTTCTATTCTATTCTTCAGTGGAGATGGAGTCAATTCCTGGCAAGATTTGGAGCAAATCCGCCTCGGATCTTGCTTTCTCCACGCGCTGGGATTTTCTTTCGTAGTCGTCACACCCCTTTCCTCCCTCCCTTTACTTTCCATCATATCTCCTGGATCGAATCCTTTCATGTGTGCCTGTATATATATCTATACCAACTCAACCATACACCCTTCAAAAGGCAAGCCAAGCCTCTCATGCCAAGCACGCATACCTCCCTGCTTTTTTAGTCTCCTCTACAACTCTTCCGCTCTGCAGCTGCTCGTAGCATAGCATCCTCATCTTCCTCCTCATAGTCAGGTACTAGAACACCAGCAGGAGAACATCTGCTCTCTTGTTTCTTCCATGGCGGTGGCGACAGAGACCCCGTTCCATGTCCTGGCCGTGGATGACAGCCTCCCGGACAGGAAGCTCATCGAGAGGCTCCTCAAGACCTCTTCCTTCCAAGTCACCACTGTCGATTCCGGGAGCAAGGCGCTGGAGTTCCTGGGGATCCATGGCGAGGACAGCAGCCCACCAGTTTCGGTTCACGCAGACCAGCTGGTAAGGAGATGGCTTCCTCTTCCTTGACAAATCAGTGAACCGTTTGCAGTGTTCTTCCTAGTCTGAAGAAAGGTTTCTGATGTGTTTTGGTTCTGTTACTGTTTTGTGGATTATCAGGAGGTTGCGGTGAATCTGATCATCACAGACTACTGCATGCCTGGCATGACAGGATATGATCTGCTCAAGAAGATCAAGGTAGCTACCATATTCTCTGCTAGCTAGTGTTTCTTGGTATGGTCCATCGATGATCCACTCAAGACAATAGGATCTAAAGATGTACGCATGCTTGTTTTGTTCAAGCAGGAATCAACATCTCTAAGAGACATCCCAGTGGTGATCATGTCGTCCGAGAACATTCCTTCAAGAATCAATAGGTGAGAATTCTTATTGATCTTTGTACTATTGTTTCAGATTATCTCCTGATTTTTGAAAGAACAAATCCAAGTTAAGCGTGCAGAAATATTAGTGAGTGTCTGAGTAGAAGCAGGAAAACAACTTCATGGTTTGAAAATTACTTCATGGTCTTGCTCAGAAAATTACTTCATGGTTTGAAAACTTTTGGAGAGTTAAAGTTCCTTTCTTCTATATGGAAACATAGAAATGAATATCCATTAAAAAAATATAGAAATGGATATGTTTAGGGCCAGATTGGACATGGGAATCTCTCAAAATCCTTAATGATTTGGCGTCACATGTATTGTATAATAGAGGGACCGCCCCACACATATGATACAGCTCACACCGTCCTAGTATAATCTCGACATGTCTGGTTTAAAATAAACGAAAAAGATATGTGATGATACGCATATCGATCATGAAGATCTTCCATATTGCCGTATCCATGAAACAGGTTTTGTTGATGCAGACAGCTCACTAATACCACTCGTCTTTGCCCGGGTTTATTCTATTTCTAGTTGCACGATATACAAGCAGCATAAAGACACTTGAGAGGACAGTGAGTCAAATAAAGAATCAAAAGATATGATATCTACGAAAAAAATTTGTGAAAGATAAAAACACACGAAATAAAACGATTATATGTGAATTTATTACTTGCATATGATACTTTATGATCACAAGAGAAATCCCTGACCCATTTCTGCTTTTTATGTTCTGAACCAGATGCCTAGAGGAAGGAGCAGATGAGTTTTTCCTAAAGCCAGTGCGGCTGTCAGACATGAGCAAGCTGAAGCCCCACATACTGAAAAGCAGATGCAAGGAGCACTACCACCAGGAACAGCACCAGCAAAGCGACAGCAACAGCAACGAATGCAGTAACCCCACGAACAGCAACAGCAACGAATGCAGTAACAGCCGCAAGAGAAAGGCAGAAGACAACGAAGAAGTTTTGCCCCAGACAAACAGATCAAGGCACAGTTAGCTGCAAACTGATTATAGGAGAATTAACCCCCTTTTCTCCCTTGTTTTTTGTTTTACTTAGATTTTGGCCTACTGATTTGTAACACAGGCGTTAACCATCATTTGCAAAATATTATGATCTTCTTCAATATAATCAAGTGACTCTGCAACAGTTATCAGAGGGCAGCTGAGCTAACAGCCTATATAATAGGTCATTGGACACATCTTACGCCAACTTTGCAAAAAGCATCTGAAACTGACTGAGATAACTCACAACCGGATTAGCTTTGTTACTGTTTCTAAGATTAGTGTTAGACTGGAGACAAGTGTAACATAGGGCAATATAGTAGCCTAGTGGGGAAGCAACTTTGCTGCAAGACAATTTTTACCGACACCTTACAGAGAACTTCATCCTACATAGTAGGGCTTACACTGGCCTAGAAGGGCAGTATCATCTGCCGAGAAGTTATTTTACCAACTGCTTATCAGAAACTTCATCCATGGAAAACCACAGCCCCCCTCAGAAAATACACCTGTACGTTACATGGTTCCCGGTAAGCTCGCTGTCATATGTAACTTTAACAACAGTTCCCTTGCCAAGGCCGTGGTAGCGAGCAATTGCATCAGTCTCCAGCATGCGAGGCAACTGAAAGATACAAGCACCAATTTTCAGTAAAGTTGCCTGAAATTACTTTGCAACAGGTTGAGCTAGCTCTATCAAAATAAATATCCAAGGGAAACACCAAAGTTATTAATGACAAGCGGGAATTTACACTTCAGGCATGATAAGGATCCACTAACCAAAACAAGTGAAATGCATTATCACCGAGGCAACTATAAACAGAATTTTATTTTCTGTTTTGCATATCATTATGTAAGGAGCCTACAATATATAATAAGAACCTATATAAATAGAAAGTGAAACAAATTTGACATTGCAATTGCAATTAAACAAGCATTCCTGTATATGATAACAGTACTCTGCGTACAAAATATGGCATGATTGTCAGTTTCAATGCCATGAAAAATGCATAAACACAACATTGTGAGCACAATATAAGTGACCGTGTTCACCAAATTATCATAAATATTTCCATGTGACCAAGTCAAGACACTCAGCTGGCAATTTCATAATTTTTTAGTCTCAGTCATGACATCCAGAAAGCACTAAGATATTGCAGTCACCTTATGGCCATGATCGTGCTGTAAACAAGATCAAGTGCTGCAATTATGGCATTACAGTAACTCAGCAAGTATCATGAAAAGCAACAGCCTAAAGCCAGCACCAGGCCGCATTATTGCATTCCACAAGTTGTAACAAAGTTCTCGTAGCACCATGACTTCCAATGCCAGTACAACAAAGCAGTAAGAGATTATAAAGTAACTTATAACATCAAATTATAGAGGAACGTACCTGTGAATCCACCACATTGTATTCCTTCAGAAGCTTGGCTTTCTCCCCTGCAGTTAACACTTCATGCTTGGGCTTCAGGACATGCTTAGTAATGTTCACCAGTAGTTCCGTGATCTACCAATGGAGGAACACATTGGTTTGGAAACAAATATTAATATACGATAAAACAACAAAATATCAACTTTACATGATGAAAGTTACAATGCTGCAAATAGGCACCAGGCATTAAGATTATGATGTACAAAAGAACAAATAGTGAAAATTCAGATTCAAAACATACTGTAGCCAGTACAGCTAGTCCGTTAGTGGTTGCAAAGGACAATATAAGCTACTTGCTGTTATTCTTAAGGTGTGAGCATTGTAGTTATAGTTACAACCAAAAGAGTCCAAAGTTCTTCTTTACTTATAGAAACTGAACGAAATGTGAAGAGCAACCAACATATCAGACAAAACCTAACCTGGAATGTGTCAACTTTAAATGGGAAGATGTCTTTAATAGATTCCTTGGCTCTAGACATTATTCTGCTCTGCAATATCAGAATAAGTCTAGACAAGTTCTCTTCTTTGACTCCGTTATATATCTCCCTGATAAGTGCAATTTTGACAGGTTCAGGTGGACAGAACACAACTTTCACCTGCAAAACACATAGTTATGATCTATTATTTACTCATCTGTAACAAGAGCGATTGATGTAAAGAACCACCTTATGGATGAAAAAGATAAGCGAGAAAAGCACTCTTACTATACCTATGTATGCAATCACCGACCTGCTCTAGATACATAACGATAAATTAAGCATTTTACCATTCTACTTGCAGGATGGTGCTAACCCTCAATCATGACCACAGGAACAATAATATTCCTAGAACGCACAGACAATCACAACTAACATCAACAAAACAGCAAGGATGAATCAGTGAGAAAGGGTATGAGAGAAATGAAACCCTACTTTCTCCCTAACTCTTCAGTTTCGCAATGCATGTCTCAGCAAACTGGATTCCACCACACTAATGAGTAATGAGTAATTGTGGGAGGTTTATTAATCATGAATACAAAGCCTGGTCTGATAGTCAGGACAAGAATGTGGTGCATATGGCGAGCTAGTAGAACATGAATCTAACAAATCCTAATGGAGGAACAAACCATGGGGAAAAGGAGAAGAAAGAAAAAAAAAACACACCTTGTTGGACGGGTCGGAGGCGAGAGTAGTGGAGAAGGCGAGGCGTTCGAGCTCGGGCTTGTCGGCCCACCAGGCGCGGAACTCCGGGAGGGTGCGCGCGAACTCCTCCTCCGGGACGCTGTACCCGCGGTCGCGGAGCATCTCCAGCGCGGTGCGGCGCGCCAGGAAGAGGCGGTGGCTCTCGACGCTGCCCCCGCGGTCGATCATCGACGAAATGCAGGCGGATACCTCGGGGACGCCGTCGTCGTCGTCGCCGATGGCCGCGGCTGGGTCGGCGTTGGCGGCCGTGCGGTCCGCGAAGTCCATGGTGAGCGCCGATTGCTGGGAGGGGAGGAACTGGTTCATTTCTCGTGTTGGGTGGGTAGGCTGGGGGAGCGGCCAGCGGGACAAAAGGGAACGTGATGGCCTGATGGGAAATTGACTATAGTGTCCAGTTAACCTACTCAATTCCAGCCCCCATGTACTAGCTAATACCAAGTAATCACACTAAAAAACAAAACCAAGTAATAAACTGATAGCAAGTTTGTGATCATTACGGTAATTTTCTGTCACTTTATTTTGTCTGCCAAATGTTTAGTATAACTCATGTTCGATTAGATCATGCTACCATGATGATAGATATGAATAGAATTACAAATGTGAGATGTGACGGCACCAACAAAATCTCAGAAGTCAGAACTCTACGAGTCTGTAAACCACCATTCCACCAACAGTGCTGAGTAAGTATCAACGACAGAATGACAGGTTACTGTGTCTTCACTCTCCAGCACGAGCGTTACTTTGCCTGGTGAACAGACTCCAGAACTGGGAACAGCTTCTCTAACTTTGTGTTTGAGAGGACCTTGTTGGGGTCAAGCTCCATGCGTGCCTTGTTATATGCATCGACAGGGAAACGCTTCCTCAACCTGGCCTGGAGCTCGGCTAGCTCGTCCTTGTCCTTTGGAATCTAGGGAGAAATGGAGATAGAATAGTCACCATGCATGAAATTTGTTGCAAATAAATAGCTAAGCCAGGTATGCGTGCAAGTGAAGAGGTCATTCTCTTGAAATTAACCAGATTGATGTTATTTTCAACCATGAGTTCAACAAAGTCTAAAGAACAGAAACAATGTCTGCATAAATCTTAAAACAAGCAGTGGAAATTGGTACCTCAATTTTGGCCCAGTGTTCGTATGCAGAATAGCCATCCCAGAGACTTTGCGCCAGGCTCCTGTAATTGAAGAACTCTTCCGTAATTTCCTTCCTTTGGCGAGCATCGGATGTTGGCAAGTACATTATAATACCAACCTGCATAGATCCCAGTAAGTTGGTCACTGAGAGTTTATACATAGGTACAGAAGAGGGCCAGGTTTTACAGGTCGTGCACGAATAATGATTTATTAGAAGATGCAGGAGGTGCAGAACTTTCCAAAGCAGTTAAGAGTTGAAACGTGCAGCTATTTCAGAATGTATGTGATTATCTCAGAAACACGGGAAAGAACAAAATTACAGTGGAACGATTTGGTAATATCATCTACACAGAAGAAAAGATTTGCCCATAAATTTGTCAAAGTAGGAAGAAAAAGAGCAAGTTCTGCTACTATATGTTTTGCAGAAAGAATCAGAAGATATTGAGAGAGCACATTTGAATTGTAAAACATCATATATTCTAATCAAATTATCCATCACAGATATCAATGATAAACAAATTAGTATAAGATACAAAAGAGCTTTTAGGCAGGTGATGACAAGTAGCAACAGCAGCACAGATTAAACATACAAACAAAAACCTATTGAATAAGAACAAATTACTTACCCATGAAAACACATCATCTTCCTCAGAGCTTGATGCTGGGCTCATTGGACTCTTGCTGTGGGCAGTCCAACGCTGCTCAATTGGTGCAGGTGCGGGTATATCCTCCTTTTCAATCAACTGCAGCAACTTCTCTATATAATCCAGATCCTTCATACTTGGCTTTGCTACGGTTCCAGTGGGGAAGCAGTTTTCAGAAACCCACTGCTGCCCACCACAATCAAAGCCCAGTATTTCATCACTCCAGCCCATGCGATACCCTTCAGACTTCCTCCAATACTCAGCTTCTGCTTTATTTACTTTCATCACATGATCTTTATCCAGTGGATCAAGGGAAAGCAGCCTATCCCTCAATTCAGTAAATGAAAGTGTATCTATTTCTGGGTCATTACTTTCTGTTTCAGTTCTGAAAAGTACCTATAAAGTGGTGTAAGCGAAAAAACAAACAAATACCATTGCTGAATACAGCTAGAAAATTCCACAGAGAACTACATAATTTCAAAATTAGTTCATTTGAGTAGATCAAACGGTTAACAAAATTACTAATTTCAAAAGGAACGGAATGTTTGCAGGTTCTATGCTTGTATTTTAAATTACTAATTAAATAAATAGTAGCCACAAAAGCCTCAACTTACATTTCTTACATCACCGATTTTTTTAGCGAAAGGGCAAGGAAACACCCCTTCCTAATATCAATTGTAGAAACTCCTAAAACATCCATCAAATCTTACATATAAATGACATCTTCCTCAGAGAGTAATTAAACAAAGAAAACTTCAATGAGAAGAACAGAACTAGCAGGTGCACTCACAAACTACTGTCTTTTCAGCTGACAATGCCTGGCAGGTGCTACTGCACCATCAGGACGACACACATAGCAATAATTCACGTATCACTCATCAGACAGATATAACTATCCTAACTGGAATCACCTCTTATTCTATATGAAGGCTCAATAAAGGGAAGGAAACCTAAGGATTGACAGACTCAGACTGAAAAAATTGTAGGGGCAAACTAAAATCTGAATGGATACAACAATAGTAGAGTACAGTGAATTATTAAAGTCAGTTCGATTTCTAAATGAGAGAACATTTTGTCTTATTCTTCAGTAAGAGAATAGCAAGTAAAGATGCATTAAAACTTGGGTTATCAAACCATAACAAGTGTATGTACGCACCTATATTTTTTCAGTGACTCACGATAAAGGCTGCGAACATGCTGTAATGCTTCATCCTTTCCATATTTTGATGTCAACTTTGGGGTTCTCCACTTTGAGGGAGGATTGCATTGGACAACAACAACTGTGTCAGTATAAGGAATCCACAAGTACTTAATATGTTTGTTTTCTGAGAGCCACTTCCTGCATAAGGGGAGAAAGGAAGAAATCTGAGGATGTAACAACTGCATAGGCAAACCATGTATATACTATGTACATAAATATTGACACCAAGAAACATTACTTGTGGTTTTTCTTAACTTCATCTGCATTGGAAACGAATGTATGTTCCACAAGCTGGTGTCTTTCTACACATTGAAGAGTAACTTCAACAACGACGCCTAGGCCACCAAGTCCACAGCGAGCAAGATAAAACAACTCAGGATCCTTCTCCTTGGATAGCTCTATCGTTCCTTTGGCAGGGGTAACCAGTTTCATGCTAATGACTTGCTCGTCAACAGGAGGCAATCTTGCACCAGTGCCATGGGCACCAACCTGCGTTCAATCATGAATAGAACCATAGATTAATTGATCAAAACTCAGTATGTAAGTTAGAGTTCCACAATTTGCAAAGGGTTACTGGAACCAGCTACATCTACACTTGGAGCTCCCAGGCATTAGGATATGAAGAGTTTACTCGGTATCGGAAACTAACCCATGCAGGGTGAAATCTATACGTATAGCCGCGTACTCGGTCATGTACATCCCTACTCTTCTGTTACTTCCATTAGTTAGGGGGTGTTTGGGAGAGCTCCACTCCATCAAATTTGGCTCCACTCCACGAAAAAATACCCAAACACCCCAACTAGCTCCACTCCACTCCACCAAATATTGGCTCCACATTTCAATCCCCTCAGAAGGCTATGTGATGATTTTTTCCCCTACTATGTTGACATAATTGTGATTCTAGTCAATTTTGAATATTAAATTGAAGTGGTTAATCCAACGTCAAACAAATTTGTGCCAACTTGCCTAGTCAATGCTCATTCTACTCTCAATTAATTAGTAGTATTCCTAATAAAAAACACAATGAAAAACAGCTCATTGGAACTTGGAAGTAACAACTAACAAAGTTGATGGTTTTCTTGCAACAGACCTGAATGAAGCCTCCGACCTGCTGCTCCCTAATGGACGCAAAATTCTGCAGCGTGAGGCCGTGTTCCCGGAGCGCGTCAACTAGCTCCGCAACTCGGATCCCCGCCTGCACCGTGACTGTCTTCTTCTTCGCGTCGACGTCGAGCACCTTGTCCATGAGCGCGAGACTAACCATTCCGGCCCTGGAGAGAGCGAGCCCATTGGGGGAGAGCCCGGACCCGAGCGGCCTGAGCTTGCGGCGCTCCCTGTGGGCGGTGGCGAGCGCGTCCTCGAGGGCCGGGAGGGAGTCCGGCTGGAGGAGGACGCGGGTGTGCACCTCGTGGGTGGCGCTCCAGTTGGAGACGGCGTGGAGGTCCTCGGGGAGCGGCGCGTACTTGAAGGGGACGGCCTTCTTGTGGAGCGCGTAGGCGGGGAAGGGGAAGGAGTAGTAGGTGGCGGCGCCGCAGCCGAGGAGGAGGAGCGCGTAGCCGGCGTACTTGCGGAGGTCGGCGTCGGAGGAGATGGGGGAGGGGGCCGAGGAGAGCGCGCGGAGGAGGGGGAGGTGGTGGGCGGTGGGGCTGCTGCTGCCACCGCGGCGGAGGAGGTGGCGGGAGAGGAGGAGGTGCCGCATCGTCGCGTTGGACGGCGCGGCGGTGGCGAGGGGAGAGCGCCGCGGGCGTGGAGTGAGCGGTGGCGTTGCGGGGACGGGCGGCGCCGGCAGCGGCCAGATCGCGATGGGTTTAGAGCAATGAGGTTTGCAGTCTTGTTAGGTGGGCTGATTAGTTGTGGTTGATGGGCTCATGGCCCATAAAACCCACATACATATATGGGTTGGCACTCCCCCGCCGGCGGGCCATTACGAATTTTTTTATTTTTTAATTTTTAAAAATATATACCTCAAAGTTTTTTTTTGCAATCTGACATCTTGCCGCCATTTCATCCGGCAGAATAAATATACCGTTGGATAAACCGCCGGCAGGTGCAATGTAGCAAACTTACAGCCTGTTCATCCGGCGATAGGAGTACTGTAGCGATTTCCGCAGACTTGCAGCTTACCATCAGTTCACCCGGTAACACTATAGCAATTTATTGTAGCATATTTTCAAAAAAATTATAACTAATTCATATAAATTTGGATGGAGATAAAATTTATATGAAAATTATAGAGCTTGATGAGATTTCATCGAGGTCTGTAATTTTCATATAAATTTTATTTCCATCCGAGTTCATATGAATTAGTTATAATTTTTTTGAAAATATGCTACAGAAAGTTGTTACAATATCGTCGGTTGAACTGGAGGTAAGCTGCTACACTACCTACGGAAATCGCTATAGTAGATGAGAGTGGCATCCCGGAGGGATGGATGATATTAAGTGGAATTCCTCCCTACCGCCGGATGAACCGGTGATACGTTTACTACAGTGCACCTGCCATCCGTTCATCTAGCTGTATGTTCATTCCGCTGGTTGAACTGGTGGCAGGATGCCAGATCTGCAAAAAAAATCTTAAAGTATTTATTTTGAAAAATCAAAAAATAAATAATACAAAAATAAATACCGCAGTACGGTCTAGCACTCCTCGGACGATCCACGGCCGAAAAAACTCTCGGCCCCCAACTCCGAGTGCGATAGTACGGCCGTATGTATATATATACATATATATATATATGTATATATATATATATGTATATATATATATGTATATATATATATATATATATATATATATATATATATATATATATATATATATATATATATATATATATATATATATATATATATATATAGCCCTTTTATCTCTTTGCTGAGTGTCTGACTCCCAGCACTCGGCAAACCACCCCCTTTGCCGAGTGCCTGCCCGTTAAGACACTCGGCAAAGTCCCCGTCACCGTTACCCTTCCATTGCATCTACCTTTTTTTGCCGAGGGTTGTCTGCACACTCGGCAAACACGCCTTTGCCGAGTAAACAGTAACCGAGTGTTGTTTGCCGAGTGCTACACTCAGCAAAGCCTTGCTGGGTGTTTTCAAGGCTTTGCCGAGTGTCTGTAGCACTCGGCAAATAAGCGAAATCCGGTAGTGCGCATTGTTACCTGCGTTTCGGGGTCTGGGCTGAAATTTAGGTTAGTTGAGCCATGTTCTTGACTCGTTTAAGGTGAATGGAGGCCACATTGTGCTGTTGAGGTATGAATTGCAGTTGCTTGTTCTTTCATGAATCACATTGCATTTGTATGTGTGCTGGAGATACCTTAGCTGCGATTGCTACTAAGAAGGGGGAAGTTGGGTAGGTGTTGATCCGCAATTTCGCTTTTCTAATTGGGGAATTGGGAATTTGGACGAGTGGCTACTGTTTCCTGAGTTCTGGGGATTGAATTTAGGTTAGTTATAAGCTGTTGTCCTTGCCTTCTTTAAATTGAAACCTTAATTGTGGATATTTTCACTCGCATTGCATTGGTAATGTCGCTTGAAGGCACTTTGATTCTTTTTTTTGTGTCATAGTAGACCATTCCTTGTGACTGTTATTAATTAATGGTCTTGTGGTTGTTATTAATTAATGGAAAATCATCAAGTATCCAGTAGTGAGGTTTGGGTGGCAACTGTTTAAGTCCTTGCCCAGCATTCTAGCAACACACGGTTTAGGCTTGTGACCGGAGCTGAGGATCAACCTTGATGGATTTTTTTTATGAATAAGGTTTTCTGCTTAGTTTGAAGTTTTTGTGATGATTGTTCTTCACCTGCTCATGTGTGATCTTAGAGTTGGACATGCTCAAAACCTAAGGAAGCATGTGGCAGAATGTCACATATCCAATCCTAGTGAACAAGATATCACTGAGGCCATAGCTGCATTTGCCACTAAAACATCGATGAGCTAGATGTGGTAAAAGATGTGCTCCTGGTCCTTCCAAGGGCCCCTAGATCAGTCTTTTCCTGCAATCAGAGCTTTGGTAGAGGTGACTCGGGTGGTGATGGGACCAACGCCAACACATCGATTCACACCGTAAGAGGAACTAATGGATCCACTGAATCTGTTGAGGTGATCCCGCATGATGTTAGCATTGATCTTGCAAGATTTGGCTCCATCAGATCAAGTCAATGGAAGACAATATGGGAAAAGAAGCCCCTTATTTTCCATGATGTTGACATTGTGCATGCTGCCAAGGCAATAAAAGTTCAAGTGGATATGATGCAGAGGATAACATCTATTCTTCAAAGTCATCCAGGGCCTGTGAAATACTTCCGGGTTGATTCATCTCATATTACAAATGGAATGGAGCAACTAGAAGAATGGTTTGATCTATTGAGGAAGTAGTTATTGTGAACTCTAGCTGGCTTGATCAGATGATTGATTTTCCAATCAATGATCTTGACTGTGAAAGTCTAAGGAGGATCAGGATATGCTTCTTTAGGATATCTGGCACTGTCCTTCAGTATGTTGACAACCTCAGTGCAATAGATCTTTCCTGTTGTGCTATTACTTCTCAGGACTTGTACGCACTAGTCAGTCAGAGCAAAAATCTGAAGGAGCTGGACATTGGTTTTTATAAAGGTGATGCAATCAGATTAAATTCCAAGACCCTTTGAAGTTCTGCTCATCTGGCATTCCACCGTTCAAAAGGTCTCTGTCCAAAATGCTTTGAAACTGCACAAAATCCTTGTTGCGGCACGCCCGAAGAAATCATATTTTAGTGTTTGGATTGGCAACGCCCATGTATTGACAGATGTGTGTCTGAATCTTTCAACACAATCAATCACAATCAACAATTTCAGCACTCTGACGGTAAGCTATCATTTTACTTGGTTTTTCTTTGCATGGTTGACGTTTATGTTTGATTTATCTGATTATGTTCTGTTTCACTGGCTGTAGGATGTTGCTTCTCTGCATAGTCTTAGAAGGCTTGTTTTGAATATATCCTTCCGAGTGAAAAAGGAAAGGTCGACATTACTAAACCTAATGAAAAGTTGTACAATGCTTAAGGAGTTAACTCTTTCGGTAAGTGCACTAATATAATTGTCAATTTTATTTCTCGATCAACTTTACTGACCATGAACTATTTTTCAAAGGAATGATGGTACATCAGATGGTGAAAGTGTTGATGCCATATTCGATGATTGGCCTGCAGAGGTCAAGCACTTACCCTGCTTGAAGCTGCATCTGGAAGTGTTCAATATAAAAGACTTCAAAGGTGGTGACTTTGAAATCGCCATTGCTGCAGCTATACTTTAGAATGGCTCATGTCTGAAACAACTTACCCTGGAAGCTGATGTGAGTTGTCACGATGATGTTTTCGATCATGCTAAGAAAATATGTAGATGATTCTTCAGGCTTCGGTCATAGCTGTGGTGAACTACGTGACTAGGCAGAGTGACTGCATCCATTTCTTTTTTGAGGAAGTCTAAAGAGTGTCTAGTGTCTAGTGTTGTTGAGTCTGGTAAAGAAAGCCTAAGGTTGTTAGCCCGAGTGGTGTGAAGCAACCGGCGGCACTCCACAGGTGGGGGGTTCGAACCCCCACCGGGGCGAATTTCCCCGCCTATGGGGAAAAAAACCCCCTCGCTGTGCTCCTGATAGCTTGGGCTGTGTAGTCAGCCTGGCCCAGCTTGGCGTCACGTTTTCCCGGCCCAGTGGGTAACGGTTCCAGGAAATGGCACCAGACCCAAGGTCAGAAAGAGCCGGGGTTCGGGGGGTTTCTCGGTTTGCGTTAGAAGGCCTCCTTCTTATAAGAATGCCCGGGGGACGGCTAGCCCCTCGCAGGTCGAGTCTGGTAAAGAAAGAAAAGAAATGTTTGCTTTACTTTACAAAGATGCTTATGGAATCTAGCACTGACAGCTTGGATTTTTTTTATAGTGATATCGTTTCATGATATCCATCTGTTCACTCCATGGTGCTTAGAAGTTTGTAATTCAGCTGTGAACATTGCTACTAGGTTGTAGATTAACATCAGTATGAATGATATGATATGTCCTCTGAATTTTGCTCGTACAAAATCATATTAAGTCCGTAATGGCAGTTTTCTGCTAAAACAATTTATAAATCCATAGGTTTCAGGGTTTTGTTCATAATGTGACATGTTAGGTGGCCTTGTGTTCTACTGATAGCGTGTATGTATTGCAATTCTATTTTGAACAAGGAAATTAAAATTCAGACCTACTTATCACTACTTTGTGTGCCTTGCATAAATTCAATTCTTGGCAAGTGTTGAGGAGGTTATTGGAACATAATTCTCATTTGGGTGAAGCACAAACTAACTATTCCAGTGGTGTGCCAGATGAAACTTCCATGATTCGCATGTATAATTGATGATGACACCACAAGCAACCTGGATCTGGGGAGATGTTGAGGAGCTTCCATCAAATTCTAAAAGTATCTTACAAGATTCTTGGACTCTGGAAGTCCTAAGAGAGTATTTCCATGACCAAATGGTGCTATTTGCTTCAACACTGTAGTCCGGATAGATGTCAATCATTAAGCGCTCTAGATGTACTATGTAATCAGAATGCTTGTGCTTAAACTCATAGAAGTCGTGTCTGTTCCTGAATTCATAGTTCCATTCTTCCCTACCATCTATGATAACAGACACTTGATGTGCTTTTGATGCACAGGAAGGCTTTGATTTTGTGTAGCTTAAATTGAAGAGAAAGGTTCCCTCCACAGCTGTTGTAAAAGTTACTTTCTTGGGTCCAAATATGTGAGAGCAGTCCAACATTTTACCTTTTACAGCATCCCAAAACCTTTTGTATCTGTTGGGAATTGAGGTATCCCTAATACCCACTAAGCTGAGGACTACACCTAAGACACACCAACTTACTCTAGAGTCGGTTAGACTTTTCAATTTCTAGCTACTTAGTGTATAAGGTCTTTTCGACGGCAGAGCCGTCTTCTTGCTTCCGGGTGGCAGAGCCAGCTGGCTTTCGAGAGGCAGAGCCTTCCTACGATGAAGCCAAGACCTTTTGTGATCCCGGATGGCAGAGCCAGCCTATGATAGATCACAACTTATACACTAAGTACTTAGAAAGTGGGAGACTAATACTTACAAAACACTTGCTTTATTACAACACAACCTGCTTTATTACAACACAATAGTATTGCACAAGAGTATACAACGCACCATCTCTTTATGGCTATCCTAGCATTCACCCTTCTTATCTACCATGCTCTTGGATGGATGTCAAGGCAAGGGAGCGGGTCTCTATTTATAGGCCAAAGGGGGGCATGATATTTAGACAAGTGTCCCCTTCTAGAGAATTTCTAAACATTCTAACATTTTCTAAATTTATTTATTACTAATTCTAGAGTGCTCCATAGAAAATATCTCTTTCTTACATTGTGAAGAAGACTCTAGAAGTTTGTCTTGCACTCTTTCTCAACACTCCCCCTCAAGACAAAATTTTATCCAAACTTGTTTTGCATACTATGCCGAGTGCTTCTCGAAACTTCTCAAATTTTATCTTGTTAAGACCTTTTGTGAATATGTCAGCAAATTGCTCATCTGTCTTTGTAGGCACGATCTCGATCTCACCTTCAAGGATTTTTTCCCTTATGTAATGGTAGTGGACTTCTATGTGTTTGGTCTTTGCATGGAAAATTGGATTTTCCGCTAGACATATAGAGGATAAGTTGTCACAGAAAATCCTTACTTGATAATCCGTTAGCTGATGAAGATCCTCCATCAATTGCTTAAGCTAGGTGCTTTCTTGAGCTGCCATTGCTGCTGATCGATACTCGGCTTCAGTACTTGATAATGCCATAGTGGGTTGTCTCTTGTTGCACCATGATATGGGTCCTGACCCAAGACTGAAGAAGTATCATGTGGTTGATCGTCGTGTGCCACAATCTCCAGCGTAATCGGCATCGCAATATCCCATCACTTGGCAATCCTTTATCTCCTTGTATAGAATACCAAAATTGATGGTACGTTTAATGTATCTGAGGAAGCGCTTGACTGCATCAAGGTGAGGCTTCTTTGGATTGCTCATGTATCGACTGACCACTCCAACTGGATAGAAAATATCTAGCCGAGTCAGGGTAAGATAGATAAGGCTCCCGATCAGCTGTCGATACATAGTCACATCCTCCAAGTCCTTCCCTTTCATTTTCTTGTAGCCTCACATTGGGATCCATAGGAGTAGACATGGGCTTGAAGTCAATCATTCCGTACCTTTGTAGAAGATCCTTGGCATATTTATGTTGACCCAGAAATAGCCCTTCTTTTATGCGCTCCACCTCAAGTCCAAGGAAGTGCTTTAACTCTCCATGCTCCTTCATTTGAAACCGGACTAAGAGATTTTCTCTTGTCCTTTGTATCTCTTCAGAATAGTCCCCGGTGATGATTAAGTCATCAACATAGACTAGTACTATTGCTAGTCTACCATCCTTGGTCTTCACAAATAAGATAGAGTCTGATGGAGTGACTTTAAAACCAGAAACTCACCAATCTTCCCGTACCATGCTCGTGGTGCTTGCTTCAATCCATAGAGAGCCTTCTTCAATTTACACCCGTACTCGGGGTAGATCTTGCTCTCAAAGCCTCTTGGTTGCTCTATATAGATATCCTTATCAAGTTCGCCATGTAGGAATGCGTTCTTGTCATCCATCTGTCACAACTTCCAAGACTTGCAAGCAGCCCATTTGCAAGATATAGGCTTTACTTCATTTGGCCTTGGCACTAAATCCCATGTTTCATTATTATTTAGTGCCTTAATTTCTTCCTCCATCGCCTTACGCCACTGAGGACCATTTGGTGCTTCTTCATATGAAGATGGCTCAATAAGTATAGGCTCATCGACAAAGGCAGCATTTGCATACCTTGGATTAGACTTGATCTTCCTTGTTGTTCTCCGTAGTTCTTGAATAGGCTCCTTAAGCTCCATTTGTGGCAATTGAGGGTCCTCCAGTGTCCTATGATGTACGCCGGTCTTCCATGGGCTCTTGGCTTTCACTGATGAATCCTCTTTATCTTCATTTGAAGTTTGTGCCTCCTCCTCGTCTTCTAGGATTTCTTCTGGAACCTCCTCGTCACAAGAAACTAACTTTGCAATGCATAAGGATAAGATCATGTCAAGGCAAGAAGGTTCTAGAAGAGTTTAGAGTAAGTATGAGTAATTGCTATTATGCTTCATGGTGAAGTGAGAATTCTCTAGAGAAAAGATATTTGTATGATAGGATAAAGATGGAGAAAACTCTACAAATATAGAAGAGTGTAGAAGATGGACACATGGCAACACCATATAAATAATGAAGTCCTATAAATATGGGTGTCCTCCTCCGCCTTGCCATACTATGGCATAAGGGGTCTCAAGTAGGAGATGGCAAGGTTGCCATGTAGTGTAGTGGTGTCATGGTAGGATAGCCACATAAAGAGTGTAAGTGTCATCTCGTGTTGTATCAAGTTGAGTTGTGAATGAATATTTGAGTTCCCTTGTAGAGTGTTAGTCTCCCAATTTCTAAGTACTTAGTGTATAAGCTGTGATCTATCGTAGGCTGGATTTGCCACCCGGGATCACAAAGGGTCTGAGCTTCATCGTAGGAAGGCTCTGCCTCCCGAAAGCCAGCTTCATCTGTTAGTAGGCTCTGCCTATACTAAGTAGCTAGAAATTAAAAAACTAATCTACTCTATAGTGAGTTGGTGTGTCTTAGGTGTAGGTCTTCAGCATAGGGGGTATTAGGACCACCTCGGTTTACAACAGCTATCACTACAAGTTCAATAGAATAAAATTGTGAGATGTATTTTGGCATCCTTCAGAAGTTCAGAAACAATGTGTAAAGGATAAAGTCTTGATAATTTCAACCATATGATTCTTTTCAATGATCTGAGACATTGCAAACAATGATATAAGAACAACAATGTAAGCAGATAAATTCCAACAAGTAGTGCTAATATATATATATAGGTAGGTAGAAATCCTCACTATATTGCAACTCTCGACATTGTACGCATCCATGATATTGTATATCATGGAACTCTTGAATGGATAGGAAAAGAAAACCAAAACAAGTATTTGAATTTCTTAACTATGTTGACTTTACATCCATACCGGCAAGCCAAGCAAGTAGGAATCATATACAATATATCCTCTTCAATGTCTAGCCTGCACAACAACAAGAATCCTGAGCTAGGAATTTCCATGCCTAGCCTGCACAACAAGAAGAATCCTGAGCTAGGAATTTTCATGTCTAGCCTGCTCAACAATAAGAATGACTCAAAACAGATGTCGAAATCAGTAGTTGTCTGATCTATACAGTATCCTAATATATATCCATCACTATTGGTGATAAAGGCGTGATATGTTGACTACATACTATATATCCTCTTCCTTCTGTCAGGAGATAAGGGGGGAGCTCAGATTACAGAGCCTAATGCTGCCAGGATATTGTATAACCCGACAGTGAAACCGGTGCCAAGTACGACCTGCAGTTTCGTACCAATGGTACTGACATAAAATTGCCTAAGGGAGATGGAAGTAGTGCTCTAGGCACAGGAAGCAAAAGCGCACATGGTCTCTAGCCATCGCTGCATAAATCCGCAGCCATCACGGGTACCCAAGCATGATCGGGTTATTGAGATTATAGTCATCCGGTATCCAGTACCCAGGTAGTATTGGAATTGGGAACCCTCGCCTTTCCTGCCACGCAGTGGTAAAGATGGGCATGGTCCGGTTCGATCCGATGGTTCATCGAACCGAACCATAGAAACAATCCTAACGAGCCCCATATCAAACCAACAAAACAACAAAGGGGCAGTGGATCAGAACCTCGATAGCCAATAGGTTCCAGTGGGTCGATCCAACCCCCTAATCCGCTTGCAGAGATAGTGCTCTAATCTGGCTCTATCATGCCGCCATCCAACTCGCTGCCTCTATCATGCTGCCATCTACTGCAAGCTCTCTCTTAGTGCTGTCGTGATTGGTGGTTTGACCCATCAGAACCAATGAGGCACCAAACCAGATAGTTTAGGAACAAATGGATTAACTGGTGCTCCATTACTGCAACCTTGGGTTGATGGGTCAGTTGCGGTTTGCCCTGGAGCAACCACGCCCATCAGGACTCGGGGCATCCACAGGGATTGACAACTGCACAGTCTCCACATAGTGCAACTTGACAGCATGTCATCATCATCTGTGCTTGGCCAACAGGACAGTTAAAGCACCTTAGAGGAGGTGGCATGTCCCACCTTCTGGTATTCACTGGCAACCATCTGGTCTCAATAACACTAAAATTCTGAAATAGGAGAAAAGGTTCAATACCCTAGCCCTATGAAGTGGAATATATCTTCATAAAACATTTTATACAACATCTAATAAGTGGCATTCTGAAAATTCAAGGCATACACTGGATTTCACTAACAAAACTATTTTAGTGATTCTTTACAGAAGATCCTTGAGAATCAAATCCTAGAGGTTGTACCAAGCATGCCTTGCTCAAAACCAAAAAGGCTAATTAACACACCTCAGCTATGGGTTCGCAAAACATTATCATAGCATAGTAGAACCATTAAAATTGCAAGCATAAACCTAATGAAGACTACATACACGAAATCACTATAAACTACTGAAAAACAGCTACCAATATTCCACAGAAATACACTTCCTTACACTTTTAGTTTTGTTAAGCCCCCTATCTAGCATATAGACACAAACTAAGAATCAGTAGTGTGAGAGTATCACAAAAACTCTGCAAACAATTGTTTCTCCTTTTTTTTGAACGAACGGTGCCTATTTCATCGATATAGAAGAAAAGTGGAAGGAGTACAACCAAAGTTTGTAAAGAAAATTACGACCTCGCAATTACAAATCCCAAATATTTTGCTCCTGCTGTTATCCAACAGTAATTTTCTCCAGCAGCATGGTTGCCGAAGTTTCCTATCGATTGAAGACTTTAGCGTTCCGCTCCTTCCATACTTCTGTCGATTGAAGACTTTGGCGTTCCGCTCCTTGCATACTTCCCATATAATTAGCATGGCAAGGCTAGCAATTATTTGCAGCAAACAATTGTTTCACATACTAAGAAAGCAATAAGTGTTCTCAGAAAGCAATTTGTGGACTTGCATGCCATGGGAACAGATAAGGAGATAAGAGCTAACATTCATATCAAAACTAATAAACAGTACAATCACCACAAATCCTTACTCTAATAGAGATAAACTACTAGCAGTAGCAGCTAAACAAGAAGGGAAAATAATGTCCAAGTTCCAATCCAGCAAACCAGCATGAACTTATAAGTTCCCAAAGACTGAAGCCAACATCGCAAGCACCAAACCAGCAATCATTCAGATGATATGAATTTTCAACCTTAAAAGATGATTAAACTGACTAGCTGACTTTCAGAACCATGGACCGTGAGTGGTCCCCCACAGTAGAGGTGGTGTGGCGCTGATCCATCGAGGTTTGGTCGCCCGTGGAGGAGGTGGAGTCCCCAGGGGCGGACTCCACCGCGAATACGTCTCCGGCGAACCCCCGCGGGTGTGATGCGCCGCGTGCGCTGGCGCTGCTTCGTAGAAGCACTGGCGGCCGCGGATGGAGTGGGACGAGTGCGCTGGCGCTGCTACGGAGAAGCGCTGGTGGCCGCAAGTGCTTGTTCGTGCTCGATCGGCAAGGCGGGGGCCTGAAATCAAGAATTGTCAATTTTTTTGATTTTTTTGGAAATCAAACAAGATTGCAAGAAGAAAACGAAGAAGAAAGACAAGAAGTGGAGAAAGCAATTCAAACGAGTTCTCAAGTGTTCGGTGAGCTCGGCGCTGTATCTGCGGTGGCGCTCCGCCACAGGTGCCTCATGCTCTTGGCTGCGTGCCGCGCCGTGCACGTGGTCTGTCGTGGAAGCGAAATTGTGCGCGCTTGTGTTGTGATCTTTGGGCAAGGCGGCGGACGATTTGACAATCTTGTCGGGGATGTGGTTACTCCCGTGGTCTGGTGAAGCGCATCTAGGCCCGTATATGCATTTGGTAAGTTTCGGTGATTAATGACGACCGTATGCGACTAACGTGTGTTTTGAAGGAAATAACTTTTACAAGTTATGTCTCATATGAAATGTGAAAGACGACCCCTCAAAATTTATGATCAAACGAACCACAGACTTAATTTTTCAAGATTAAGGATCATTCTAGATTCAAGTGTCATAAGGAGATGAAGGACACTTGATTTAGTTTATGTTTTATAGCTTTTAGTTTGTGATCGTACTATTAAAAGGGGTTCTCGGGTTAGTAGCTTGATTCGAATCGAGTTGACCTTAGAAATATTGCACACTTGCACAATTCAGCTCAAAGAATTCAAGAAAACACTTGGAAGAAAGAAAAGTTGAAGAAAGAATCAACTCCAAGTCAATTCAGCAGAAAAAAAGGGTCAGTTACAGTTGCACCGGTTAAACCGATGCCCCGGCATCGGTGCAACCGAAGGGCACCGGTTACACCGACGTCCCGGCTTCGGCCTATCCGAGCTGGGAAGTGGGATTTAAGTTGGAAAAACTCTTGTACAACCGGTTGAACCGATGACTTGTTGTCATGCGTTGGTCTATGCGCCATACTATTCTTCAGAGAGCATGTATTGGGGATAAAATAGTTGCTTCAGTACCGGTTGAACCGCTATTGTCTAGACAAGTGTCGGTGCAAGCACCATACTATAGACCAGAGACGCTGTTTTGCTGAACCCAAGATTTTCTTAAGCACCGGTTAAACTGGTGCCCCATCGGAGCAAGCATCGGTGCAATGACGCAAGCATGCGCATAGTGTCAGAATTCCAATGGCTACTATTTGGTCACAGAGTGACCAGTTGAACCGGTGCCCTACCATCGGTTCAACCGGTGCCTACGACTTTTTGGGCAGTTTACTTCCAACGGTTAGGGGAGCTTCTCCACTCTATATAAGTCGACCCCTAGCTCATTTATGATGCTTTTGACACATTGAATACCTGAGGCCACTCTAGAGAAGAGAAGAGAAGAGAGTGCTTTGAGCCATTGAATGAAGATCTAGTGCTTGCAATTGATCCAAACTTGAAGAAATCAATCATTCCTTGAGTGGCAAGTGTGCTAGAGCTTAGGGCCATCTCAGTGAGCGTCAAGTGAAGCCTTGAGAGCTTATTACTCTTGGTATTTGACGGCACCTAGATGATCTTGGTGATCGGGAGGTTCTTGGTGTGCTTTTGGAGTTTGTGGGAGCCCCAAGAAGTGAAGCTTGTACACAGTATGAAGCTCGCCGTTCCGGAGATGGAGAAAGAGCATTCTTAGTGAAGACTTACTTCTTTGTGATGCAAGTGAGTGATACCCTTAGTGGGTGCTCCAACGTGGATTAGGGGGAGCGTCAACTCCTCGATACCACGGGAAAAAAATCTGGTTGTCTCGTGTATCTTGCCTTTACATTTCTAGCATTCCACTTTAATTGTGCTTGTTTTTGCTCTTACTTGTTTGCTCTTTGTCTAGAAGTTTTTCATACTAGCTTGCACTTTTAACTAGATTGCTTATTTGCTAGTGTGATCTTCTCTAAGAAAAATATGCATGTTAGTGTGCTTACCAACTTAGATTGATGATGTTAGTGTGCTCTGGTTGATAGGGTCAACCTTTATATTTGGACAACACTAGTCTAGGTTAAGGACTTGTTAAATTTTTTTTAAAAAATCACAATTCAACTCTCATTCTTGGGCCTCGATCCTTTCATCGAGAGACGCCATGCCGGCGATGTTGCATGGCAGCAAGGCGAGAACTCGCCCGGGCACGGCCGTCTATCCATCGTCGTGGGGGCGAGTCGACTGCGGTGGGGAGGCGACGAGGGCGGCACTCGCAGGTAGTGGCGCCGCTTCCCCTTCTCCCATCTCTTTCCCTTTTCTCACACCATTGTGTTGTTTTGATGTGTTGTTATGGAGTTTTGACGGCGGATACGAGGGGCCACCTTCAGGTCGACGAGCCGATCTGTAAATATGCAATATTGTTATACGAGTTAAAAATACATTTTAGTGCAGTGCGTTTTGGCTGTTCGAATACGGGTTCCTGTCTTTCAATGTGTCCGTGCGGTTGTTGGAGACTGGGGTTGTTGGGTTACTACTGTGCGGTTCTGTCTCTATCTCATTCTCTCAGAGACTGAATATACTTGCTCACATAGGCATATGGTAATATGGTATCAATCGTAGATGCCACATGAAGATGGTGATTGGGTTCCCAATGCTTAATAAGTAAAAACTCTACAACCCTGTTGCAACACATGATCTGACTGCGAAAAAATGTTGACATCTTATCATCTAGCCAAGGCTCTCTGTTCTTTTCCTCCACATATAAGTGCGTTTTACATCTACAGATATTGCAATGTCCAGTCATGATATTCCTCTCTCATGTTAAGGCCTATGTCTTTTAACCATAATTATTGAAGCATTTCCATGTGTTTTATTTGTAACTGTATATTTTCTGTACTTTATGGAGCGCGGAACCATTTCTATGTACAGATTAAACACTGTCAGAGGCTATTACGTTCAGGATACAAAGTTACTGTGATTTCTTTGTTGCTTTAGCTTGTTTCCTGTGTCATCTATTAGTATGATATTATCCCCTTCTGCTGCTTCCTATGTCCAATGTGATGCTAATTTGTTCTTGTGTGCTGTTCTCCTATACCTTGTGCAAGGTCTTCAATGTCGACCCTGCAGATTACATGATCTACATCTGTGGGGATGATACGTTCAGGGGAACATTCATCACTTGGTCAGAGTGGAAAAATCTACTACCTTGGTAATGGTGACAAGTACGTCATCAAAACAATGAAGAAACCAGAAGTTGAGGAGGTAAGCTCACTACTTCACAAGAGAAGGGGAATTCCTGCGCTATTTATGTGTATCATGCATCTACAACACAATGTCAATGATGTCACCTACAAAAATATTACTACAGTGTGGTAAAAGAACATCCACCAAAGAATTGTTAATCTTTCAGCTAAACGTGTCCCTATTTTGTCAATTAACTAGTTCTGTACATCATCTGCGAAAGCCTTAAAAATGAAATCCCTGAATCTCTTGCAGTATTGCTTCGGGTCAACGGCTGATATGGAGTTGGGATCGTATTGCATGGATTTGTAAGCATGCTCGAGCTTCTTACTAATATCATAATCTTGTAGGATGTCAATGATTCCAAAGAACAACACGACGTCCTGGAATTCCCCTGTGGGCACACCAAGGAACGGAGATTCACTATCAGGATTCTTAGCGACGTTCTCCACCCTTGAGGGCATGCAAATTCCTAGTTTTAATGGTGTTTTCCTGCATAAATGACAAGTAGTATATTTGTTAGTCCTCAGAGGTCAATGTCAGGCTGAATGCAATGCTTAAGGTCGTTGTAGTAAGCAAGCTATGTTGAAACAGAGACAAACTGTCATGTGCTACATCTAGTGAAAATTAAGGTGGAAAATCTCCTTATATTTTTGTTTAGGTTTGAATCGTGTCGAATTATATTTACAACCATTCTTTTCGTATGATGATAATTAACTAGGGGTCAAAATATATCTTCAATGTAAATTGTGTTGATGACGTGTGTTTTTAAGCTACCTATTTTCGTCAGAGTCTTCAGCGGTAGTATGAGACGTTCCGTCATCAGTATTGCTGCTGTCTGTAACCATAAAAGATAGTTTTTAGTCTCCTAATAACTTGAAATATATCTACAACACTTTTGCAACCCCAACTATGTGAAAGAATGCGTCATGCATGTGGCTTATCTTTGTCTCTGTCCTTGAAGTGAATACCAACCAAAAGACTATAATCCATGATCCTCTCCAGCTCCAGTAGTTCACAATCTTTGTCCACTTGCCTTGAAGAGGTACAAATCATTAGAGCAAGGTCAGTACAGTGTTTTGCGCAAAAAAAAAAAAACAAGAAGAAGAGAGAATACTTAGTTTCCTAATTCAGCTATGCTTTACAAACTTTTATTAGGAACTTCTCATTCGACAGATTCGCACATCCAGACACACTTTTAATAAAGTTTTGCACATAAGAAATTAATTATACTAAAATGTACTAATTGGAGAAATTTTGCAAATGGATAGTGTGTACCTGCAGAATTCTTGAAACCAAGTTCCTTCTAGACGGAAAATGAAATTAAGATCGAGATCCTTCAACGTGGTATGCTCACTAATTTGATCAATGGGTTTGTCTGTCATGCGACCATGTGAAGATCCTTTCAAATCAAAGCGCCTATGGATTGCATAGTTGGAGCAGAAAAGATTTCCCATTATAACAAACCGGACCTGTATTTCATGGTTACAAAATATATATTGAACGACTCTCACGTATCAAATTTAAATTTGTGAATATAGCATTCTAACCTTTTTCTGAATAGCTCCGGTAAGTTTAACACAGTGCAGACCAAAGAATTTAGTTAGTAGAGTATGTTCAAAAGCACGGACATGTTTATAATAGGCTGGAAGCATCCTAAGCAGTACCTGTTCACATAGGGAACATAAATTCAATGTAGTAATAACTTGAAAGTTAATCTAAGGTGTGAGTGGGTTAAATTAACTTACTTTAACTTCTGATTTCTTCATTGTTTTGATCATGTACTTGTCATCATTTGTGAGGTAAAAGAAACTTCCACTTTTCCCCGGCGATGAAAGTTCCCTGAGCGCCTCATCCCCGCAAATGGAGATCATGTAATCAGCAGGGTCGACATCGAAGAGCTTGCGCAAAGTCCTGCAGCGAAGTACAGAAGAACAGATTGCTTACCTCTACATTGTACAGAAGAAAGTTTAGCATCTTCAAAGTTAATTATATAGCCCATAAATTATAAAACCTGAAAACCAGGGGGCAGTAGTCCTTCCACCGAAAATCGCCTGATTGGTGTGGAGGAGTATGCTTTGATCCTTCAGGAGGAAATCTTGTCCACACCTTCTCTTTTGGATCAAATGCTGATGATTTAAGATCCAGCGAAGTTGGCGCCGACTGCCTTCCAACAGCATGCCTGTGCTCCGAAATTGATGATTTGATCATGAATGGCAACTTTAAATGAATGAATAATGAGATTCAGAAGAAGAGCAAGGCATCATCAGAAAATAAAGCACATACCTGATGCCAAGCTGCAGGTTGAGCATCAGCTCATAGTTCCTGTGCCCCTTGGATATGGTCTCCCCCTGCTTCTTCCCCGGCCTCGGCGGCGTGCGCATGCACGACGACGTCCGCAAGCACGACCTGTCCGTCCGCGTCTCCTCGCCCTCAGCAGCCTCGGCCTGCAGGCTTTCCAGGTCCAAGGACGCGCTGCTCGTCCTCCTGCTCGCGCTCGACATCCTCCCGTGGTCGGCGCTAACCTTGGGCGGCCGCCACACCGGCTTCTTCTGCACGGCCTCCACCCCGGGCCACGTCAGTATCTTGTGCGACGGCATCAGCGACGCCTTCTTCCCCTCGCAGCCCTCGAGCTCCTGGAGCAGCGCCGTGATGGGCTCGCAGGGCTCGCGGGGCACGGGCACGGCGGGGCCGCCGGACGGCGGGTAGTAGACGCCGTCGGCGTGCACCGCGCCGGACTCCTCGCACCACGTGCCGATGTACATGCCGCCGTCGGCCCACCGGAACGTGCCCTGGCCCTTGGGCTTGGCGTCCTCCCACGCGCCGTCGTACCGGTCGCCGTCCGCCCAGATCACGGTGCCGCAGCCGTGCATGTCGCCGGCCTTCCAGGTGCCGATGTACTCGTGGCCCTGGCGCCAGATGTAGCGGCCGTGGCCGTCCTGCAGGCCGTCGCGCCAGTGGCCGTCGTACACGTCGCCGTTGGCGTACGCCTGCGTGCCGCGGCCGTGGCGGAGGTTGCAGGCCCAGAGCCCCGCGAAGGTGTCCCCGAACTCGCCGATGTAGGTGCCGTGGCCGTGCATGTAGCCGCCGGCGAAGTCGCCCTCGTAGGTGGCGCCGGAGGTCCACGAGAACTTGCCGCGCCCGGACGCGCGGCCGCGGCGCCACGAGCCCTCGTACATGCTGCCGTCGGTCCAGAGGAACTTGCCGGCGCCGTGCGGGAGGTCCCCGCGCAGGCCGCCCTGGTAGAAGTCCCCGCTGGGCAGCAGCTGCTCGGCGTGGGTGGGCTCGCCGAGCGCGGCGTCGTCGTCGTCGCCGGCGTCCGAGTCGTCGTCGTTGCCGCCCTCGTTGCTGGTGTCGCTCTCTTCGCCGTCCTCGTGGTACTGGTAGATGGTGTTGGACGCCGAGGAGCTGACGGAGAGGAGGCAGGGCGTGGCGGCGTCGACGGCGCCGTCGGCGGTCCCCGGGGCGGGCGCGACGGTGCCGACGCGGCGGATGGTCTGGAGCTTGCGGATGCTCGCCTCCCACAGCCGGCTGGCCGGGGCGGGGAGCTGGCTCATCTTCCTCGCCGACGACGTCGCCATGCTAGTCGCTGAACGCGGCGAGAGGTCAACACGACCGGGCCGGAGCGAGCCTGCGGTGCATGGTGGTCGCTGTCGTTTTCTGGCTTGGATTACGAGTCGCTCGCTGCGCCCAAGGACATGAGCTCCCTCGCTGGTCGGAGGCTGGGAGGACTTGTCGGGTTGGGAGCCGAGGAGAGGAGAGCTCGGGAGCGCAACATTCGGAGGGAGGCGGACGCAGCGTCTCGGCCATTGACACGCCCCCCCAGGCAAACACTTCAGTTAGACCGAACAGGGAAAAAACAAAAATCTCCCCCGCGGGGTGCATGCATGCATGTGGGGTCCAACGATACAGCTGGACCAATAGTGAAGCAAGGAAATAAGCACAGCGGCTGCTTAAACAATGCAAGCGGTATAGCATTTGGCCCTGACTGAGTTCCTTCTTCATCATCTTGACTCTCGGCTTCACTGTCCGAAGGCTACCATCGCCCGGAGCCACCCGAGCATTGCCTCCCCCTCCTCAAGCTCCTCGTCCTTCCCCTCCGGCTCCAGCAGACGCAGCGCCCTCGCCACTGCCTCCATACTCCATAGTGCTCATGCGTGGATCGCCGACACCAGGAGGCGAGGTCCGTGGCTCCGCGCCGGGCGAGGGGTATTGCAGGAGGACGGGGTTCGGGGAAGGAGCGGACGGAGGAGGAAGGAGGCGGCGCCGCGGCGGCCAGGGAGGAGGAGAAGGTTGGAGAGGGTTCGCGCGAGGAGGGGGAGCGTGGACCGTGGAGAGCGGGTTGCGGGGGAGGGTGTGGGTAGAGGCAGACACGAGACAGGCAGTCGCAGCCGACGTGGCAGATGGAGCGGCCGGGTGTGGCGACAGCAGCGGCTCCATCGCCGTCACCGGATAGGAGTACTGAATCGTCGACCATTTGGTCCACTGCTATTCTTTCGAGCCTACAGGCCTACAGCCCACGTCCAGATGTCCTGGCCCATTAACGCATTAAGCCATCCTAAGCCTTTTTCCAAGTTTAGCAGACCTGGGCCCAATGTTTGGAACCGCATTCGGAATGCATGGGTTTTGCCATAATTTCACAACAGACTCATGAAAAATCCCTTCTAAAAATATTCTCTAAAAAAAGCAGACTCATGAAAATGGTTCAACATTACATAGGAAAAATGTACTTCAACATCTGCATATTGCCATTATTGTAGTACAGCACATGTGAATCAACACAAGGATGTGATTAAACCGATTTTTAATTAAACACCATCTGCCTATCTAAAGTCAATATGGATCAAACAATTTTTCTCCCTTGGCACCATGCTCTTGTTGGAAGATGATGCCCTTCTCTTGCTATCCTTCCTCAACATGGCATTATGCAATCCAAGAGCTTTTTTTTAGAATAATAAAATCCGGCCTTGCACATCCAAGGGTGGATGCCCACAACCAAGTAGCAGATACATAACATAGCACGAAGGCTAACCCGTCCTCGTACGAAAACAGAAAAAAAAAATCAGATTACCAGCTACCTATGCAGCCCAGGAATGGGGGAACAAACCGGAGACACAGTATCATCCGGCGCAACTAAAAGAAAGGAACTAAGGCACTTGAATTCTATTTCTAGAGTTCCAACCCGCCTTGCTGAAGATCTCCATCGCACAACCTTCCAAAATCTGGCAGCAATTGATTAGGCCAGATTTCTCTTCTTCACTAGATAGTGCTGCTCACGTTCTTGTCCAATACGTCCCTTCTGAAGATGACCTGCAAGTAAGAGTTAGGTATTTTTCTTTCAAAAACTACCCCATTCCTACTTAACTAAACTGCCCAACATAGGTCAGTAGGGCCCACCAAAATTTGGTTGCTAAGGTTAAGAGGAAAACTTTTAATCCATGCTCCCACCAAAAAGAAATTTGAACTGTCCGCCACAGGAACTTAGCCAAATGACAGTCAAAGAATAAATGTTGAATGTTCTCATCCTTGTTACAGAAACAACATTTGGGACTGCCCTTCCACTTTCTCTTGATCAGATTATCTTTGGTCAATGTAACCTCTTTCCATAAAAACCAAAGAAAACTCTTCATCTTGAGATGAACTTTGATGTTCCAAGCATGGCACCCAGCAGGCAACCCTTCGCTAGCATCAGTTCCTATACATTGATTTAACAGTGAACTTGCTACTCTTGTTTAGAGTCCAAACAAAGATATCATTTTTATTATTTAGCTCATACCTTCCAACTTTCTCCACTAACTCAAGCCACTGACCTAGCCTGGCACACGATAACGATCTTCTAAATGAAATATTAAGGGGGCATGTGCTAAGCACCGTGGCCAGTGTCGCTCTTCCTTCTGACTATGTTATATAGGGAAGGCTATATTTCTTTCAAAGTCTTGTCACCACTCCAAAGGTCCTCTCAAAATCTAGTTTGGTTCCCACTTTGGACCTTGGACTTTCTTTTTGAAAGGAAAAATCTTTAATTTCCATAAGACCCCCCCCCCCCCAAAAAAAAAAAAAACTGGGAAGAGACCTGTGATAGGGTCTTATTTCCTAAGTACTTTCTTTTTATTAATCTTTGCCAAATGTCATCTTCATTTAAAAGCTTAAAGAGCCATTTTCTTAAAAGGCAGATGTTCTGCGCATCTAGATCAATAATGCCCATTTCACCTGCACTCTTTGCCTTACTCAAAATGCTCCACTTAATAAGTCTATATTTTTTTCTTATGATCATCGCATTGCCATAAAATGCGGGATCTGTAATAGTCCAAATTTTTTAGAACCGCTCTAGATATTCTAAAGAAGGCAACATGAACATTGGCAGACTGGAAAGAACTGAATCTATCAAAACCAGCCTTCCGCCTATAGAGAGAAGCTTACCCTTCCAACTAGCGAGTTTTTTTTCTGGAATCTTTCTTCAATTATTTGTCAATCTTTGTTAGAAATTCTTCATAAATTCATTGGGATTCCAAGATAAGTGAATGGCAGCATCCCCTCTTTTGCCTCACCAAAGCACAACAATTCGCTCTTATGGAAATTGATTTTGAGACCCGGTAACTTTTCGAAGGAACATAGTACCAACTTCAAGTTTCTTGCTTGCTCCATATCATTCTCCAAAAAGAGGATCATATCATCGGCATATTGGAGGATGGAAAGGCCCCCATCTACTAGGTCGGGTATTAAACCCTTAATTAGATCCCTTTCTCTAGCTCTTGATATCAAAATTGAGGGCATGTCCCCAACTAAATTAAAAAGCAACGGAGAAAGAGGATCCCCTTGTCTCAAGCCTTATTTTGTTTGGAAGAAATTCCCCATTTCATCATTTAAATTGACTCCCACACTTCCCCCCTGAGACAATACTCTCAATCCAAGAGCACCATTTCTGAGAAAAGCCCTTCAACCTTAAGGTTTGTTGTAAAAAGTCCCAATTGACTTTATCATAGGCTTTCTCGAAATCCAGCTTTAGGATTATTTCACTTTGTTTCTTCTTTTTAGCTCATGAATTGTCTCATGTAAGATAACCACTCCCTCCAAAATATATCTTCCATTCATGAAAGCCATCTGAGTAGGACCGATGATTGTATATTAACTACTGAGTTAAGTCTATTAGCCAAAACCTTTGTAAAGATTTTGAAGCTAACATTTAACATGCAAATCGGCCTAGATTGTTGTCATCTTGACTTCTTTTAACTTAGGAATCAAAGTAAGGATACCGAAGTTAAGACTGTATATAGGGAGAGATCCTTGGTGGAAGTCTCTGAACATGACCATTAGGTCGTCCTTTATGAGACTCCAGAATACTTGGTAGAATTCAGTCGGGAAACCGTCAGGTGCCAGAGCTTTATTATGTTTCATTCGGAAAATGGCCTCTCTGACTTCCTTCTTGGAGAATTCTTCAGATAGAAAGGCATTTTCTTCCTCTAACGCTTGAGGGATGTCATCCCTCCAAGTCTCACTCATGGAAAAATTACTCTTCCTTGATGGGCCTAAAAGCCCTTTATAGTAATTTGTTATATACTTCGTGAGGTTTTCATCTCCTTCTATTATACCTTATTCTTGTTCTAGATGAAAAATTCTCGTCTTCCTTCTTTTAACATTTGCTAATGCCTGGAAGTACTTTGTATTCCTATCCCCCTCAAGTAACTTCATTGTTTTGGCCCTTTGGAACCATTTTAGTTCCTCCTCTCTAAGGAGGTGGTTCAGCCTATCTTTAATATTTTGTTTTAAATCAGCCTCCTGTTGCGTAAGCAATGTTGTTTCAGCCTTCTTCTCTAGTTCATTTGCCTTTTCAAGAAGCATTTGTTTTTTTCTTTTTATAAGTTCCATTCACATTTTTTGACCAGCCTTTCAAGAACTGTCTTAGTTTTCTGATTTTGTTTTGCCAAATTTGCAAAGGGGTGAAGCCCTTCTTCTCTTTGTTCCAAACATCGGAGACCAGATAAAAGAATTCGTCTCTCAACAGCCAACCGAGCTCAAACTTAAATAAAGTTTGTCTAGCTCTATGACAATCCTCACCTGTGTTGAGGACGAGCCATAGCTCAGTTGGTTCGCTCGCAGGTGCGCGAGCGGCCGGGCGCGGGTTCGATTCCTGGGAATCGCAACTCGCGTGCCTCACCAGGTACTGTTCTCAGTACCTTTAATAATCTCCGTTGCCTCTCACGCGTGGTGCCACAAAGGGATTGCGACGCGCCCGTCGCACACGGAGCCTTGGAGGTTTCCAGTGATCTCTAGAAGGACGCGATCTTCATATCTGTGTGTAGTTGTAGGTCTGATTGTACACGTGTGGTGTGCGTGTGTAGGGGGGTGCGTGTGTGCGTGTATGAACAGATGCTACAGCTGTACCCAGATGAGAGGTGTCAAAAAAAAAATCCTCACCTGTGTTTAGCAGCAATGGTGTGTGGTCTGAAATTTCTCTGCTTAGCGCATCAACTATGGCTAGAGGAAACTTTGTTTCCCACTCTGTACTCACCAGCACCCTGTCCAGCCTTTCATAGGTTGGAACTGCTAGTGAATTTGCCTAAGTGAATTTACGACCAGATATTTCAATTTTGCTTAAATCCAAACTATCAATAATGGCATTGAACAAGAGGGGCCATTTATCATCATACCTATTGTTATTTTTTCTCACTTGGGTGATGTAAAATGTTGAAATCCCCGCCCAACAGGATGGGCAGGCTCTCTTTACTACACGCGTGGACTAATTCTGTAAGAAAAGTTTCCTTGAATTCAGGTTGGGCAGCACCATATACTGCCACCAAAATCCACTAGAAGCCGTCCTTTTTATTTCTAAGAAGAAATTTAACATAAAAGTCCCCTTCATCAATACTTCTGATATAAAAAAATTCAAGGTTAACCCCAGCAGAATACCCCCTGACCTTCCATGGGGTTCTGACCAATGCCACATGAAATTCCTACCCCCGCATAGGCCATCCAACATTGGTTGTTTGAAGTCTTTTTTACCGGTTTCTAAAAGAGCAATGAACTCTAGGTTTGTGCTCTTTTACCGTATCCGAGAGAAATCTTTTTTAGACAAGTTGCTAAAACCTCTGCTGTTCCAAAAGATTCCCTTCATTTGGTGGTATTCTTTATATTGGTCCCAAGATTCACTTTACAAGTCCTCTTTTTCCGCAGCTTAGCGCGTGACTTGTAAACTTTTTTACCACGAAGTACACTCTACTTGGATGAGTAAAATCTTCATTAAAAATTTCCTCCACCATTTCTCCGCACATCTTTTTTTATAGCCTCACACTCTAAAAAATCAACACCCTCTTCATCGCTTTCAGCATTCAGAGAACTGCTACAATCGTTTTCTGGCTCAAAATTCAACACTTTATTGTTCACATTTGTTTCTAAAAGCTGATTTAAAACAGCAAAGCTTTCCTCTTTATTTCTACCACAGCAAAGGCCTAAACTATTGAAATTATACATCTATTATCTTATTATTTAGCCAACAAATGGAGCCTCCACGTTCGCTCTCAAGGTCTGGAAATTTCCACATTAATCGGAGAAAAATAGAAAAATAAAAATTACCCACCACTGCCATTATGATAAAAATTAGCATAAAATACCCCTGTGCCTAATTAAAAATCATCCACTAATGCCATTATGATAAAAATTACCTAAAATACCCCTGTGCCTAATTAAAAATCACCCACCAATACCATTATGAAAAATTAATTATAAAATACCAATTAGCTATGTGTCAGTTACAAATATATACTATTAATTAATAAAAACTAAAGCTAACAACAATCAATCAAAATAAAATGAAAATAAGAATAATTATATGTATAATATTATTAAAGCTCAACAAATCAAATTGTTATTACAGGCAAATCATATTTGAATTGTTTTAACGAACAATAAGACATAATTTACGATAATGAACAGGGCGATGTATGGTAAAAAAAAGTATAATTTTTAAGTAAGGATACAATGATATGCGAAATTTTTGAATTTTCAATACTAGCCGCGCAAATACGCGGACTGTACGCCTAGTTGCTGTATCAACAGAAAGAGAACAACAAGACGAGGAAGAAGAAGTACCTTCCAAATTCTTCTGCGCTGTCCTCCTTTCTTCCTTCGCCAGGATGTGCTCATCCCCAGCAAGCACCAGCCACGGACTAGCTCTGGTTGGTGTGCGAGAAGCCTTCTGGATTGCTGCTGCCTCCGGGATTTGAACAGCCTCTAATTTTCCATTTGTAACTGTATCCACACTGTTACCATCAGGAACATGGGCCGCGCTGGGAGCACCCTTCCCTTTTTTTGAACAATCGCTGTCTTCTTCAGTCATCTTGTTGTCCTCCACATCCATGTTAGAAGTTCCCAGCCCATCAGTATCATTTTCCGCCACCATCTTATCAGCAATGTCCTTGCAGGTTTTATCCACCGCCATGTTCATTATTTCCTCCGCCTTGCTTTGAAGGAAGGCCAAGAAATCATGTTCACTCATTTCCTGCACTTCATCCTTTAGTGTGGACAAACTTCCCAGGATGGGTCTGCAATCCAAGAGCTGATTGTGTTTGTCATACACATTGTTGACATAGCCATTAACATTTGTAGATGACTTCTTGTGATTGGATTTTTCAAGTTGTCTTATTCTAGATAATATATTTACTAGCTCGCAGCAGGGAAATTTAAGTGGCGTGCTTAATAACATATCCCACACAACTACAACAATGTTTCTCAGATAAGTACAAGCCTAACTCGTTGGAGTATCAGCGCATTCTTGGTTAGTATCGCCATACTGGTATCAACCTTGTTTATTATAAAGGTGATAGTATGCTCATACCAACCCAAGTCTATCTCATATATATGCACCACTATAGTCTATAGGTTGCACAAACCAGAAGCTAGAAAGAAAAATAGAGAGTAGAAAAGGTACCTAGCTACCAAGTTCGTTCATCGAGGTCGATAAAGTGATGGCCCTTGCAAACGATGAGAATCACAACAATGGAGAGCAAGAGCAAGGTCGTCGTAGCCACTTCCTCGTGGTGGCCTACGGCATCCAAGGCCACATCAACCCTGCTCGAACTCTCGCCCATCGTCTTGCTCGGATCGGTGGCTGCGCCGCCACCCTCTCGGTTTCCGCCTCCAGCCACCGCCGCATGTTCCCGTCCCATGGAAACTCCTGCGATGAGGAGGTCAGTGACGGGCTCATCTCCTACATCCCCTTCTCCGATGGCAAAGATGACGGGAGCTGGCCCAAGGACTCAGAAGAAAGTGCACGACGCCGGGAAGCAAACTTCCGGAGCCTCTCGGCAGTGGTCGACCGCCTTGCAGCCAGTGGCCGGCCAGTCACTTGCATGCTCTGCACCCTGAGCTTGCCGGTAGTAGGCGAGGTAGCTCGTGAGCATAGGCTTCCGATTGCCATCTACTGGATCCAACCTGCAACCGTTCTTGCCACCTACTACCACTATTTCCACGGCCACGGCGAGCTCATCGCCCAACATGGCAGCAGCAACTCAACACAGGATCAGGTAACTCTTCCAGGCCTACACCCTCTTAGAATCAGTGACCTGCCAACTTTTTTCACTGAGAAGACGCAGAACGATCTATCAAAGATGCTCCTCCAAGCATTGCGTGAACTGTTTGAGCAGATAGAAAAGGAGAAGCTAATCGTTCTAGTGAACACATTTGATGCGCTAGAAGATGTAGCCCTGAAAGCAATCCAACCATACATGGATGTGTTTGCCGTAGGGCCAGCAGTTCCTCCTCTTGGTGCGCTACTACATCACAAAGATGCAAGTGAAGCACAAGTCCATCTCTTCAAGCACGATGAGAAAGATTGCATGGAGTGGCTCGATTCACAGCTAGAGAAATCTGTTGTCTACTTGTCCTTTGGGAGCTTGCTGGCATACACCAAAAGGCAAGCAGAAGAGATCTTGCACGGCCTGCAGGATCTTGGGCGACCATACTTGTGGGTGGTGCGCAAAGAGGGCCGTGCCGAAGAGGTGGATTTCTGCTTGAGGGATGTCAAGGCAGACAAGGGGATGGTTGTGGAGTGGTGTGACCAGCAAAAGGTGCTATCTCATCCATCAGTAGGTTGCTTTGTCACTCACTGTGGCTGGAACTCAACATTGGAGGCCATAGTGTCTGGTGTGCCGATGTTGGCTGTGCCAAGTTGGTCAGACCAGCCGATGAATGCGTACTTGATAGAGGAGGAGTGGGGGGTGGGTGTTAGGGCGGAGCGCGATGCCGAGGGGGTCCTGACAAGAGATGAACTTGTAAGTCGTTTGGAATTGTTGATGGGAGGTAGTGAAAGATCAGTGCAGATAAGGGCAAATGCGCATAGTCTGAAGGAGAGAGCACAGGAGGCAGTAGCTACACATGGGCCACTGGAAAGATGCCTTCGGAGTTTTATTAACAAGAGCCTGCAGAATCTGGACCAATCCAGAAAATAAATCGGCTATCAGCAGCATCTCCAACTTGATGCAATAAGGTATGGCATATATATAGTCTTGGCAACATGTACAACTTGCTCCAGGGAATCTTCAGTTGTTCTATTATATTTTCATCATATGGATGTGACCAGCAGATGTTCTTCTGCACTTTCACTGAAAGCAAAAATACATGTCGGTTTTTATTATTCAAACTGTTGCTATGGTTTTTGCATTATTTTCTACGTACCACAGTTATGAATGAACAAAATTCTCGGTCCAATTTAGACTTTTCAACAAAAATCTACCCAAGAATCAAATTTTTCGTCACCCAATAATTTATTATTATTTTTTTGAACGTGATCACCCAATAATTATTTCTGAACAAATTCCAAGTTCATGAGTCCATCTTCCAGCTAATAATTTGGCTGGATTTAATTTGTGGTACGAACTGCAGTACAAGAACAAAAGAGGTCGTTGTCATGAATGGACCAGGTTCAGTTTTCTATCACGGCTTTACTGATTCTGACATGGTATTGCTTTGACGAAGTCACGAAGGTTTCTCTCTGCAGAGCCGCCTACACTTGCTGCTGCCTGCGCAATCTCTTTCAAGGCCTTTGCCTTTTCCCTTATCGCCATTGCTTTTGCATCTTCACCCATGACCAACTCAATACACCTTGCCAACTCTGTTCCCGTCAAAACACCATCACTGTTGCTCTCTGCTTTGATGCCAACCTCCCACTCCTCATCAATGAAGACTACATTCGTTGGTTGGTCTAACATGTTCGGCACACGGATTACGGGCACACCGGAAATTATGGCCTCCATTGTCGAGTTCAACCCACAGTGCGAGACGAAGCACCCTATCGCCGGGTGCGACAGAACCTCCAATTGGTTGCACCAATCCACAACCATGCCCTGACTTTGGGCCTTCTCCAAGTCTAAGCTGCCACTTTCATCATCGTTCACTAGCACATCCTTGCGCACAAGGCTTTTATTACGGTACACCGAAACGACTGTGGGCCGTTGATCTTATAGACTATTACCTCTTAGGAGGTAATAGTTTTAATATTTATTCTATGTATTTTAAATACAAAAAGTAGGGATTAGATCTAATTTGCATGCATGGTTAGTTGAGATTAGATCTAACTTGCATGCAGATTAGTTGAGATGTGCCGGCTATGGGAATTTTTTGAGATCTCAGATTTGTTTCTTAACGTGAATAAAAGCAAACATGCGGTGTTTGATTACTTCGAAAAAAATATGTTCATGGCAATAACGTGTATACGTGACAAACTTGGCTAGAAAAATATTTTTAGAATCATATCATGACCGGTGTCTATGAGATCTGTACCATCTAATGTGCCATGACGTGACATTTGGCAGATGTATTGTTTTGCCCCTCCATGCCATGCACGTCACATACTGGTAGAAAATTGGGTGTAACATTTTTTTAGCCATGAAGTGACATTTGCCAACCAAATTTTTATTTGTACCAAAGGTTGTGCCAGCCATTAAATTGAGACAAGAAATATTTTTTGTCCCCTCGAAGCGTTAGATGTGACATCAAATTATCTCTTAGAAGGATTTGAAACAGCATATAATTTTTTAATTCATTATCATAGACATGATTCATACATCAAAAATTTATCTTGTGAGTCCAAGAAAATAGCACAGAGATGGTACAGAATACAAGGTAAATCCAAATTTTGTGACATGTTATGAATTCTCTAAAACTAATTAAAACATGTGTTGCAATAGGAGGTAGGACTACAATTTGATGACATGTTAATGTTTATCAAATCTATCTATAAAAAGTTGAAATAATTGAAATTCTTTTTCACCAAGATTAGGCCCATCTTACCTCTCACGACGGGTCCATTTGTCAGGCCAAAAGGTTTCACGAAAGAAAGTGAGAGATTGGTTTCACTACCAGAAACGGCTTATTTGCCGTGTGTTGGTGGAGGACACCCTTCGGGACGGTGGAGTGTCACAACAGCTCGGGAGGGGACGAGGACCCTTTCGGAAGTGGAACGGACCGCGGAACGAGAAGACACAATGAACACACAATAACAGAGCAACAATTACTCTTGTATTAAATGTAATCTTACAACGTTCATGGATTACAGCTTGCATTCATCCATGGTCCCACGTTGAGCCCACGTGCTATTCGCTTGCTTGATGCTCGACCTCTTTGCTTGGTGGGCTTCGGCCCAGGTCGTCTGAGTGGACCTGAAGGAACCAGGTCTTCGCTGAGGTGGCTTCCCCAACACCGTGTGCTTACATCTTTGTCGTGTGCCTTATATCGGCCACATGGCAAAGATTCTGTTTGCATGAGACAATTATTAAATACACATCAAATAAGGCACACATGGCATATACGTTCTTTGCTCGTTTGCAGGACAAGAATACACACAGCAAACACATAACACACGGCAAAATAACACGTTTGTCGAGTGCCTGAATCCAGGCACACGGCCAAGTAATAAAATTGCCGTGTGTTTGTTTAGCACACGACAAAGTAATAATTTTTTTCTCTTTTCACCTCGAAACTTTTTCTACTATTCACATACAACATGTGGTAAACTATATTAAAATTCGGTACTTTTTGTATTTATTTGCTATATTTAACCAATAAATTGCATTTCAACCAATTAATTGCATTATATTTAACCAGTATGTATTCACAAATGTACTATATCGTCATCTATAGCCTATGGGCCGGATTCAACAAAAAGCCCAGCAAAAGAAAGCCAAAATTAGGAATCGCTCCCACCCTAGCCCGAGCCGGCGAGCCCCCTTCGCTCTAGAGATGGCAATGGGTACCCGAAACCCGACGGGTTTTTTCTCCATTAGGGTGCGTGTTTGGGTCAACTTTTAGACCCGTGTGTTTGTTAATGGACACAAAGTCTTACCCGTTGGGTTTATGGGTATGGGTTTGTTCCTATAATACCCAAACCCGTGAACCCATGGTTTTTTTAAACCCGATCCAACATAGAGCAATTGTCATTTTATTTTGTGAGATTATAACAAGTTTAACATCTCTTTCCTACAATTCTTACTTCTCCTTATTGTTTATATATGCATATGATGGATTTGTAACATTTTATGATGTTACGATCATTTAAATATAGAGTTTGTTATTTATATATTTATTTTCTTTTGGAACTTTTAGTAAACATAGATGTCTTACTCATAATATGCTACAATAATATTTACGATATTGATCATGAGAAAAAAATTGTATAGTAAAATGTAGACCCACGGGTGACCCGTGGGTACCCGTTAACCCGATGTGTTTGTGTTTGGGCAAAATTCCAAACCCGTCACGGGTATGGATTTTTTAATGAGTTCAAATATTTTTCATGGGTTTGGGTTTGGGAAGGCAAAACCCGATGGGTCTAGACCCGTTGCCATCCCTACTTCG
The DNA here is from genome assembly GCF_016808335.1 of Panicum virgatum. Taxonomy (NCBI): domain Eukaryota; kingdom Viridiplantae; phylum Streptophyta; class Magnoliopsida; order Poales; family Poaceae; genus Panicum; species Panicum virgatum. The sequence continues at coordinate 1,660,880 of NC_053152.1, forward strand.
GTCCTTTCCAGTCTGTTCAATTGATGAATATATGAGATGGAAGGAGATTCTTGAAGCGGAGCTCAAAGGAAAAAAAGAAAAAGAGAAGATATAGAGGGTGAATCAAGTGGTATTGAAGACAAAGAGAATGGCTTAGAAGCTGAGGCATCACCAATAAATGTCCAAGATCCTGACATAGTCCAAAGCAAAGGAGCTCCAAAGAGGTTCAAAAACTTCTTGGACAGGCCAAATAAAAGGAGGTGTTCAGAATGCAAGGCAACCGATCACGACAAACGGACTTGCCCAAAAAATAAAAGGTGATCCTTTTTCTATATGTCGTATATAGCTACAAAAAAACTGGATTATAAATGACTGAAATTCAATTGACTGCAGGAGATGGTGATGGGAAATTTGGGTCTCTCCATGTCTTGATCAGTTTATTCTCTAAATATTCGATCAGGTTAATCTCCCTATAGTCATCATGTTGTCAATTACTTTATATTGTAGTAAGTACACTTGAAATTCAGTGATCATTTTAGTTACTCTAGCTATTTTGTTGTGCTTTATGTCCAGGTATTTGCTACGGTCTGCTCTTGGGTAGCAAGCTGTTATGTACGGGAACGTCTACCACAGGCGACATCGCAGCTAGAGTGGCACGCGCCCACGACGCCAACACTGATGCGGCAATTGTATCCTTGCTTTTTAGATTTTGTAAGTTGGAACTGGTTGTGTAAAAGCCTGAACCTGAAGGCTATTGCAAGTACGTATCATTTTAACAAATATTCGAGTGAATGTGTAAGTGTTTCTGCGTGTATATATGGCATCATTTAACAAATCTGAATAAGCACGTGTGTGCAACCTTTCCATCGTTTCGCCTTTCCGTACATGAACATTCAGCATTGCGTGTGATTGATTTTATTTTATTTGATCCAACACATGCGACGTTTTTCATCATATGCACGCATTCCTGTGCAGTGACGAAGCTGGAAAGCTTCATAAGGTTACATTGACAACCGTTAGTGCTAAAAAAGTGAACTCATTTTCATGTACGGTCTTCTTATCACCCTTTTGTTTATAATCAACAAATGGTTATGTTCTGGGGTAAGTCGTGTACTTTAATTTATGTATTTGCCATAGAAAATTTCTTGGTAATTAATATGCAGTATCACCCTTTTGTTTATAAACACTAAACCATTTACGGTCTGCTTGCTTCCTACTAATTTCAATCTTTTCTCCTTTGTCAACTAGACCTAATATGCAGTACACATCCCATGGGGAAATAGAAACCACGTGGCCCTGAATTGTAAAGGTCCTATCTGCTGCATTGAATTTTTCAACAAGACTCTCCACTAGCATACGTTGAATAGGCATCGATGGAATATTAAGTAACTTGCCTAATCCTATTTTTTCAACTATATCCCTTTGATCCTTTGTCAATTTCCTGCATAATGCAGCAAATTTTCCTGGCATACACACGGTTGCAACCTGGTTATCAAACATATAAAAAACAACAAAATATATCAAATTAAAAAATGACTCTGAAGGCCTTGTCCATAATATATTACAAACAAGAACGTACCATCTTTGATCAGCACACAACTCGATTCACCAACTCTATGGACTGGTCAATCCCTTAAACAATCTAATGGGAGTGGCTTTATTCTATATTCTCCATCTCCTTCAGTTTCACCCAGAGATGAATCTAAAGCAAAGTCTGCTGATAAGATACAGGGATGGGGATAGAGGGCCAAAGCGTTGCTCAGCAACCTCGGTGGCAGGACATATTCCGGCTTACCTTTCCAGCCGTGGCTGACGGACGGCGGAAGCCGATGTGGCGGACCACCGGGATGCACAACACGCGGTGGCCGCCGGCAAGACCCCGTCGAGTGCAGGGGCGGCGTAGAAGGCGGCGGCAGCCTCTATGTAGCGATGGAACCCTAATCCATGCCCATGTTGAATCCATCTCCGAGAGTATAGGAACCAGGCTAGCAGAATCATGAATCTCGGAACGAGGGCGGCGTAGGAGGCGGCGGCGGTGGCTGCAGTCGGATAGAGATTGATTTGCCTCGCCCGTCGCCGCTGGAAGTCAGGCGGGTCGCTAGGGCGGATGCGGCTGGGAGTCATAATTATTTCAATGTTTAAGATTATGTTAATTAATTAATTAATTAATTAATTAATTAAGAAATGGACGGCTGGGAATCATTTGAGGTCTTACCTCCTGGGAGGTAACCGGTGTACCGTAGCGTCGCCCTGCGCACAATCAACAAGTATGGCCTCCCACATTGTTGCAACCCTCCAACGATCTTGTCCATCTGATGCTTGGTGTACGTTGATAGGCTCCCAAATGACACGTACACCACGGACTTCTCTGGGTGACCCTGAAGCCACTCCATGTACCTCTTCTTGTCGCTGTTGTCATGCTTGAACAAGTGGATCCGTGCCTCCGTTGAGCTCCCAACCATGGGACCAAAGGTGAACACTTGCAGGTGCCGCTTCATCTCCGCCAGCGCGCTCGGCTCCAACTCGTCAAGTGTGGCCACAAGCACCTTAGGCTGCCACTGGCCCAAGTACTGGAAGAACTCTTGGGACACCTCGATGAAGGCCTTGGCCCTCTCGCTGCCTGACATGTCGATCAGGTAGGACGGGAAGTTGCTTATCTGAAGAGGACGGCTCAGCCCCGGCAGGCGCACCTCGTGCGCAGGGTCGGCGGCGTGGGAGGCGATGAGCTCGCTGTAGCCTGTAGCCATGGACGAAGTGGTAGTTGATGGCAAGAAGAGTGGCCATCTGGATCCAGTAAATGGCGACGGGGATGTTGAGCTCCCGTGCGACGTCGAGCAGCGGGAGGGACACCAACGTGCACAAGACGCACGTCACCGGCTGCCCACAGCCGGCGAGGCGAGGCGGGCGACGGCGGCGGAGAGGCTCGCGCGGCGCCAAACCGCCCTGTCGGCGGCGTCCCTGGGCATGGAGCCGTCGTCGACGCCGTCAGAGTAGGGGACATACGAGATGACGCCGTCGGTGGTGGTCTCCTCCTCCTTGGCCGCCGCGGCCTCGGCGTCCGGCGAAGGGAACATGCAGCGGTAGGTGGCGACCGGCACGGAGAGCGTGGCCGAGATGGAGCCGTCGATCGGTCGACGCCGCCGAGCCGTGCGAGGCGGTGGGCGAGGACGCGCCCCGGGTTGATGTGGCTTTGGAAGCCGTAGCTCCCGAGAAGGAAATGGTGGCGGCGGCCCTCATCGTCGGTCATGCAGAGCTTCAGGAAGAACTTCAGAAGATTGATGGCGAAAGATATTAACTTCAGAATTGAAGAAGACGAAGATGGATCGTGTGTGCGTGGATGGTCGATCGCCGTGGGATATATATCAGGAGTGTGAAGAAGTGCGATGATTGGTGGTGAAGCCGTGCTCAGTCACAGCGGTGACTGACGGCCTGTGAGCTTATCTGCTCAGTGATAGATTCATTACTGGGTATCCCTCTATCGTGTGGACAGGCACTGCTTTATTTGTAACGTTAGCAGTGACATCTGAGATACTATTCTAATCTTCAAAGTAGTTTCCAGTAGCAGCGAGCTGCAGTGCCAAACTGTCAATTACAGGGTAGCTAGCCTGCAGCTACCAATGCCCAGTGCTTGGATGTGATCCCAGATGGCGAGAGGTGTACGACCTTCCGTGCCTACTACTCCCTCCGTATCACAATATTTATCCTTATTAACTTTTTTATAATTTTGACCATTCACGTTATTTAAAAAATTATGTAAATACCATATACTTTGTTTGTGATATGCTTTAGTATTACAGGTATTTTAAGCACGACTTAAATTTTTTACGTTTGTAATAAATTTTTAAATCTACTAGTACTATTTAAAAAGAAGGAAGTGCTGCCGTGTGTCTGCCCGGGCATCGCTAATTTACGGTCAACCGTACGGGAGGCTCCCGTACGGTCGATTTTCCGACCGTTGTTTTTTTTCTATTTATAGAATTTTTTTGTCGTTTTCTGATTAAAAAAAATTTAAAAAAAAATAAAAGAAAAATTTTGGAGACCAAAAAACATTTCAAGCAAAATATGAGAGCAGAAAAAAAATTCAAGAAAAAAAATTGGAGACCAGAAAAAAAATTTCAAGAAAAAAAAAATTGAAGACCACAAAAATTTCAAGAATTTTTTTTGCGTCATTAAAAAAATATTCATCAGAAAAAAATCAAAAAAGGAATTCAAAAAAAATTGTTGAAAAATTTTTGCAAAAAAAAAAACTGGAGGCGCGAGGCGGCGGCGGATCCGCACTGCCCCGTCGTCCTCCCCGCCGACAGGGGAGCGCGCAGCCCAGGGAGGCTTGAGGCCGCCGCACCCCGGGGAGGCGTATCCGGCGGCGGCGACGTCGGTGGAGCGCGCGCGGCGGCGGCACGCGGATCTGGCGACGGGGTCGCGGAGGAGCACGGCGAGGTGGAGCGGGGGCTCCCTCCTTGGCACGTCGCGGCGCTTGTCGAGATCCACCGCCGCGCCTGTCGCCGACCCCCCAGCAGCTCGAGCGCCGCCGAGCGCGCCCCCCCACGAGAGGAGGAGTGGCCGAGATCGGCCGGAGGAGGGCCGAGATCCGCTCGGAGGAGGGGGGGGGGGCGAGATATGCTCGGTCCGCCGGAGGAGGGCGGTGGCGGCGGGGGCCCGAGATCCGCTCGGAGGAGGGGGGGTCGAGCGAGATCTGCTCGGAAGGGGGAGAGGGAAATGGAAAGTGAAGGAGGAAGTGACCCGGGGGGGGAGGAAGATGGACGGGTCGACCGCATCGGGTGTCTGCCCTCAGATGTTTCTGCCATCTCAATGTCTCCGCTCCTAATCCTTTCCCCGATTAAAAAAAAACCCCTGGCGGTTCCCTCTCCCACTCGCGAGCCAGGTTCACCAAACCGTCGGTAACCGGTCCGGTTTGACCGGTTACCGGTTTGACCGGTTACTGGTTTGACCGGTTCCGGTTTGGTCCGGTATGAAACCGGTACAAATTCAAAATTTAAATTTGAATTCAAAAAAATGAAAAATTCCCAAAAAATTCCTAAAAATACTTCAAGGTGCGACGAATCTAATGGTGTCAAATTTTCTTAAAAATTCGTTCATTTAGTATAGTTTGCGGGGATTTGAAGTTAAATAAAAAAACGTGCATACAAAAGTATACAACTACAATGTAAAAGTAGTACAAAAGAGGGTTGGAGGATTCATTTAGACTAAAATATATTATACAAACATTTATTTAGTATACTTTGCGGGCATTTGAATTTAAACCAAAAAAGAAAAAAAATTGAATTTGACCGGTTACCAGTCAAACCGGCCGGTAAACCGGTCAAACCGGCTAGTAAACCGGTCTAACCGGCCGGTATACCGGTACGAACCAGTTGAACCGCGCCATTTGAATTCAAATTTAAATTTAACCGATCAAACCGGTCCGGTAAACTGGAACCGGAGACTGGCGGTTACCGCTGACCGGTCGGATATTTTAACACTGCTCGCGAGTCGCGAGCGGTTCCCCCTCCGCTCGCTGCCGTCGCCCCTCTGGCCTCTCCCCGGCTCGCCGCTCGTCCCTGCCCGCCGTCTCGGCCGCCGCGCCGCCGCCGATCCGTCCCTGGACGCTGCGCGCCTACGCCGTCCGCATCGTCTGCCCGCCGTCCCGGCCGCCGCTCCGTGACTCCGTCCGCGTATACGTCGTCCCCGCAGGCCGCCCTCCCCGCCAGCCTCCCTTCTCGCCGGCAGTCCCGCCGGCCCTCCACTCCCGTCGGCGCCTCTCCCGCACAAAGGTGCATCTCCTCGAGCTCCCCTCCGACCCTCCCCAATCTCTTCCTGACAAGATTAGTGGCGACGTCTCTGTTCCCACGCGCGGACCTCCTGCTGCTTCCTATCTAGGCCGGAGCGACCGCGGCTCGGATTCGGTCGCGCTGGATTCCGTGGCCTCGGCCTCCGCAGGACCCCCCCCCCAATCTGGTGAGACGACCGCTCCATGCTCCTCTTCCCCTTCCGTTTAATTGCCGCAACTCTCACTGCCTGCCTGCCTGTTGTTCGGAATGCGATTCTGATTACTACATGCATTGGAATTAATGTACTACTTTGCAAAAATTCTTGTCTGCTAATTCATTTTTCCATCCCACTGTCGTTAGTCTGTTCTTCAGTTCCCATTCATTTTATTTTGTCTCTTGTGTGAGATGTGTTCTGCAAACTGCTGTCTTCTTAGGATTATTTTTTTTATAGAGTAATAGTTTAAATTTTGAAGTAAGAGGTGTATCGGATTTTCAATTACATTATTTGCTAAATGAACTAGCCTTTGGTTAGTTTCCTGAAATCCTGTCAGTATCTCTTTTAAATTGTGTATACTGAACATTAGGCTTAGGTCCTATTTTGTGTTGGATCTGTGCAGCTAATAATTCATGAGTAGCTATATTATTTGATGGCTTCATGTTTCAAAAAAATGCTGGCTTAATGTGGTGCACAATTGATCTAATAGCTTCAGATTTCAGTAATACAGATTCTAGACTAGGCTCTTCAGATTTCAGCAATACAGAGGTATAATAATTACCTTACCAAATACTTATTCCATACCTAGGGTATTCCATACCAAATCTGCTGCTGTTTTGAGTCGATTAGCATTTGATCCTCCCTGCTGTCGCTTGATTGTCCGCATTGGTGGCAACGATTTATGATTGGATTCCTCGCGTTAAATCGAGTAGTAGGCGTACCTTCTGGTGTTTTCAGCCTATTAGCAGTCCCAAATGTAGTGACGGCTGGGTGCAGAAGCAACCAATTCAGATTTGTTCTAATTTGGTGATGTGAGCAGTTTGATTTATTTTTGTCATATCATGATTTCATTAGCCGGAGTGCAGGCTCGGGCCTTTGGATGTGGTACGACTGTATGAGCGCCTGTGAGTCATTTTTCCTCATTCGTAGTCCTTATTCATCGTGTGCGGGAGTGAGTTTAGAGGTTCCATTTCTGGTTCCTTTGCTCTGAGTTGATGTAAAAGACCCAGGATTGGGGGAGGTTGGCTGTTCGTCGCTTCAAGCTCCTGTTCGAAGAAATGCCTGCAAGCCGTGTGTAGCCAATGCAAAAGTAACGTAAACTTGCTATGCAATCTTGGCCGTGTACAGGTGTGGTCACTGAACGGAATATGACATCAAAATTGGTAAAGGTGTGGTCACTGGAAGGAATCTGACATCAAAATTGTATCTTGCTAGAGTATATGATCAATTTGCCGTACTCTCTGGTTATGGCTAGCATATATTGCGGTAACTGTGTCCAGCATAGCTATGTAAAAAGCTAACAGGATGTCTTCTGCAATGTATTGATGTAAAAGATCTGGTATTGGGGAGGTTGGAGATTTTGAAATCTGAAATACTTAGCACATTAATATTGCCTGAGCTATGTTTTCTATGCATTTTTGTTTGAACAGTTGAGAATAGAAGTACATCATGCAACCTTATATTTATCCTAGGTTCTATTCAGAAATTTGGTCCATTCAGATTGTTTATTGAGAATATAAGACTGCTGAAATTTCGTCTCTCATTTCACAGGTGATCCAATCACCCTCTACTTTGAGAAGCTACAAGCTAGATGGAAAATTGCTGCAGGTAGGTAGTAGTTCAAATCTTTCTGTTCAGAAAGAACTGAGGAGGAGACTGGGATCTTCTTTTATCCTGAAATAATGTGTCACTAGCAATGTTCTCACTAGAGGTATTCTATTCAGTTTCTTTGAACTTTACATAGAAATAGCAACAAGCTTGTAATCCCATAGAGTTAATTTTATAGTCCATAATAGACTGATCTAACCGATAAGCTGATTTCCTGCTACTTGAAACATGAGCTTTGCTAATGGGTGATGAGACGCTTCCCTGCTAGATCAGAGACAACACTTATCTCTACCATTTTTCATTCTTTCAGCTAAAAACTCATGAGAGGCTTACATGTTGGATCAGGATGTAAATATAAGTTAGATATTGTTACAAACTCACATGGCTTCTATTGGTGAAGTTTGCATCTATACTCTTTTCTTTCAGACAGATAGGATGTGCTTTACTCTAAACAAAAATAATTGACATTTGTCGAGGATCCACAGACAACAGGTACTCATCGTGCAGATCCCCTATTTGTTGAAATGTTGTAGCATGCAAACTATTTCAGTATTTTTGAAAAGAGAAGAATCATTTTGAGTGGTTTTGACAATAGGTCAATCTGGTAACTTATGGACACGCCAGAAAAATTGATGACCCGGTGTGGGCTAGAGATAGCTGCATCAGATGTCTAGACCTTTCAATCTAGAATTGTAATATTCTTCTCTCAGTGTTCAACTTCAGCTTGGCCTTTTCTCAACAATAGATAATTTTGATGCAACGATCTATAGCCATTCAAACACCTGGTTGCCGGGACATGAAGGCACAAGTATTTTATGGGATGACTGATATGGATGTATGTCCAGCAACTGAGTGTAGCAGAGATGCGGATGTTGCGGTGGTTTTGCGGAGCATACAAGGAGGGATAGAGTCCGGAACGAAGTTATTCGGGATAGGATCGGGGTGGCACCAATTGAGGAGAAACTTACCCAGCATCGGCTGAGATGGTTTGGACATGTCCAACGAAGACCTCCTGATGCGCCGGTGTGTAATGGGGTTCTTGAGCGGGTCGATAATGTAAAGAGAGGTAGATGTAGACCTAAACTGACATGGGATGAGTCAGTTAAGAGAGACCTTAAGGATTGGAATATCTCTAAAGAGATAGTTTTGGATAGGAGCTATTGGAGACTAGCTATCAATGTGCCTGAATCTTGAACTTATTTCTTTCGGGTTTCATCTCTAGCCTACCCTAACTTGCTTGGGAAAAAAGGCTATGTTGTTGTTGTTGTAGTAGTAGTAGTACTGATATGGATGTATGGCTTAACAAAGCTGAGCCGAAGGGAGAGAATTTTAAGCTTAATAAAAATGTAGTGAATCATTATATGAGATATCCATTGTTGTCATCAATTTTTTTTACCACCCGTAGCAACGTACGGGCATTCAACTAGCAAGATAAATGGTTAAAGTTATAAGAAAAATATTACTTGCGTACTTCCTCCATCCCAAGTTTACTAACCATTCAAAATATTTCTAAGAACGCTTCCAGCTAAAGCTAATAGAACTGCTTGTTACGTTTTATGCACTCTAAAATGACATGACAGGTGCTTTTGAATGGAGTGTACATCAAGTGTAAAAAATACTGAGGGCACGACCATGCTTGCATGCGCTGATGTGGTCAGAGATTTGTCAATGCATGCAAGTAGTCATATACAATGAAAACAACACAGCTTCTTTTTTTTTCTTTTCTAAAACCATGTCTAATTATTGCCTGAACAAATTCCAAGTTCAGGAGTCCATCTTAAATTTCCAGCTAATAATTTGGCTGGATTGAATTTGTGATACATACTGCGGTACAAGAACAAAAGAGGTCGCTGTCATGAATGGACCAGATCCAGTTTTCTATCATGGGCCGTGTTTGGTTGAGGTGGTAAAAAATTTCGCGAAAACTTTTTTGCCCTTTGACCACTAATTTAGAGTATTAAATGAAGTCTAATTATAAAACCACCTCCACAACCCCCGTGTAAATCGCGAGACGAATCTAACGAGGCCTTTGACGTGTGATTAGAGGATGGTTACTGTAGCATCACTGTAGCAAATCATCAATTAATTACCGTCATTAGATTCATCTCGAAGAGTTACCTCCGTCCCTGAAAAAGTTTTGCAAATAGACTACATGGTATTGCTTTGACAAAGTCACGAAGGTTTCTCTTAATTAGCGTGTAAATCTTGATATGACAAGTTACCAAACACGGCCATGGCTTTATTATTAATTCCGACATGGTATTGCTTTGACAAAGTCACGAAGGTTTCTCTCAGCAGCCCCGCCTATACCTGCTGCTGCTTGCGCTACCTCTTTCAAGGCCTTTGCCTTTTCCCTTATCGCCATTGCTTTTGCACCTTCACCCATGACCAGCTCAACACACCTCGCCAACTCTGTTCCCATCAACACACCATCATTGTTGCTCTCGGCTCTGATGCCAACCTCCCACTCCTCCTCAATGAAGAATACATTCGTTGGTTGGTCAAACATGTTCGGCGCACCGATTATCGGCACGCCGGACAACATGGCCTCCATTGTCGAGTTCCATCCGCAGTGCGAGACGAAGCACCCTATTGCAGGGTGCGATAAAACCTCCAATTGGCTGCACCAATCCACAACCATGCCCTGACTTTGGTTGTTCTTCTCCAAGCTGCCGCTTTCATCATCGTCGTCCACGAGCCCGTCCCTGCGCACAACCAGCAAGTACGGCCTCCCACATTGCCGCAGCCCTCCGACGATCTCCTCCATCTGAAGTTTGGTGTACTTTGATAGGCTCCCAAACGACACGTACACCACGGACTTCTCCGGGTGACCCTGAAGCCACTCCATGTACCTCTTCTTGTCGCTGCTGTCATGCTTGAACAAGTGGATGCGCGTCTCCGTTGAGCTCCCAACCATGGGACCAATGGTGAACACTTCCAGGTGTCGCTTCATCTCCGCGACCGCGCTCGGCTCCAGCTCGTCTAGTGTGGTCACAAGCACCTTAGGCTGCAACTGGACTATGTACTGGAAGAACTCTTGGAACACCTCGATGAAGGCCTTAGCGCTCTCGCTGCCTGACATGTCGATCAGGTAGGACGGGATGTTGCTTATCTGAAGAGGACGGCTCAGACCGGGCAGGCGCACCTCGTGCGCAGGGTCGGCGGCGTGGGGGACGATGAGCTCGCTGTAGCCATGGACGAAGTAGTGGTAGTTGATGGCAAGAAGAGTCGCCGTCTGGATCCAGTAAACGGCGACGGGGATGCTGTGCTCCCGTGCGACGTCGAGAACCGGGAGGGACACCACCGTGCACATGATGCACGTCACCGGCTGCCCGCGGCCGGCGAGGCGAGCGACGACGGCGGAGAGGCTCGCGGAGGTCGCGCGGCGCCGCACCGCCCTGTTGGCGGCGTCCCTGGGCATGGAGCCGTCGTCGACGCCGTCGGAGTAGGGGACGTACGAGATGACGCCGTCGTTGGTGGTCTCCTCCTCCGCCGCCGCGGCCTCGGCGTCCGGCGAAGGGAACATGGATCGGTAGGTGGCGACCGGCACGGAGAGCGTGGCCGAGATGGAGCCGTCGGCGCCGCCGAGCCGCGCGAGGCGGTGGGCGAGGACGCGCCCCGGGTTGATGTGGCTCTGGAAGCCGTAGCTCACGAGCAGGAAATGGTGGCGGCGGCCCTCATCGTCGGCCATGGAGAGCTTCAGATCAAAGAACTTCAGAAGATTGATGGCGAATGATATTAGAACTTCAGGATTGAAGAAGGCGAAGATCGATCGTGTGTGCGTGGATGGTCGATGGCCGTGGGATATATATATCAGGATTCAGGAGTCTGACGTGTATCGATCGTGAGCTTATCTGCTCAATGATAGATTCATTATAGGGTATCGATCGTGTGGACAGCCACTGCTTTTATTTGTGACGTTAGCAGTGACATCTGAGATACGCTAGTCTTCAAAGTACTACTAGCTAGCTAGTAGCATTGATCAGTGTCAAACTGTCAATTGCAGGGACTAATTAGCCGGCAGCTACCTATTATTGATTGGATGTGATCCCAGATGGCGAGAGGTGTGCGACCTTTCGTGCTTATTAGTAGGTGGTGCCACTTTGATTGAGGCAGGAAAAATGAGGAAAGGCACATTGCGTACAAATCGTTTGTACGTCACTCGTCGAGAGAGAGAGAGAGAGAGAGAGAGAGAGAGAGAGAGAGAAGTATCTCCACGTCTACTGTATTTCGCCTGCACACCATTGACTGATGCGCATGAAAGCAGGCTTGTGAGTTTTGAACGAGTCAGGGAATACAAATGGGTGGACTGGATCAAGAAGATGATGGGCTCTTTTTGCTACTGAAATTATATGTTGCTTCGTTCAAGCACTTAAAATTGGTGCAGTAGTGCAATGCAATCGCGTTTTGTACACTCTCGCCTACTCTATCAATAAATGTCTACGCTGCTAATAAGTCCTTTCAGCTAGCTTCAAAGCAGGCGCTTTGCTGATCATCATCTATCATATCATCCGGCTCCTATACTCATCCAGCGCATATTGCATCCGATCCACATGTCAAAGACTAGGTTGCAGGGCACTGGCTTTGGCACAAGCTTATCGAGACCAACCATCTTCCTACTGCTGATCCTGAGCCAGTTGAAGATGCACTGCTCATGGAAGGAGTGAGAGTAGGGCATCGTCCTGTTGTTGCTCCCCTCAAAGTTTTCCAGGCACACGCTGCCACTACTAGTCTCCGGTAGCCTCACGATCGCCTCACCTGAGGCCTGACGAGAAAATGACGGGCTCCTTTCGCTATTGAAATTATGTTGCTCCGTTCAAGCATTTTCAGTTGTTACAGGTGCAGTGCGACCCCATTTTGATGTCTACACTGCAAATAAGACTTTTTTAGTTAGCTTCAAAGCAGGCGCTTTGCTAATCATCAGTGTATCATGTATCTACCCTCCCTGAGTCCATGCCTTAAGATCTCCTGCACCCCATCGTAAGCTAGGTAGCTTAGTTTCCTCCCATGGCGATGGATCTTTGAATAATTGAACGGTCTCCAACATGATCGCTAAGTACCATGACATGGACAAGGTCGCCCCACCGGTTGATGTCCTCGTAGATGGGAGGGTATAATACGATGCTCCGTCTGTCTCTCTCCATCTCGCAAGGAACTTCACCAAGGAACGAATAGACAAATGAATCAACCACCAGAGTCAAACCAAAAGACAAAACAAAGTCCGTCTCCGGGTCCCGATCGCAAGCTTATTGACAAATCAGGTTGAGTTTTGCACCCCTAATCGGATTTGGGGTGGCTTTGGACAGCTAACGGTGAACAACCTTCCTATCTGCAACAGAATCAATTTTCCCTACAAATCTCACCCCAAGAACTCCAGGAGAAAGCCCTGTCCAGTGCTGCGCTGGGCCAACAACGACGGCACTTGTGGGCGTCGTTCCCCTCCCTGGAGGCGTTGTTGTGTTCTCTTGGGAGATGTCGTTCTTCTGCCTCGACTCCGCGTTACTGTTGATGCGTTCCACCGGTGCTTTCTCATTGGTCGCCGCGCTTTGGTGTGGTTGCCATCACCATATGTGGTTCCATCCCATCGGCACTGCTTGTGGAGGGTCGTTGTCGCTTGGGGCGGGGCTCTGGGGTGGGGCTGAGGCGAAAGCCTTTGCCTACTTGCAGGCCGATGATGGCGACGCCCTTGGGCGCCGTTTTTCTCCTTGGAGGCATCATTCGTTTGCCCCTTCCCCCTCCGTGCCCCATGGCTGGTCGCCTGGTCGGTGGTTCATCCTCTATTCCTGCCTCGCTTCATTTTACACGCCGTCGTCTTGATTGCCTAGGTCGTGGGATGCTTTGCTGCCTTGTCGCCATATCTGCTAATGTTGGCAGATGGTGGATCGTTGGCCCTAGCAGATGCGTTGCTGCCGTACTTCATCTCTGGCGGATGCCTTGCCGCTGTGATTGTGTTGTTACTTCGAGCTTGGCGGATGCTTTGCCGCCGTTCCTTTACTCTGACGGATGCTTTGCCGCCATGGTCGTGCTATTCGGTGGATGCTTCGGCACCATTTCGTGCTTCGTGCTTGCTCTCCCTTGGCATCTTTGGCGGCAATATATCCTCTTTGTGCAGGTTCAGCTCTCCGGGTGGCCTCTGTTTGGGTGGTAAGTTTGGAGTGTCCTCCCTCTTCGTGCTTCTTCTGTTGTGTTCGTGGCTATGGTCGTTTGTGTGTTTGTCTGTACTTTTCTTCAGTGTTTCTCTATCTTTAGTTCTTTGTGCTCTTGTGTTGGTCAAGCTCTGCTTGACCGCACCAAGATTGTGTCTGTAGCTGATTTCTTCTTAATGAAAAACTTGCTCAGGCACGGTTGCGAAAACAAAATCTCACCCCAAATTGGCTACATTTGGGGAGGATTTGCATGGGGGACGATAACCGGTGGGCGGTGGCGAGCTTAGCTAGGGTTGAGCTGGTTAGGAGGTAGAGAAATAAGAAGGCTCAGCTAGCACAGGCCTGTCATGCTAGCTCAATTTGCACACAAATCCAGTCATGCCAGAATAGGTGCGTAGCCACATCAATGCCTTATTGGTGTGAGCGTGGCTAGTGCATGTGTGATACCATTAATTAATAAACTAACATGGAAGGGCTAAAAGTAAAAAAATCCATTAATGTACTTTAAAAATCTCAACTTTCTACGCTTAGTTGGTTATGTTCTTATTGTTCTACACTATCAACTTTGTCCGTGTGTTATTGCCTGATAGAAAGGAGATCAAGAAACCTATCCTTGAATTTCTATTTCATTTTCTCCTGTAAACAAATAAAATTTTAAGTTTTTTATGTCTCTCATATACTTCATGTTTAGGGGTTGTGAGAAGGAATTGTCTAAAGAGTTAAAATGGACAAGAAACAATTGGGTTCGTAAGAAGTTTCTGCAAGAAGAGAAATTGATACGAAGAGAAAATAGAACCAAGGTTTGTATTTCCCTGAGATCATTTCTATTCGATGCACCCATTGTTTCATGTTTTACGCTTAATGTGATATTCTATGTGACCTCAGTCCAAAGGAAAAAAGAGAACACCTAGTGCAATAGCTGCTTATGTCCAGAGCTAAGTGTCCACTGAAATTCATATTGCTGCTTGAATATGCTCAGATTTTTTTCTATCGAATTCTCAAATATTCTTGATTTTTTAGAGAATTTGGAATGCAGACTAGATTTTTACTTGAAGAAAGTTCCTTTCTAAGAATTTTATTTTCTAAGTTTGTGCATTTCTTCTGATGTCATGAAACCCCCACATACACAACATGATAGAAAAATTGAAGAGTGACTTGAGCGGTAAAATTATTGTCATCTAAAAATACTTGTATTCTATTTGTGAAGTAAAGTATGACTTTTGACTTTGACTCTTAATTTGCTAAATTCAAAATCTAGATTCTAAGGCTGCGACACTACTTGTTGACTTGTAGGTATTCAGCGTTTGATGTGCAATATCTTATCAGTGCTAGATATGAATATTTCCATTGTGAAAGATGCAATGAAACTCTACTACATGTTTATAGTGAAAGCAAATACAAGTATTCTTTGGAGAAGGTACAAAATTTGAAGGTATATTTTACAAAAAAATATTTGCAGACGACTGTTTAACTCGTTCAATTGTTTGGGTTACATACATACTATTTGTGATCCACATACATGTTAGTTATATCCTTAATTCTTACAATTAGAATGTGATAATGTAGTAGGAGCCCATGGGAGTTGCTGTTCCATATGTCATTAGTCTACAACAATGGATATCTATCACACAAAATGTTAATGTTATAATTATTACACCAGATTCCATTATCGAAGCAACATATGTGAGTATTTATGGTGTTGTTTTTAGTGAATGAATATCAAGTATTTTTTTTACTAAACGAGTGCTTTATGGATCCTTTTCTTTTCTTTTCCAGATTAGATCATCCACAACAGTTGTCATTTCCAATGATGGTAAGTTGGTAACATAGATTTGGAGGGTATGTTCAGCCTGTTGAATATGATCCAATCTTTGGAAAGGTTAAAAAACTACTTTCCTGGATTATTAGGGATAGGGTGTGAATGTTACCCAAAAGAAAAGATAATGAATGACTTCTTTCTACACGTAGAAGCCAAAGATAATAGGAAACATGTCTATTGAGGAAAAAGAACAATGAAAGGATGCACCCCTAGCTGACTGTGCAAGAGCACTCACCACTACCAGCAATGTGAATTACCACATAGTGCAGTTTCGATCTTTAGCAAACTCTCAACCCAATACGTATTGTCAAATAAATACATATATAATGTTGAAAGAAAGCAAGGAAACCTTCTAGAGACTTCTCCATCATACATGTACTAGGTGATACCCCGTGCGTTGCTGTGGGATTTCTTAAATAAAATTTTAACGTGAAATTTAAAAGTAGAAAAATTAAGATGATTGCATGGCAACATTCACAAAAAAATCAATGGAAAACATAAATAGATGGCCCTAGTGGACGTTGATGTGACATTTGATATAATGGGTTCCTATATGATGCGGATAACTTGCATGTTAAGAGAAATAGAGTTAATAACTTTAGTGGGTGTCATCTATATAGGCTATATAGGTGATATGAATTTTACTTGCATGTTATTTTTTTTCAGGATCTGGTAGAAATTGATAAACTAACAGAAGTAACATCAATAGAATATTTGATCACATTATAAAAGAATAGGTGCTCAAAGAAATAGAGTATGTATATAAGTCTTTACGTTAATAGATTAAACATTAAAAGTATTGCAAAAATAGAGTATGTATATGACTTTATGTTAATAGATTAAAGATTAAAAGTATTGCACATAGTAGAGGTCATATGGACATTTTTAAAAGTATTGCACATAGTAGAGGTCATATGGACATTTTCTTGTTTATTGAATCTCGTAAAAATCGATAAGCTAAAAGAAGAAACACCAATAGAATATTTGATCACATTATAGAAGAATAGGTGATGAAAAAAATAGAGTATGTATATGATTTTACTTTACTTAATTAAAGATTAAAAGTATTGCATATTGTAGAGATGACATGCATATTTTTTGTAATTAATAAGGTAGTTGAAAGTTAGTGGGACACTTAGTGGAGAATGAGGTGGATACCTTGCATGAAGAGAGAAATAGTTAGTGGGTGCTATCTATATAAGATATATAGATTAGAGATATTTTTTAGAGTACTCTAGAATTGGTAATAAAGAAAATATCTAGATAATGTTGTACTATCCAGAAAATCTCTAGAAAGGGGACACTGGTCTCAACATCATGATCCCCCTTAGGCTATAAATAGAGCGCCCCTCCCCCCAATCCCTTACCATGTCATTCAATAATGAGCATGGTAGATGAGAGCAAGGGTGGTAGTACTAGGCAGAAAAAATAGTGAATGTGGGGCTAGCCACCAAAAAGTGTAAGAGTGTTCCGTTGTAATACTAATACTGCAAAAGGTTCATTTTTTTAGTAGCAACAGCTGTCAAGTGGTGGCCACCTCCTGAAAGTAATGTTACAGTTACTAGAAGCAAGATCAGCTACAAGCTAGTTTTTTATTAGAAACATCACAGAACATAGCAGTGACAACAAAAGCATCCAATCCACACACATTGCACAACATAACAGTTGCTAATTTTTGCTCAAAAAATATAGATGCATGTCCTTGTGATAGCTATATTATTCATTGTTCAAATAACTTTAAGCCAGAACAAGTCAATCATAGATAACCACAATATAATCACAAAGAAGTATGCAGCTTGCTCGGCTGCAGCCACTGTAGCAGCCGGTTGTAGGCAGCATGGTGATCGATGTGCTTGAGAGACTGTTTGCAGCCGAGCTGCTGTGCTGTAGCTGCCGCTATTCGGCGCAGCCGCAGCTGCAACAAGCTGCGGCGAGCACACACATTGTTGCCTGGATATGTCTTAGATACGTACAATGTCGCATAGAGCATCCAAATGTAAGTACTAGGATTCAGGGCTCTAGCTTTAGCACAAGATTATTGATCATCCTCCTATTGTTCCTCGGTAGTTAGCGGGAAGTGGCAAAGTGGGCAACCATGGATGATCATGAGCCAGCTGAAGGCTCATGGAAGAAGTGAGAGCACGTCATCATCTTGAGCTTGTTGCTGCTCCCCCAAAAGTTTTCTAGGCGCACCCTACACTCACTCTCCTTCACACTAGTCTTTGGCAGACCCACGGTTGCCTCACTAAGGCTAGCATACCGCCAAGCAATGCTGCCCATATGAGCTCTCCACCCCAAGCGCATACACAACAGGTCAGGGAAGCCTCATATCATTGTGATCCTATGGGTAGAAGTCTTTGGCTAGGTATCTACTCTCCCTGACACTATGCCTCAGTACCTCCTGCACCCTCATGTGAACTTCCTCCCATGGAAGTGGATCTCCAAATAGAATGATGGCCTCCGTTCGATTGCTAAGCACGATGTGGTAGACAAGTTCACCCCACTAGTTGGTGTCCTCGTAGATGGGAAGTTCTCTCTCACTCCATATGCGGTTGGCAACAACTGCTCCCAAGTGAACAATAGGGGGATGGAGGTAGAGATGACTGTGGCAAGATTGATCCACCAAGCCAACCGGATGAGGATCGATAGAATAGGGAGGGACTGCGGCAACGAAAGACCGAATAGATGAATCAATCCCCCTTACCACATAGACGATGATACATCTCCAACTCTGAGACCGATTGAAATCTGAAAACGTGTCCCAACCCTCAAAAGTCGGATTTGGTTTCTCGCCCTTGATCACATATTGCAGCCTGTTACCTGGAAAAAAGAAGGAGATTTTTTAGAAGTGTCCCAATCGAATATGATGCAAGCTACCCATGGAAGGAGAAGTGTCAGACCAATACTTGCTAGCAACATCATTGGACATTAAGGCAAGGATGCTGAAAGCCAATTATACTTAACAAAAATGGCTGAGGCGCCATGCGCATGGCTAATGCATAGTCAAGCAGTAGGTGGGCGGCGGATGGCGACTGGGGAGCCATGGAGGAGGACGAAGGCAACGACGACGCATGTCGGGGTGAGGTATTTCCGTTGTAGGCTGCCGCTTGAATGCATGGTGTGTTCTCCTTTTTGTACCTTCTCATTTTTTCTTTGGCAGAAGTGCAATTTTCATCCTCGAACTAGCACGATAGTCCGATTTTCAACCCTCAACTATAAAATCGCGTTGAAACCAGGCAAATTTGGATCAGACGGGTCCATGGACCCGGGGTCCCCAGGGGTCCTACTTCCTGCTAGTATTTATGCTGGTCCAAGACGACGCCCGTCTTTATGGGCCACAAGTTCAGCCAGGACGCTCCAGCCCACGGTCCCGATCAGGCAGTTGGGATGAGCCTGTGCCTGCATCCCCGACCGAGGGGATGACCAGGGGATGGGCCCGCACCACGGCTCCCACTGTGGATGCTGACCGGGCCCCGCCACACACGTGTCGATGTCTCCGACTGACAAAGTCGGAGGATGGAACATCCCCGCACGCCAGCTGGTCCAGGAGTGGGCACTGGGGATAAGGGCAAACGACCAGGGTCAACATACCGTACTTGGCCAACCACTCCCCCACGGGGGTCACACTCCCCCTCGCTGCCACAGTAGGGGGCACTATTCTACCTGCCTGTCCTAACAAGGGGAAGGGGCACAACGTCCTCATTATACGACGAGCACGCTTCCATCATGATGGAGTGATAAGGCGTTACGCGCGGGACGAGGTGTGGCTACCATACCATACTTATCGGCGCACGCCCATCCCCGACTGACGATCCATGACGAACAACAACTGACGAGAACGACCACTCTGTTGATGGTCCTTAAGTGCAAAATCAGACTGTCAACTATACACTTAAGTACAGGAAAACCATGCCTCTTACTCGCATATTTGTATCACTAACCTAACTCCATAGTTGTTTTGTCAATCTTATCATTCTAGGAGTACAAGTCTGCAATAAGAAGAAAACACAATGAATACACAGCAACAATGCACAGAAGATCCCCCGCTGTGACACACTTACAAAGAGGGCCCACCTGACAGAGCAAATGGGCGCACCAAGCAAGCAAACCTACGGAAACTACACAAGGATCCACCTGTTAGTGTACCAGAGGAAGACGTACCTGGGGTGTACCCAGGGTCGGCCGAACCTAGACGGGTTCCCATCCAGGTACGCTTCGACGTGGAGTCGCCCCCCAAGTCTCCTGATCATAGATTATAAGGTTTCCATACCCGGAGATGGCGGGAACTGACCTTGAAGACTATATAAAGAGGGCCTCACCCCTCACTTCAACACACACCTCACTTGAACCCTCTCTCCCTCTCTCACTCTCTTGACTTGTACTCTCTAGGGTAGTAGAGCTAGTCTAGCACTTTATTTTTTAGCGAATCCAGTCGTCCTTGGGGTCGTTGAGCAATCCTCGGTCTCCGATGGCTTTGTATTCCAACTATCGTTATGCTATTCATAAAGAGTTCGTTCATGGTTGCTTAGCTATTCTGATAGCCTGTCATACCATGTTCTGCTTATACTTAAGTTATCTTAGTTATATGCTTAGGTCAGATGATCTGGGTAAGGATATCGGTTCGTTGTACTTTCGGGCTTGCCTTAGCGTTTTACTTATCCATCCGAAGGGTGGGAGACCCGGGGATGTTAGGGTAGTGACCTCATACACGGGCTTTGTCATGGTTAGTGTATGTTGGCGGTCGATATTGATGATTTTCGCCGCCAACGCTCTGCCTGATTTCATGAAACCTAGGCCATAACCATGCTATAACCATTATACCTAATGAGTTCCCCAAGTTTTGGTGTTTATTTGATCTCAGAAATAACATATCCAAATTTGACCCAAAACGGACACTGTTTGGACCGGAAGGCCCGAGTCCAGCCGACCGGCATACTTTCTGTGGAATCTTGGCATGAGAATTTACCAAAGTCATCTAGAGGGAGAATCCAAGCCATTCCAATGGGTAGTTTCCTAAAATGCACAAAATGGAACTGGAAGGCTTGAACCCATATGCAAAATGAAGGAATCCTGGGCCATGATAATAGCACAAGATGTCTACCCATCAAGGAATGATGACCTACAGTCATGGAGGATCGTGTCGGTGCAACGGAGGGCCAAGAGGCCTCCAGAGCCAGGCCGCCCGGCCCAAAGAACGTCGGTTGATCAAACAGCCACAAGGACCGACCTCCAGAGGTGATCAGATCCACCCACACGAAGTCGGTGGACGCGTTGCGCTAACCCCAGGCCGGTCGGCCTAGGGGAGGCCGCCCGGCCCCACATTGCAGCCTCTCAGCTCCCGGCTTCGTGTGGAAGTTAAGCACAACTGCCACAGTTGCATGCCACCGGCGCTACCTGAATTACCTACAGGAACCAACCATGGAGTACTATAAATAGGACCTCCCTCCATCACTTGAAGACATGGAGAATTGGAGCAAGTCCAAGGTGAAGCGTAGTGCTCCACATATCTTTAGAAAATAGGGAGAGAGGAGAGGTGAGAGTCCGGAGAGGAGCCGGAGTTTCCGCCCCTCTCCAACTATGTGCCTCCGAGGAATGAAGCTTCGATTCGAGTAATTTCCTCTTCTTTCGTCAGTATTACTTTCTCTCCTTTACTTCATTAGTACTTGAATACTTGATCTCTCTAGTTGCGGGATCCCTTGTCTGCGTAAGTAGCAAGTTCTACTTATTTGATGTTGCTCTTTATCTTAACATGAGATAGGAGTAAGTAACTCGATAGTTTAGGTGTGGTACCTAGACTTGGTTAGTTACCTTGGGTTGTGTTCCACCCCACGAAACTACAGTGGTAGGTGGCAGGTGGTGACAGCCCTGTCTGTCCTTTGTAGTCCATCATGTTCGGTTGTTTTCATAGGAGTAGTTGTCGACGGACGTTGGACTCCCTTCTCATCCCAGTCTGAGTCCTTCTCTTAGGCCGCCGAAGCAACTAGAGTATAAGTCAAGTATTCTTGACAGGAGTAGTTAGTAAGACGATGTTAAACTACCTCTACCTATCTTATCTGGACCTCTTCACTCCCGTCATACCCCCTGAATAAACAAGAATCACTACTCAGTACACTTCTCGTTCCTCGTGGATTCGATACCCTGGAATACTCTAAGGTGAAAGCTACATCGGTATCCGTATGCTTGCGGATTTATTCTGTTAGGCTAAGGACTGCCAACAAGCTTTCTGGCACCGTTGTTGGGGAACGGTAGCTGTACTAGTATCGATTCAAGTTTATCCTTGTATCACTCCACCTTCCACATGGATTCCATGACTATCCGTGGTTTCTCAGCTCCAGGGCCTCATTATCTTGAGTGTCCACCTTCATGTCATCCCATCCTTACACAAGGCTATGAGATCCGCCCTAGTCTCATAGCCATGGTTCAATCACAATGTTTTTCTGGGTGCAAGGGTGAAAATCCTTACACTCACCTATGTGAATTTGAGCAGAACTGCTCTATCACTTCAATACCAGGCATGCACCATGAAACCGTGAAATGGAAGTCTTTTCCATTCTCTTTGACTGGTCGTACCAAAGAATGATATTCCATAACCGTAGGAAGCATAGAGGGTGATTGGAATATTCTGAAAGACAAGTTTTTGTCTCCGCTACTTCCCCGTAAATAAAATTGTTGACCTTCGTATAGAAGTTCAAACTTTCGAGCAACAAGAGGAAGAATCTCTAGGAGCTGCATGGGCTCGTTATACCGAGCTGATTTCTTCAGGCCCAGACTTGAGTATACCCGAGGATATGCAATTACAACACTTTTCCTATGGCCTTAGAACAGATAGTGCGACCTTTTTAGACAAGGCCTTCGGAGGGACCTTCTTGCACAAAACCGTAAGAGAGGGAAAAGCCATCCTTGGTAGAATCCTTCATAATACCGAGTGTACCGGAATATATGAAGACCCACCTGAAGAATCTCAGGAGCCCACTCGAAGAGCAGAACCTTTTGCCCAAACCCCAACATCCTGCCCACAAAAGATTGCTGAACCAAAACCTTCCACCTCAAATCCTGAGCCCTTCAGTGAAAATCATCGACCTTTCTTCTTGTCCATGTTTGACGATGATGAATCGACAGTAGATGGTGATGTCTCATCATTACCAAAGGAAGAAAGTGATGCTGATAGAGAATCTGAGGTAGTGACTCCTGATCCCGAAGAAGAATCCTTGTCCGAAACTGATCAAGTAAAGGAGGATTCATCATTCCCTAACATGGAGTTCCAATTGTCGGAGGATGAGTTTGAATTTTCTGATGAGGAGTTCAAAGCTTCTATCTCTTCAAGTTCCTCCAGGCCCCAAGAATCATATCAATGCCTTGATCCATTTGGTGACTCCGAGGAAAAATCTTTTCTTCTTGACCCGGAGCAATCCAAGGTTTTCCAAATCAGAGGAATTGATTTTGATACGCCTCATGAGTATTATAAGCTAGAGCATGAAGTCGAAAATGTCTGCTCTATGGATACTCTTGAGGCAGTAAACTCCATATCGGATTCGGAAGTCAATGATGAGCATGAAAGTTTCATCTTGGAAGGACCACAAGATACAAACTTCTTCGAGGAGACTCCATCTCCTCTCGCTATTAGCACACACACCGAGACCAACCATCATATGCCCCTGTATCAGAAAATTTTCGAAAAGGTGGTTGTGGATGATTTTGTCTATCATAAATATTGCAAATCTCGTTGTGGTTTGTTGTGCAAATCTTGCAGCTAGATATCATGAGTTTAATCCGGAGATTGGTGATGGAGGGAGCCACAACACCAAGCTAGCTGCAACATCAAGAAGAGGCTCCCAAGGTCGAGCTTTTGACCATAAACAAGCATTGCCGGGAGGTAACCCGTATTTTTTTTCTGGTCTTCTAATTTTTTTAAAAAATCCACATCAATATCAAAAAAAATCTTTACTTTCCAATAAAATAAACTTGAAAAAGAGCTTCAAGACTTAAATCTAGGACTCCCTCCCTTCGGGTATTCTTGCCACTAACCTTTCAAATGAACAAAGAGTTGGTACAATTGAAAAAAAAAGAGAGACTCACTTCCAGGCTTTAATCGAGAAAGATGACTACAACCTCTGACGCTCAATTTTTGGCATCAAGTGTCGCAACATCTGAGCGTGGGGGAGGATATAGTTCGAAAGTGAAGATTCCTTGAAGAGCTCGTGAGTACCCAGAGAACGATAGCACACAGAACGAAGGGAGAGCACCAGAGAAAGCTGAGCACAGTTCGCCACAGGAAATGCTGGGAGGTCTAATCCGGGCCGGCCGGCATACCAATTTTGCAATCTCCAGCAACACCCAGTGGATTTGTGACACACACATCGCAACGAACACAACGCAATGGGAAGCTCACAAATCGGTGGAAGATCAGGCCGCCCGGCCTATCTTTAGGCCATCAGGCCCCACTGTCAGCGAAACGCCGAGATCTTTCTCGTGGTGCAGGTTTGCGATCTCTATAGATCACTTCTCTAAAAGATCAGTTCAAATGATGCCTATTTTAATTCAAACTAAAATTTTGAACATGAACTTAGAGAAAGATGAAATCCTTTCATGAAAATCACCTTATGCCTAAGTCTTATTTCTCATGCAAGTATTTACATGCCTTTGGAACTAACTTTGTTAGGATCATCAGATCTTTTGTTTATTGACTCTTATGATACTATGATCCAAAATCATGCTTGCTCTGATTCAAGGACTTGGAGGAATTTATTTCAAAAATAAAACCATGGCAACTCTCTTGCTCAAACACCACCAATGCCGCATACATATATGAGAGTAGCGCTTATGATTCCATATAGCTATCTTGTACATTTTGAGCTCGTTCGAACTTATTGCCTCTTGAGTTATGCTTTGCACATTCGAAGCTTTGATCATTCACGTACACGACATCAAACACTGCCCATCAGTCATGAAAATCTTGCAAAAGTTCATCATCCCCCTGAAAGAAACAGAAAAATAGGAAGTGAGTCATCATGCTCAAAGTTCCTCGTCAAAAAAAAGAGAAAGATGGGAAGATAATAAGAGCAAAAGTATAGATGACAGACAAGTGTCACTGCTTACACATGCACAAGATCAAAGTGTTTGAATTGCATTAGCTACTTAAAGACACATTGTTTGAATTTGCAAAATAAATGGAAAAGATGAGCACATACCTTTGTTACAATATATACAAGAGAGAGGCTTTGCCTTGAGGGAATCATACTCCATGAGTGCCCAAGTGAATTGAGCATTCAAGAGTTGGCCTTATTTTCAAAGGACCGAAAACCCTCCAAGCTCCGAGAAGGAAGGCTCGTCTTGATTCTTGGTGATCGGTTCTGAGGATCAATAGACGAAGGTGACGATGTTAGCCACCTGGAATCCAAGGTATACAAAGAAAGCTAAGAAATAATTCTTATGCATAGTTTGAGTTCATGAAATCAGTCTTCGCTCTTTTCTCGACCTTATTGCTTGCGGCAAGCAAAGTCTGGCTGTGGGGGTGTGTTGGCGGTCGATATCGATGATTTTCGCCGCCAACGCTCCGCCTGATTTCATGAAACCTAGGCCATAACCATGCCATAACCATTATATCTAATGAGTTCCACAAGTTTTGGTGTTTATTTGATCTCAGGAACAACATATCCAAATTTGACCCAAAACGGACACTGTTTGGGCCGGAAGGCCCGAGTCCGGCCGACCGGCATACTTTCTGTGAAATCTTGGCATGAGAATTTACCAAAGTCATCTAGAGGGAGAATCCAAGCCATTCCAATGGGTAGTTTCCTAAAATGCACAAAATGGAACCGGAAGGCTTGAACCCATATGCAATGTGAAGGAATCCTGGGCCATGATCATAGCACAAGATGTCTACCCATCAAAGAATGATCTATAGTCATGGAGGATCGTGTCGGAGCAATAGAGGGCCAAGAGGCCTCCAAAGCCAGGCCGCCCAGACCCAATTTGGCCGCCTGGCCCACAGAACGTCGGTTGATCAAACCGCCACAAGGACCGACCTCCAGAGGTGATCAGAGCCGCCCACACAAAGTCGGTGGATGCGTGGCGCCAATCCCAGGCCGGCCAGCCTAGGGGAGGCCGCCCGGCCCCACATTGCAGCCTCTTAGCTCCCGGCTTCGCATGGAAGTTAAGCACAACCGCCACACTTGCGTGCCACCGGCGCTACCTGAATTACCTGCCAGGAACCGACCATGGAGTACTATAAATAGGACCCCCCCTCCATCACTTGAAGACACGGAGAATTAGAGCAAGTCCAAGGTGAAGCGTAGTGCTCCACATATCTTTAGAAAATAGGGAGAGAGGAGAGGTGAGAGTCCGGAGAGGAGCCGGAGTGTCGGCCCCTCTCCAACTTTGTGCCTCCGAGGAATGAAGCTTCGATTCGAGTAATTTCCTCTTCTTTCGTCAGTATTACTTTCTCTCCTTTTCTTCATTAGTACTTGAATACTTGATCTCTCTAGTTGCGGGATCCCTTGTCTGCGTAAGTAGCAAGTTCTACTTATTTGATGTTGCTCTTTATCTTAACATGAGATAGGAGTAAGTAACTCGATAGATTAGGTGTGGTACCTAGACTTGGTTAGTTACCTTGGGTTGTGTTCCACCCCACGGAACCGCAGTGGTAGGTGGTAGGTGGTGACAGCCCTGTCCGTCCTTTGTAGTCCACCACGTTCGGGTGTTTTCATAGGAGTAGTTGCCGACAGACTTTGGACTCCCTTCTCATCTCAGTCTGAGTCCTTCTCTTAGGCCGCCGAAGCAACTAGAGTATAAGTCAACTATTCTTGACAGGTGTAGTTAGTAAGACGACATTAAACTACCTCTACCTATCGTATCTGGACCTCTTCACTCCCGTCATACCCCCTGGATAAACAAGAATCAGTACTCAGTACACTTCTCGTTCCCCGTGATTTCGATACCCTGGAATACTCCAAGGTGAAAGCTACATCAGTATCCGTAAGCTTGCGAATTTATTCTGTTAGGCTAACGACTGCCAACAGTGTACTCCCCGACATTCAAGTACGGTGTAGGAGTTCATGCAAACATGTAACGGAACGGGACTGGATGTACTCCTGTGCGGGATATTCTCTCCGATCTCCCTAATTTCCCGGCACCTGCAGTCCTATGTATATAGCTAGAATAACCCTTGCTTGTACGAATAGTTGTACTAGGATCCTGTTGTTTGCCTATGCTCCCTCTAACCTTAGGTGTATCGTTTATTCTTTATCTTGAGAGTTGGCTGATGTGTGTGTCACATTACCCTTGATCATCATTTATCATGACTTACCCCTGTTTAAGTTGTGATCTACAGCTTATTTCATATTGTCATGCTTATGTATCTAGTAAACACCTTTACACCATGCCATCCTTTGGGAAAATATAAATAACGATACCCTGAATACTTTCGGGTGAAATGCTATAACGGTATATCCGTGCGCTTGCAGATCCTTTCGGATCCTTTCTTTAAACGTTAAGACATACCAACCTTGGCATTTCTGGCGCCGTTGCCAGGGACTTAACCGTTCCTAGTGATTAAGCTAAGAAATATCAACAAGCATTTCTGGCGCCGCTGCCGGGGATGGCATTGGTTTAAAAAGGATTTACTAATACATAATCTTGGTCATGTGAATAAGAAGTAGCTGCTGCTTATACAGGCTAATGTTACTTTTGTTTTCTCCTGAATTGGATGAAAACAGGGTAGTGTATGACCGGTTTCTCCTTGCCGTCAAACTTCGTTGAAAATCCAAAGAAATTCGTGAGAAGGGTCCAACTTCACGTCGTCCCTCCTCAGATCATCCTCTCGGCATGCGAACCAGTCACCCCCCGCACCAACAACCGTTATGGCTGAAAAGACTCTTCATGATTTCTCCGTCCCCTCCGCCACCAACGTGGCTACTGGACCAAACATTAGTGTCGGGGATGTGAACTTCGAGATCAAGACGAGTCTCAACAACATAGTGCAGGCTAGCCCATTCTTCGGCAAGCCTAACGAGGACGCCAACCCCCATCTCCAGACATTCCTGGAGCTGTGCGAAACTGTGACCATAAGGGGCATCATAGCTGACACAATCAGGCTTTGTCTGTTTCCATTCTCCCTCCTGGGAAAGGCAAAATAGTGGTTTTACAAGAACAAAGATGCTGTCAGCATGTGGGACAAATGTTCCATGACATTCCTTGTGAAATTCTTCCCATTGGGTAAAACCAACGCCCTTCGAGGGAAAATTTTAAGTTTCCAGCAGATAGGGATGGAATCCGTCCTAGAAGCTTGGGAGAGACTACAAGAATACATATTCGCCTGTCCTCATCATCGGATGGACGACTGGCTCGTCCTCCAAAGCTTCTACAATGGGCTAATGACAGCATCTAGGGCCCACCTTGATGCCGCTATTGGAGGAGCCTTCCTCGACCTCACAATTACCAAGGCTACTGCCTTGATTGAGAAGATGGTCTCCAATTAGGGTTGGAACAAGGAGCGTTCCCAACCCCGTACCAAGGGCATGCACACCATTAATGAAATGGACATGCTCGCTGCTAAAATGGACCTCCTGATGAAGAAGCTGGACGAAGGGAGAAAACAACAGCTATTCGCTCCCATCCAAGTTGTGGACTCGCACCATCCGTGAGAAGTCTGCAGTAATGTTGGCCACTCGGGTAATGACTGCCCCGAGACCCGTGAAGATTGCGCCTACATGAACAACAACAACAACAACGAGTATCATCCACAAGGAGGCCAGGGGTGGAATCAGTCACACCCCCAGTACCAAGGAGGAGGTAATAACTTCAACTCAAATTTCAATTCAAATTTTAATTCAAATCAACCCTCCTAAAAAGATCTTATTCTTGGCCAAGTTAAAATTAATGAATCTTTAAACAAAAAGTTTGCTGCCACTGATAAAACATTAGTATAAACATAAAAATTGAAATTCTTTCTTCTGCATTGAAAAATCAATTAAGTTTCAATAAAATGATCGAAACTCCATTAGCTCAAATTGCTGCCGTTGTTCCTGTTGTTGATTCAGGGAAGATCCCAGGGCAACCTGAGACTCCCGTCGAAAATGTAAGCATGGTGTTTACCGGATGGGGCAACTCATTACAGCGGGCACAACGCGCTAACCATACAGGAAGATCCACGTGTCACAAAATGAACGCGTGGGGAGGACTGATAACAAAATTACACGGAGACCCAGGGGTGCCCATGATCAGCTGTTCCATCTTTGATTGCTTCTACAACCGGGCCCTTTGCGACCTTGGGGCAAGCGTGAACATCATGCCCAAGGTAATCTTTGAGCAACTACAATATCTTGCTCTTTCCCCAACTCGTATGCTCGTACAGCTCGCAGACTCCACAATTCGACATCCCGAAGGGATAATTGAAAACATGCTCGTACGAGTCAGGAACTCCTTTGTCCTCGCTGATTTCGTTGTCCTCGACATGGAGGGTGATCTGGGCATGCAGCTCATTCTTGGACGACCTTTCCTGAGGGACGTCAGGGCAAGGATCGATGTTGGGACTGGAGAAATCCGATTTCACATCGGGGTCGACAATATATTTTTCAAATTTCTATACAGGAAGGAGCAATGCTTCGTGATCCAGCAGGCCCACGATGAAAGCATGCCTGGGGAGCACTAGAACCCTAGCTAGAAGAACCTTCGACCACACAGTCTAAGAAAAAGAAGACAAAGAAGGTGTGGTGGAGAACAGGAAGCTCGTCCCCATCTACTTCTCCGAGACGAGATGACAAGTGGTAAGCAACGCAGGAGAAAGGTCCTGCTCGTCGGACTCAAAACAACGAGCCATTGCCAAAGGTAAATCGGTACTTATCTCATATTTTATTTTTCCAAAATTTTACTTTCTTCAAACATTTTATTTTTCCACTGCATGTTTAAATTTTCAAAACCTCTCTTGCATGCTGGAATTTATTCTAGCCCTTTTCTGCTTTTACAAAAACCTGAAAAATATTTCTAAGCACCAAAATCATTTGAAAAAAATATTTTTTGAACATCTTTTCAGAGCAAGTTTGACCCAAGCACCAAGGCATGAAAGAACATAGCCGTTAGGGAGAAGGTGGGCCAAGGCTGTCAGCCGGTGGGGCCACCAGGGGTTCGGCCGAACCCCTGGATTGGCCGACCCAGGAGCAACGACTCTTGGGCCCCACAAGCTCCAATGGTCACTAGCCGTAGTGTGCTGCGCCTCCCTTCATGTTCCCGGCCATTGCTCTTTAAATAGAGGCTGAGGGGTGGGTGTTGAGCTCACACACTCAACTCTCATTCACACACTCCCTCTCACACTCTTGCAAACTTTGCTCTCGGGATTTCTTTGGTTTTGTGCTCAAGTTCAGGTGCAAGAAACCTCTCTCTCTCTCTCTCTCTCATTTCTTTGCTGCAAGAAAGTCTACACAATTGGAGGAACAACTTTCGGGTAAGAGATTTCATTTTGATTCGCTAACATAACCTGATTCGAGTTGTTCATGTTCATTTTTTTTTCTTCAAGCATGAAGGGCATTGGGCGGAAGTTTTTTGGTGCTATGAGGAAGATGACGGGTGGAAGCTCATCCCGTTCACAGGGTGCCTCGAGCTCGCACCACACGCCCGAACCTACGCCAAGCCCGAGCACGATGGACTACGAAGAAGAGCAAGAACAACACACCGAAGAGCAACCCGAACTGCAAGCCGAGGACATGGAGATTGATGAAGAAGACGCACCCTTCCTCGACTTTCAAGATGACCATGAACGACAAGGCTACGCCATCCTCAAGAATCGAAGTTTCGTGCACACGCGAGCCTTCGATCCGGGTCTCCTCACGAAAATAGGTATGGACGTGGACTTTACTAATGTTTGGCATGCAATTGGATGGGACAAGTTTGTGCCCGTTGAGGAGTACGGATCCCGTCTCCTCACCATCCAATTTCTTTACACTCTTTGGGAGGTGTATGATGGTATTTCTTTTTGCCTTTTTGAAAAAGAATATTACTACACTTGGAAAATTTTAAATTTTCAGTCACTACCTCGGGTTTAGCAAACGCTTGCCGGTTTCCCTTGAACAAGATTGCCATGGTTTTAATCATCATGAATTTTGGGGTTCAATTTCGGGTTAAGTTGTCAATGGCAAGTTTGCACCTCGGTGCAATGAAATTCAAAATCTGGCTCTTCGCTTGATGCACAAGTGGTTGGCAATCACTCTCTTTCCAAGAGATGATTATCGACCCATGCGCAACGATGAGTTAATGATTCTATACGCCATGGTCAACAAGATCAAAGTCAACCCCGTAAAGGCTATGGTTAAGCAATGGCTTTTGAACTTCAAGATGATGGGTCCTATTGAGTGTACTTCTTTGGTTACTCGCATCACGTCTAGCATTGGTGCCTTAGACGGGAATGCCATTCCCTTCATTGAGGGCGACCGCGCTTTTATCAATGAGACCTATCTGGTTCAAGGTCCCATACTCAAGAGGGGCCCGAATGATTCTTTGCTGTTCTTCACTCTTGGCTATGCAAATGAGATTCTGCTACCCAATGCGGGGTTCCATTTGTACAATTGTCAGTCGCTAACCATTCCTCTTGTTCCACAAAAGGAGACCCGCAAGCATAGTGTTTCAAGTTTACCTGGCAGGATGGCACGAAGCAGAGACCGAGCTGACACCACCGCCTCAGCAGCCCCAGTCTTCATATCACCATGAGGGCGGGTGGTTCGTCCTAGCACAACGCAGGTACCGACAAGTGGGCACGGCAGGCCCCAAGCCGCTGGTCCACCAGTTCCAGCTCGAGTGGAGTCTCGAACCTCGCACGACGGACGGCCTCGTCCCGCGGGTTCGACGCCGTCGCCCAGCAGCTAGGAGAGCTGCGGGTGCAGGCCAACGACATCCAAGATACACTGCACTAGCACATCGATACAACCCACGCATGGCAGCGGTACACCAGCGAGAGACTCCACGCCATGGAGCAGAGGCAGCTGCAGCAGCAGGAGGAGTGGAGGGCCTACTACCGTTGGAGGGGTTTTAACCCCGACCAGCAGCAGTGAGCCTGAAGATAGCTTTGGAGAGGACCCCACGAGAGGTACTTTTATCTTATATCTTTACAACTTTCAACCTAATGCGTGAAACAAAATAAAAATTTGCAAAACCCCGAAACCTAAATAAAAATTTGCAAAAACTTAGAAAATACCAAAAATATTTCTTGCTTTTTAATATGTGTAGTAAGCATGGTGTAGTTTTTCTTATTGAGATGATGAATAGTTGCTCTGTTAATCTACTTCATATATCTAGTTACAACTTTGTGCTCTACCTAGTTTTGGGTTTGTTGGCTAAAATGATGAAACCTTAAATTTCAAACTTGTGGGGAGCGAAAAGCATGATCCGAATCTAAGTTGTTGTGAGCTATGATATGGTTAAGTGGAGCTGCTATGATCTTCTCCTATGTGATGCTTGATATCCGGAGTATTTTAATTTTGAAAATACAAAAATATGATAAACTTCCTCGATGATAGGAATTCCTATCCATAGCCATATGTTGATCCTATTGCAAACTTTCCACATATGCAACTTATTATCTTATTGATCTTTGTCAAATTATTGTGACCCTTTGTGAGATGCATTTCATACTCCCATAATCAAGATCAGGTACACGTTACCACTACATGCTATGCTTCTACACTAGAAGTAAGCAAGTACTCCATTCATCCATCCACAAAATAAAAATCCATGTCGTACCATGACCACTCTCTCCCAAGTTACCATTATGAGAAAAGGATTTGGGCTATCCAAAAAGAAATAAACATGCTCAAGGAAGCATGATAAAAAAAAGAAAGATGCATACCCAAAGAAGGTATGCCACATGCTCACAAGGCATGTCAAAAAAAAAGAGATGGCCCGTATCCTATAGAAAAAAAGTGGGAGAGACTTGGTTCATAAAAATGAGTTCATACACCATCCACCCAAAAATATCCACACACTTGCACATCTTGATCAAGATTTATGACTTATTTCTCATTTGGATCTGGTCTTTGACTCAGCAAAATATGAGGAGCAAGTATGCCTCCAACTCCTCCATACCTACAGCTCCACAAAAACAAAGGCATTAGAGATAGGATGAGGAAGAAAGGCACAATAAAAAGCCTTGGTGAGAAATCATACACAATGAGCGATTCGAGAGATCATCCGAGGAACTTTATAAAATTCTTT
This sequence comes from Panicum virgatum, assembly GCF_016808335.1. Lineage (NCBI taxonomy): Eukaryota > Viridiplantae > Streptophyta > Magnoliopsida > Poales > Poaceae > Panicum > Panicum virgatum. Next base: position 1,693,610 of record NC_053152.1, read on the forward strand.
TGAAAAACTTTACAAAACCTCTGGATTGACGGTTGAACAAAATATTAAAAAAATATATGCCCCACATATGAGGAAAAGCTATATGCCTCACAGGAGTAAGGTAAGAGGTAAGATCAAGACCAACTTATTCAAAATCATGATAAGAGCACTTGGTTGTGCCTAAGGTATATGTTGAAAATGGAACATTGAAGCAACTCCTGATCAAGAACAATAAGGCAAAGCTTTGCTCGAGATGAGCAAAGGGCTAGCTTGGGAGTGCTGTTGACGGTCCTTAAGTGCGAAATCAGACCGTCAACTATACTCTTAAGTACAGGAAAACCATGCCTCTTACTCGCATATTTGTAGCACTAACGTAGCTTCACAGTTGTTTTGTCAATCTTATCATTCCAGGAGTACAAGTCTCCAATAAGAAGAAAACACAATGAATACGCAACAACAATGCACAGAAGATCCCCTGCTGTGACACATTTACAAAGAGAGCCCACCTGACAGATGATAGGGAGGGAAATCTCGTGGGATCTTGTTTCTATAAACCCTAACCGAGATTGCCCTATATATGTACACCCTTGTATACCCTAATCATCAATCAATATACGCAATTATCATTGCCTTCATGGTATCAAGAGACCGGGCTCTTCCCGATCTTGCTTCCGCTCCCTACCGCGCGCCGGCGCCGGTGCCGCAAACCGCACGTGATTCCCTCGCGTTGCGTCCTCCCTAGTGCACGCCGCCACCGGCACCGGCACTGCAAACCGCATGCGATTCCCTTGCGTTGCGTCCACCCGCCCTCATCTCGCACTGGCTTCTTGCCGTCGCTGCCCGATGGCCAGCACTCTCCCTGCCGCGGCGGCTGCGGAGCGCAAGGCGGCTGCTCCCTCGGACGATGAAGACAGCGACGACTCCTCCGCCGTTGACTCCGAGCCTCCTGCTACTCCCGATCCGCTCCTTCTTCACGAAGCTGCGGTGCACCTGAACCTCCACGCTCAGACGGTCGCCGTCCAGAGCATCCGGAGCCTCGTCCCCGTCGTCCTCGACGTCAACTCCGGCAGCTACTCCCATTGGCGTGAGCAGTTCCTCCTCACCGTCGGCAAGTACTCCCTCCAGATGCACGTCTTCGACGACCGCCCCACTGCTCCATCCGCTGACTAGATCCGCATGGATTGCGTGGTTCGGTCATGGCTCTACGGGACCCTCTCCGGCGACCTCGTCGACATCATCATGGCTTGGAGCGACGGCGGCGCCACCGCTCGCTCCGCTTGGCTTGCCATCGAGGCCCAGTTCTTGGGTAACCGCGAGGCTCGCGCCCTCATTCTCGATGCCAAGTTCCGAACTTTTGTGCAGGGTGATCACTCCATCACCGATTACTGCAAGAAGTTCAAGCGCATGGCCGACGACCTCGCCGAACTTGGCGAAACCGTTCAAGACCGCACCCTCGTCCTCAACGTCATCCGCGGCCTCAACGAACGGTTCGCATCTATTGGACGTCACCTTCGGCGTGGCCGTCCGTTCCCCACCTTCATCGAGATCTGCGACGAGCTGATCCTTGAGGAGCTCACCATGGCGTCCCCGGCATCCACTTCTTCCACCGCGCTCCTGGCCGGCTCCACCTCCGGCGCCACCTCTGGGCGCGCCTCCGGCCAGCCCCCCCAGCACTCTTCTGGGCGCAACTCCGGCTCTGGGGGCGGCAAGGGCACTGGTGGCGGGGGGCTCCAACGGCGGGAAGGGCGGCCGCGGCAAGCACCGCTCCAACAACACCAAGGGCGGTTCCAGCAACACTGACTCCGCAGGCGGTGACAAGAACTCGAGCTCCATGGGCACCACCTCGTCCTTAGCTCCTCGCCAGGGCTCCGGTGCGCCGTGGCCCTCGTTCTTCAACCCGTGGACCGGGACGATCGCCATGTATCCCGGTCCGCGGCCGTCCGTCGCCCTGCTCCGGCCGCCAGCCCTGCTGGCGTCGCTGCACCCCACCAACAGGCGCTGGTCGCCCAGCAGCTCGCCATGTAGGCTCAGCAGCAGGCCATGCAGGCGCCCTTCCCGCTGGTCGCGCAGCACCCCTACTACGGTGCCGTCCCGCAGCAGTTCTACTACGGGTCGGCCCCTCCACCGCAGACCCCAGCACCTAGATAGGCCAACCCCACCACCGGCCTTCCATTGTCCTAGGATCAGCAGTCTCTCGCGTCGACCTTCAGCAATATGATGCTGCAGCCACAATCTCAGACTGATTGGTTCTTCGACTCAGGTGCTACCTCACATATGACCTCTCACCCCTCCACTCTTTCTCATATTTCATCCATGCGGTACCCTTTTCCTTCATCAATTGTCGTCGGCGACGGTTCCTTACTACCTGTCACTGCTACTGGCTCCACGTCTCTTTCTGGACCTTTGACTCTTAATAATGTTCTTGTTTCTCCTAGACTTATTAAGAATCTTATCTCTTTGTGCCAGTTTACCACCGATAACAATTGCTCTGTTGAATTTGACACTATTGGTTGTTCTATGAAGGACCTGGAGTCTCGGAGGGTGATCATCAGGTGCAATAGCTCCGGTCCGCTCTACCCCTTGCGCCTTCTAGCTGCGCAAGCGTTTGCTGCTTCGTCTGCTGCTGCTGCACTTTGGCATCGTCGTCTTGGTCATCCTGGTCGTGAGGTCTTAGCCAAAGTAGTGTCGGTCATTCCTTTTTGTAATAAAGAACCCAGCACCATATGTCATGCTTGTCAGCTTGGGCGCCACACACGTACCATTTCAGTCATCATCTTCTCGTGCTACTAGTATTTTTGATCTAGTTCATTGTGACCTATGGACCTCTCCTGTTCCTAGTGTTTATGGATACAAATACTATTTGCTTGTTCTCGATGACTGCTCTCATTATTTGTGGACTTTTCCTTTGCGCCAGAAGTCTGACACTTTCGCGACTTTGGAGAACTTCTTCGCTCATGCCCGTACTCAGTTCGGCGTCGTCATCAAGGCCGTCCAATGCGACAATGGCTGCGAGTTTGACAACCTCAGCATGCGCACGTTCTCCTCACTCATGGCATCCATCTCCGCATGTTGTGCCCCTACACTTCGCCCCAGAACGGTAAAGCCGAGAGTATCATTCGCATCATTAATAATGCTACCAGCTCATTGTTGTTCCAAGCTAGCATGCCTCCCTCCTACTGGGTCGAAGCTCTTCACGTCGCAACACATTTGTTGAATATTCTCCCCACCAAGAATCTGAAGTCCTCCACGCCGCACCTCAGTCTGTTTGGCGTGCAGCCCTCTTACGAGCATCTTCGAGTCTTTGGTTGTGCCTGCTACCCTAATCTTTCAGCAACTGCATCCCATAAACTCGCTCCTCGCTCCACTCTGTGCGTTTTCCTTGGCTATTATCCTAATCACAAAGGGTACCGCTGTCTTGACCTCCAGTCTAATCATGTCATCATCTCTCGACATGTTGTCTTTGATGAAGACTCCTTTCTTATGTCTCGACAGTCCTCCACGCCTTGTGCTGAGGAGTTTGAGTTCTTTGATCACACTAACTTTGTACCGGTCCCTATTGGTACCGTACAAGTGCCTACTGCTGTAGGTCATGGAGCTCCTGCACAGCCACGTGCGGCCCCTAGTGTTCCCGCACAGCCACGTGCGGCTGATGTTCCTACACAGCCATGTGCGGCCCCCGGTGTTCCCGCACAGCCACGTGCGGCCCCGTCTTCAGTTACTACCCCGGCGCTGCCCGACGCCTCTCTGGTGCACCCAGGAACCATGCCCGTGCGTCCCGGGCCTGCGCCTACTGCAGCTTGGCCGACTCCCAGTCCGGCTGCCGGCCACTCGCCCGCAGGCCACACTGCTGGTGCTAGGCCTGCACCTCTGCAGGTCTACTCGCGCCGTCCCCGACTTGCGCGAGTTCTTCCTCCTGGAGCTGTCCCGGTGCCGTCCGTGTCTAACCAACACACCATGGTGACACGCAGGAAGGCTGGCTTTCGACTGCCGGCCATCTACCATGTGGCTCCTCTGTCGCCCGTGCCTCACACTTATCGTGGGGGTCTTCCTGATCCTAATTGGCGCCAGGCGATGCAGGAGGAGTTCGATGCCCTGCTGGCTAATCACACGTGGGACTTGGTTCCACGTCCGTCTCAGGCCAACATTGTCACTGGCAAGTGGGTATTCAAGCACAAATATCAGGCAGATGGTTCTTTGGAGAGATACAAGGCTCGTTGGGTGCTCTGTGGCTTTACTCAGCGTCCCGGGATTGATTATGATGAGACTTTCAGCCCTGTTGTGAAGCCGGCTACCGTGCACACAGTTCTCTCCTTGGCGCTCTCTCGTTCCTGGCCGGTTCATCAGTTGGATGTGAAGAACGCATTTCTTCACGGCAGTCTGCCTGAGACTGTTTACTGCTCCCAGCCCACAGGTTTTGAGGATCCATCTCACCCTGATTATGTTTGTCGACTTAATCGCTCCCTTTATAGTCTTAAGCAGGCTCCACGTGCTTGGTACAGTTGCTTCGCCTCCTATCTCATTCAGCTTGGGTTCGTTGAGGCTAAGACGGACACTTCTCTGTTTGTGTACCACCAGGGCGCAGACACTGCTTACCTTCTGCTTTATGTCGACGACATTGTCTTGACTGCCTCATCGACTCCTCTTCTACGCCGCATTGCAGCACTATAGCGAGAGTTCTCTATGAAGGACCTGGGCGCCCTTCATCACTTTTTGGGTATGCATGTGCAGCGTTCTGGCAGTGGTTTTCTTCTGTCTCAGAGGCAGTATATGATGGATATTCTGGCTCGTGCTGGTATGGCTGATTGCAAGTCTTGTTCTACACCGGTTGACACCAATAGGAAGATGTCTGCTGATGATGGTCCCCCCATGGCTGATCCTATAGATTATCGCAGTCTTGCTAGTGCCCTGCAGTACTTGACCTTCACTCGGCCTGACATTGCATGCGCTGTTCAGCAGGTGTGTCTTTATATGCATGATCCTCGGGAGTCTCATCTTGCCACTCTGAAGCGCATCCTGCGTTACATACGCGGTACACTGCACTTGGGGCTTCTCATTCGGCTTTCTGTTCAGTCTGATCTTGTTGTCTACTCTGATGCTGATTGGGCTGGCTGTCCTGACACTCGGCGCTCTACTTCTGGCTATGCAGTCTTTTTGGGGGATAATCTGGTTTCCTGGTCTTCCAAGCGTCAGAACGATGTGTCACGATCCAGTGCAGAGGTTGAATACTCTGTTACCCCGACACTTCACTGAAGTCACGTGTTGATGTCGGACACCGTGTCGGACACTGATACGTCTCCGATACGTATCGAAGAAGTATCGGCGATTGAAACATTTAAAATAAATATTTTCGGTTTCTGACACGTTTTCGACACATCGCCGACTCGTCTTCGACATTGGCCAGCCCCAGAACAAGCGCTCGAGCCGCCGCTTCCTCTCTGTTCCACCCGCCGCGCTGCCAGGCCGCAGCTGGGCGCCAGGCCGCGGCCGAGCTCCAGGGCCAGATCATGATTTCCAAACTGGTAGTCGCTACTTATATTACATCCAAAGTAGCATTTTTCTTACAACCAAGCATCACACACCCTTACCACATATAATACAACAAGTGGTACTCCTTCCTAGGGCTATTTTACAACATCTCTTCCCTTTGTACATAAGCTACAACAAGAGAAAACACGAACTATCTAGGACTAGTCTAAGGCGCCTAGAAGTCGTCGAGGTTGCCCACAGAAGAGGCACTGCCAGAAGAAGAGTCGTCCGGCTGAGGGTTGGGCTCAGCAAGTGCGTGCTCTGAATCTAAATCAGATACTCCCTCAATCTCCTCTGGGTCCTCTTCTGCTGCTGCAGGCTCGGCTGGGGCATCTAGTTGCTCCTGGAGCATACCAACATGTGCTAAAGCATCAGCCCAATCTGCTTGGAGCTCATTCACCTGCCCCTGAAGAAAACCAATAACTATGTTGCGCTGCTCTATCTCAGCACCATGCTCCATAGCCTGATGCTCAAACTGTGCAATGGCCTGATCCCTCCCAGCAACGGCATCCTGAAGCCCCTGAATCTGGGTATCTCTCAAACGAAGACCTCGCTAAAAAGTCTGGGCCAAGTCTATCACCTGGTCCATGTGTCGCTGCTGGAGTATCTGGTAGTGTGACTGAGCATTCATATATCTGACTACGGCCTCAATAGTCTCATCCGCTACATCTCCAATTAAGTGCCCGAAGTGTGTGACCCTGAACAGCCACTCTGCATTGCCCGCACTGACTGCTGGAAACAAACCAATAGGATATGTAGCTACCTCCTCGGGATGGTGCTCACAAAAAGTAGTAATTGCTTTGAGAGCTGCTGTCTCAAAAGCATCAACAAGACGGTACCCAATCACCTCAATCTCAATCGGTGGCCACTCCAAGGTGGGGTGCTGAGGAATGGTCATTGTAACTCTGTTCTTCTTAATTCCATCCTCAGAAAACTGGTGTCCCGTGTACTGGGGTGGCTCTGGGTAGTGGAAGATACGAAGTGAATCCCAAAGAATCCTTGTAAAACCCTCCCAGTACAGACAGTCGGTATGAGCATTTCCCTTCTCATCCCAAAAGATATGGGGACAAGTCGCCATCTGAATCAAAAAGGATTCAAACGTGAGTAATGTGATTATCTCAAGACTTCTTAAATAAAGATTTTAAGAAGACTGCGGAAAAGCAAATATGATTCTAAATCAAAAGATGATATGGTTCCAAACTCAGAGAATAATAAACCACAATCGGTACTGGTTCATCATTTGAGATTCAAAGGAATGAAAAGATCCTTGTAACAACAAGATGGGGCTTAGGATGAAGGCATGACTCAAAACCATCATTTTCATCCAAGAAAGTCTAAGCATTTAACAAGCATGCTTCCAAAATCAAAATCTAACCCACTTATGGTTTAAGCACACTAATACTTATCTATGAGGATTCATACTAGAAATTCCTTAAAAAGCTCATGTAACAATTTCAATTACTAGGAACAAAATCAAACATCAACCAAATATGCATGCACGTCCTGACCGTTCTCACAAGATAAACAATTGCCAACTATGGTTGGGCTTACGTGGTTAGCACGGTGGCATACATAGATACGGCTCTCCCTATATAGCTAGTCGACACATTCTAACCGTTCTTAACTCATCGAATCGCGGTTAGTGTACCTGCAGAAGATTGACAGAACATATATATATATATCCAATGAACCTTTCATGCCAGCACTCATGAAAGCGTCCCCAAACATTACCGCTCACTATAGAAGCGGCAGCCATACAATTTCGCCATATGGCCAACGTTAACATACGCTACTCAGAGGCGTATTCACAAGTTCCTTTACTCCCAATATAGTCGACCGAGATCGGTATATTGGCAGCAGCTCAAGTAGGTCACTGCTTGAGCGCAGCGTTCGGTTCGCATCGCCGACGGGAAGGTCAGACTCCCTTAGCTGACTGAGCACACTTTACTTCCAATATAGTCAACTAATAGTCGATATATTGGAAGCACCTCAAGTAAGCCACTGCTTGAGGGCAGCGTTCGGCTCGCATCACCGACGGGAAGGTCAGACTCCCTCAGCTGACTGAGGATCCTTACCTTCTTACCTCAACGTAGGTGCGTCGTTACAAGAATTAAGAGTTGCTTGTGAGTAAGGTTTGACAAAATGTAAAGTGCTGGAAGTCAGATAACATAAACCATACATAAATAGCCACCTATTAATTCCCGTAACTCCCCTAGGACTTTACGTTCTAGGCACAACCCTTAACGAATCCAACGTAGTTTTTCCGAAATACCTCATTGTTCCAATTTTATACGGAAAATGATTTTAAAGGTTCCTATACCTCTGGTGTACGCTTGCAGCTCTGATACCAGCTGTGGCAGAACCGCCTAAATTATCCCGGCTCAAGTGCGCAGCCCATCACCATAAAGGCAACATTAGCTCAAACGCACTTCAAACGGAACAATTCTTGGTCTGTCGGGTAACGTCCCGATACAACCACCGGTTCTCGGATCGAACAAGCATACCCCGCACGAAGGCGAGTCCAGAGATATTACAACCACAATTTTACAACACAGGCATAGTAATGATTACAAACCAGTTAAAACCATTATTACAAAGCCAACTTAAGTAAAACAGTTATACAAACCATAATTTAAGTTCAGAGTTTAGACAGCGGAAAAATAAAATACGACGGCTACAACACGTCGTAAAAGGATACCAGGCTAGCCCAAGCATGGTATCACTCGTCAAAGTCATTGCCGGTCGAAGACGTATCCCACTCTACGGACCAGCCAGGAGGCAACGAGCAAGGATAGGTCAAGCTAGCGATCTGATCCTCAAAACTCATACCTGAAAAAGGGTTCAACAGCAAGGCTGAGTATTCTAATACTCAGCAAGACTTAACCGCCAACGGTATAAGTAGCCCACTTTAGCTAGACTATGCAAGGTTTTGTGAGGCTCTGGTTTTCCTTTTGCTGAAAAGCAATAAAGAGTATGTCCTTACTTTCAAGTTTTAGCTTTCAAGATTCTAGTTGATTAACCATTCTATGTAAGCAACTACTATTCAATCATGGTAGAACTTTAAGCAAACATCAAGATTGATCATAATATTGTTGCTCTTCTTACTCTATGTGGCAAAGAGATCAAGCAGTCTCATTTCATCGTGAGAGGCGGACGATTCTGAATCGAAATTCAACCTTGCAAGGATAAACCTAGCACACACGTCTGGAACACCGTCGGGTCATTCCCAAACAACCGTTGACCTTTCTTTCTGGCTTGTGGATAGTGCCACTCTCCCCGACTACAGGGCTCCAAGGCCGAACCTTGTCCCTTGAAGTCATAGTGTTGCGCAACATAAAAATAAACCTATCCCTAAGAGAGAGTGGGAGGTATATCCACTCCCCGGTCCAATGGGCTACTAGGCTTGCCGCGTACCATATTTACGGCATGTGACTAGTACTTTCAAAAACTTAACCAGCACTACCACACACCGCGACCTTAGCAAGTTCATCAACACAGACGGGGTCTCACATAAAGTCATGATATTGATCACAACCCCGTCCGTCGTCCTTATATTGATAACAGAAGTAACAAGCAATTCCTATAAAGCTCGCGAGTGATAGGCAATCACTCGACTTTTACCGGTCCTATAAGCTTAGCAAGTAGTCGAACTCAAGTCTAGTGTTCAGTACATAGGTTCCTAGGATCATGCATCTAGGGTTTCAATTCAAATCCTAAGAACTGTAAATGCACAAGTAAGTAATACAGTAAATGATATTAATTTATAGTATAGGTTATGTCCGGGGCTTGCCTTCTCAGTAGTTGCTAACTATTTCAGCCCTAGGCTCTTCCGAACTTTGGTTCGGGGCTTCAGTTAGTTCCGCAGTGTTTACTTGAGCTTCGAGATCACCTCCGTCAGGCTCCGGGATCAGCTCGTACGTCCCGTCTGACAAGTAGTCGTATCTATATGTAATGCAAGAATAACATTATAAATACACACATGGGCAATCGTTTATAGAGTAGTTAAATAACAAATTTAACTACACAAGGCATCATGATCAACAGCACAAGCACGTTATACTAACTTCATAAAATGAGTGATGGTTGATTCCTATAGCAATTAATTCAATGTTTGCTAATAAAAAAATAACTCAAAGCACAAATAGCAATAAATTTAGCAAAAATTACCCTAAGCAGAACATGAACATATTAAGCTACCCTGTAAAAATCATGCCAAAACATGTAGCCATTTCATCACAACAATTTATTCATTCAGACAACACCTAGCACAATCTTGAATTATACAGGTCAAACTAGAACAAATCAGAACCTCAATATTTAACAGCAGGCCTACCCAGGGATGATTTAGCTACTGTGAAGTTTTCATGATTTTATCTACAGAGAAATAATTATGAGAAAATAAACAAAACAGACAACAGATTAGCAAGATATATTTTTAGCTCCTAATCTAGCCATGAACTGAAGCTCAAATTTCCTGGACAAGCTAAGATGCTCCAGATGAACACTCAGGAATATTTTCAGGATTTAACAAGAACAGAAACTATTTAACATAAATAAAGTCTATTAAACAAGGATTAAATCAAATAAATAGCTACACCAGAGAACTGATCATGAAATTTTTATAGAAAAACTAGTGTTACCTGAGTAAACTACCATAAAAGTTTCACTACAAGACATGGCTTTATACAGTAGTTAAGAAAAAGATAAAACCAACAAATAATTATGCACTAGCAACACAAATCAAAATCTACCGCAAAAACTTGCAACTAAAGCCTAACATATTATGGTTCTACTACATAGATCTCTTCAAGAGGATTCCAAAACATCCAGATTTACTATTTTATGAATTTTCCACGAATTGATATTGAATTTCAAAGATCACAGCAAACTATTACAAACAAGTCCCTGCTGGCACTATTCCTATGAGTCACTGTCTATTCACAAAACCCCCCGAAGTTTCTGGAATTCTAAACCATAGGTCCCTGGGCCGGGTCAGAGGGGGAGCGCGGGTTTGACCGGCTGTTTCCCGGTGAGGGGCTCACCGGCGGCGAGGTATGGGTTGGGGGAAATGGAGTAGAGGTAGATGCGGTTCTCTGGAGGCTCTTGGGTCGCGAAATAAGGGCGGTAGGAGGTCGGTCCACGGCGAACGGCGGTCGGTGGAGCTCGGAGCACGGCGGCGGGGTGGCTCCGGTGAGGTTCGGGCCAGGAAAAAGGGCTGGGGAGCTGCGCGAGGTCGAGGCGCGGCTAAAGATGGGGGCTATTGGGGTGGAGCGGGTCTGTGGTGGCGGCTCCGCGGCGGGGTGAGCTCGCCGGGGTTCGGGGTGGTGCGGCGGCGGCGTTCTGAGGCGTGGGAGCGAGGGGAAAGCAAAAGAGAGAGAGGAATGGGTTTCTGGGGCTCTTGTAGTGCTCGGGCGCTCGCTAGCAGGGTGCGGCGGCTTCTGCAGCGGGCTCTCCACCGCGACGGCGAGGTGGCGGCGGCGCGGGTGCTTCTGGACTCGGCGGCGCACGTGGCACGGCCGGGGAGCTCCAGTGCGAGGCAACAGGAGGGGGAGGAGGAGCGGTGCGACGCGTGGGTGCCAGCGCGAGGCGAAGTAATGGCCGGGAAGTCTCTCCACGACGCCGGCGGGCGGCGCTGTCGGTGGGCGGCAGCGAGAACAGAGCAGGGAGGTGGGAGATGGGGATAAGGGTCGTTTTGAAATTTCCAAAAATTCCAGGGACCACTCTGTAAATCAGCAATAACTTTTAAAATAGGGCTCAAATGAAAAAGTGCTCAACATGAAAGTTGTTCAACTTTTCAAGATCTACAACTTTGATGTTGTGCAAAAATTCATTTGATCAAAGATTCAAGAGCTAAAATTAAAAACATTGAAGAGATTTTGAATTCAAAGGAAACTTGTCTTTTTCATTGCAAATTCACTTTAAATTCACACTTAAAAGCAAATTTTGCTGCCATGCATTAAATGCACTGAATTTTTGCAAAAAGACCCTCCACAAAAGCTATAATTACACAACCTATTCAACATAACTAGAGAAAGGACCTTGCATAAAATTATAATTACACATATAACCTTTGTATTTACAAAAAGATCCTTTTCAAGCAAATCAAGCACATGATGCATACGAAAAATACACAATTACTGTGCAGACACCTATTTAATTACTGTGCAGACACCTAGGGTGTTACATACTGGGCCCGGGCTGTGTCACGCCTAGGCCCATGCGCGGCTCATCCGAGCCTTCTAGATGATATGGAGGGCAATCTCGTGGGATCCTATTTCTATAAACCCTAATGTCCTATATATGTACACCCTTGTATACCCTAATCATCAATCAATACACGCAATTATCATTGCCTTCAGTATGGTCTAGTTAGAAATCCCAATTGATTATGCTTGAGAGGTTTTAGTTATCCCATTAGTGCTAAAATGTTTGGATGTTGGGTGTTCAATATGTACTAATTGGTGCGCCTCTTTGTGTTCCATTAGATCACACTTTGTTCTGCACTCATGAATAGAAAAGGATGTGTCCCAACAATGGCTCTTTTACACCTATGTTGGTCCATTATCTTGTTTGTTCAGAGTTCAGTTAATATAAATATTCCGTGGTTATTGTATATGCAGGGAGTGAGATATGCTACTTCGAGAATGGGGTATGCCAAGGCAATGCCTTCAAGGACATTCCCGGAGGGAGGTATTACCCAGCTGCGTCAATGTATACGCTCCCTAGCAAGCCAAACTGTGTAGTCAAATTCAATTTTGGGCCAGACTTCGAGTTCTTCCCACAAGATTTTGGCGACCTGCCAATCCCTCAACCAATGAGCGAGGTGCCTTATCAGGCACTTGAGGGTGAAGAATGAGGGGCCTGTCGAAAATGGTATTGCTGAAAAAAACTTGCTAGTGTAGTCAACAAGTTATTTAGCTATGTCCACTACCCCTGTGTAAACACCAAACAGGCCCTGACTAGATTATAGGCTTATGTTGTCACCAAATGGGTTCAATTTCCTTTCCTTGGCTGGGTGATGAAGTTATTATGTGCTGCCAGATGGTTGGGAAATGGTGGTGGTATGTAAGAGCAACCAGAGGGTGTTAACTGTTATTGGTCATGCGGCATTCTGCAGTAGTGGGACAAACGAGTAGTGATGGGAGGGGAGGTGGAGGGCGTTCTGGTGGAGCTGCTGGTGAAACCTTATGCTGGGAGTTTCACTGCTCATGATGGATTTGTATGGTTAGAAAAGTATCTGCATGTAAATTCGCCTCATATTTTCATTTTCCGTCCAAACCATTTAAGCAATCCAATGGTCTTTGCCAGTATTTCTCTGTAACTGTGAAATCTATCAGTCGGATTGTTGATAAACAAATGCAAGTACAGAGCACTGAACATTGCATTATCCAGTAGTGTACTTGTGTTTCTGTGTAGAATACAATGACAGCAAAAGTCCCTGTGGACCAAGAAGTAACACCTCGTGCTGTAGCTTTGGGTGCTGGATAAGAACATTGCAGTGACATTGCATATGAAAAATACATCAGCGACCTAAGAGTTTCTGAAGTCGAGCCTAAGTTTCACATGGCATCCTGCAAACTTCAGCTTTGCGCTTTGCTCAAATGGCAATCAATAAAAAATAGCAACACCAGAAGGCAAAAGGCAAGCAGAGGCAAGAAACACACAGCATGCAGAAAATGCAAGAATCAAAAGATTTTCAGCATCTTTTCTTGGCAAAAATTGATAATTGTTGAAATAGTATTGTTCATATTAATACGGGTTCCATTCTAGTGGAGTTGACTGAAGGTACCCAAATCCCAATCCACCCTTGGATTCATTTTTCTTCCTATTCCAAGGGGATCACAGGAAATGCCCACAGACACGCCTTAATGAAATGGGCAATGGCATTCTTAGCCCTACTTTCAAGGTCAATTATAAGTAATCACATAGTACATAAGTGTCATTTACAATTAGGCAGAGGTCCACCAAACAGTAGTTGGCTCCTAAAATAGAGGAGGATTTATCCTTTTGAAACAATTGCTCGTACAGATATAAATGAACAAAAACATACAATTGCAAGCTTACACAGTTACACATGCTGACCAAACTGACAGGAAACCGAAGTATTGTCTGCACAATGAGCTAAGACATGGAATTATTTTATACAATTTATGGTTAAGCAGTGATAATTATTTTTCACAGTTAGATGCCCGCAGCTTGCACAGTGTGAATAAATAATCTCAACTTGAGCGCCATTTGATTTGTAGGTGGCTACAATCCATACAGGTTTCCACTCTGCTCAATGCTGCCTGTCGATGTTGCAACACCGACTCCACACTAGGCTCAGTCCTTTTCCGTGCCATTTTCCGGGAGATATTTTTCCACTTCGATTCAAACTCACAAGCTGCAAAAAGGATAATAGAGTGATAAATAGGACACTTGTGTATTTATTTAAACTCGGATATCAATTGACCTTTTCTCCTTTCTACGCAGAAATTTCAGATGCTAGCAAGTACAATAAGCAATAGATTAAATAAAGAAACATTTATGGATTCAAGCATTCCAATTTATTGTTAACATTTTCATGTGCGACGCAGGAACCTAAAACTGATAGTTACCACTAACCTTCACTTCTGTTCGCAAAGCCTTCAACAAGGCATGCGAGATTCCAAGGCCTCCCAGCAGAGGCAGCTTTTGCACCACCTTTTAATTCACCATTATGTTGTCGCAAACTGCAAAAGGACTCCTTTCATTAACACATAAATAGAACTTCAATGTGTATGAATAGTACTACATATATTCATTCATTTTCAGTGATATACTAGTTCCTTAAACTGCTAGCCGTTATATACACCTATACAAGAAAAGCTGATAAAATTTTGCATTTTCAAGCATATGTAACTGACAAACCAGAGCAAGAGTTCTGTGATAAGAGAAGGACATGCTGAAAAATACCAACAGCGCGCCATGTATGCATTTATGCTCAAACTGGCGCAGCTGTGCACAGAACCTTGGATCTAGCTCGTAGTTTCTTTTTGTAGTTCTGTTTTCCTAGCATCGTCAAAAAAGGAACTGGAGAACGGCACAGCAACTAGAGCTGTAGTTATGTTTCTTCCTAGCAATCACCACGAGTCACCAAGCAGTGGTAAAATCATGCAAAGCTCTAAAACTTCGATCCTAACATCATCAAATAATAGCGTTGTGCAGCACTTTCTTGTGTGCAATCACAAGAGAACTTCAGAGTTCAGACGGCCTCCCCAAATGCTGCACAAACGCAGCCGCGCCGCAACTATCCTGGACAAGTTCAGGAACCGCCAAAGGAGAAAAAAAAAGAGGAACAGGGAGATAGGCACAGCGAGAGAGAAATCACCGGCGGGGGAAGTCGGTGGTGACGCCGACGTAGGTGCGGGGCATCCGGGAGGAGGCAATCAGGTACACGCACCACGGCGGCGGCGCCTTCCTCTTCTCGGCCCCCGCCGACGGATCCCCGGACACGGAGGCGGAGGCGGCCTCGCCGCATTTCGGAGGGAGCGTGCGGGGGATCTTCGCGGCTCGGAAGGCCGCCGTGAGGCTCATCGTCTCACCTCGACGGCGGGGTCGGAGCCCTCGCTCGCATCCATGGACGGCGAGTAGGGATGGCAACGGGTACCCGAAACCCGAAACCCGATGGGTTTTTGCTCCATTAGGGTGCGGGCATAGACTAAATTCTATACCCGCGGGTTTCTTAATGGGATAAACTTCGTACCCGTCGGGTTTGCGGGTGCGGGTTTGTTCTTCAAGTACCCAAACCCGCAAACCCGTGGGTACAATAAACCCGACAACATATAACCTAAAATACTAATGTCACAAGATCTTGTATCAAAATAAGGTCCAATCACATGCTAAGAGAGACTTAGACTCATGTACTTCCATTTCCATCGATGATTACCTATTCATAGAATCATTTGGCTATAATGCATTGTGTATTTGTTTATGTTTTCTATTAAATTTTGTTGCTTCTTCTATCGGGTACGGGAAACCCGCGGGTACAAAAAACCCGCACGGGTACGGGTACGGGCATGAAATCGTACCCGCGACGGGTATGGGTTTTTTAACGGGTACGATTTTATCCTGGCGGGTGCGGGTTTGGGTTAGTGATACCCGACGGGTTTGTACCCGTTGCCATCCCTAACGGCGAGATTCGAGGGGAGGTGGGGAATGGATGACGTCATCATGGTTGAATGGGCCGTGATGGACACACCGTCGTGGCTGCTGGCGAGTTCATAATTGGGCCGAATGTACGGTTAACCACGGCAGCAATCATGACTTTGAGCCCACGGGCGTGGTTGAAAACGTGCTGCGGCCTGCGGGTGACAAACGAACCAAGTTTGTGCAGACAGTGAACAGGTCCATTGGATACAAACTACTAGTTTCGGAGTTTCAGAGGGAGCATCGTACTTCCTGGCATAGTGGCATATGTGCTGGAACAGGCATGTGTGCAAAACTATTGAAAATGGTTTGTGCAAAAGGAAAAAAACATGAAAATGGTTTGTTTGAACTAAAAGAAAAATGAAAAATCCGTTTTAAAACACCGGACGGTTTTTAAAATGCGGCCACATTAGGATGCCCCTGTGCCGTAGTCTAGCTTAACTGATCGGCAGCCGGTAGCCTCATGCTTGACGAATGGTGGCTTTGTTTCTGTTTCTACGAGCGGTGTAACTGAATTCTGAGGGCAAATGCAAGGTACCGACCACAAATGTAGCTGAAAGGGTGTTGCTGAATCCCCTGAATGCACTGGCTGTACACAAATGTAAGTTTCTCGAATCCAATTCAATTTTGCAAAGACTGCCCTTTCATAAATGAAATCAACTATGGGGTCAACCTGGCAACCAGTGCATCAGTGCATATTACAAGTCAAGTGACAAATCCTCCACTCCCCACCTCCAATTCCTTGCACCCATGGCACCTCCACCCCCCTTGACCTCCCTCCTCCAGAGCATATCGTTGAGCTCTGGCCACCGCCATGCTAGGGATTTCAGATCACGAGCTGCCATTGCCTTCCCCGTCCCGAGCTCCACCCGTTGTCGAAATCCACCTTCTAGCCATCATTCGCTCCATCCAACCTGAAAAATCGGTTGCCGGTGAGCCCTTTATGCCCACGCGCTCGCTATCTGCTCGTGTTCATCGGCGCAGATATTGTATTCAAATATAGCAATGCTGGCTTTTTCATTGAAGAATCATAGATATTGCTTAGAACTTAGAAGCACAACAATTAAAGAGGACAGACATAATAACTCAAAATGCCTCCATGGTGTCATTAGTGATCTACCTGCCGCACATCTTCTGCATGTCTTGTGTAAGACAAAGAGAGGAAGTCAATCTTATTCGGAGCACCCCATTTTCTGATAACCCGAAAGCAGTTCATGCCTGTAAATCTTAAGCTGGACTAGAGGACAGAGATGCAACTTTACAATAATAAAGCTAGTTTAAATATTAAAAAAAACTTTATGATTTTAAAAGGTGACATTCTAAACGAAATGAAAAGACACCAACACAACAGATACACAAGGCTATACATCGTTCCTCTTGTGGTGGCAGTTGATGTATACAGAAACCTTGGACAAATATTGCATTTATAAGTTAAAAATGTTACATCACAAAGAAAGCAAAACAATTAGAAGTGTGCTGACTGCAGAGGGGAGAGAAACAAAAGTTCTAACCATTTCCAAATAACTGAAAAGATATGTCTTATGCACAGTTGCACTCATTATCAACAATCCAACCAAGGTCACAACGTGGATGCTATGATAGGAAAACAATCATCAGGGGGCATCTTGTAGCCCATCAATCAAAACAACATAGAAATCAAGGGCTTGTTGTTGGAGCTTGTATGAGGGGAAAACATATCAAAACCTTTTACATTGCTAACAATGGGGGAATACACAAGCTTAAATGATAGGAATCACCTCAAGGATCAAGAGGTCCAGACTCCAAATCACATATTTTATCACCATGAGTGCAGGGTATCTTCACAAATAAGCAACAAAATGCAGAGACTTAAGTGCTACCAGTTAATTTGAAAGCTAATTCTTCTGTAAAGCTAGCTTGGACCGCACCAAAGGTAATTTTACCAGGAGATACACTTAACTGCACTAGCACAACAGAATTTCTCTAGAGAAAAAAAAAGAGAGACAACAGAACAAAGCAAGTAAATTGGAGCATGAGACATGAATAGTCACTTCACCAAATTAACATGTCTCATTTAGATGTATCTGCACTGCTAACAATTTGATTCATTTACAAAAGACTCATTTATTGACCCCCTTAAGAAAATGATACTTTTCAGGCAGGGATTTTGCATGGTGCTGATGTTCCTCCCTCGAAAAAACTGATATTAGCAAGGAAGTAGTGGCTGCCTCAAGTGAGAAGTTCATCTCATCGATTTTGGAGAGGTAAACCCCAGCCCTCATTATCTCACCTCTATGCAACAGCCTCCTAACAAGAGAATTTAGCATATATGAGTCTGGAGTGCATCCACTCTTTTCCATTGCTAAAAACAGATTGTCAGACTCATCTAGCATCCCTTCTTTTATGAGATTTTGTATCATTAAGTGATAGATCCTAATATCCGGAACTAAACCATGGGCAGAGATAGCAGCGAACATATCCATAGCGCCTTCCTTTCTGCCAGTTTTGAACAAAGCTTCAATCATAATGCTGAAGGTAATGATGCCAAGTTGAAAATCCTTAGAACATAGACTCTTAAATATTTTAAATGCCTCATCAACACAATTATTTTTGCAAAGACCATTCAGAATTATGTTGTACGTGTAAATGTTCAGCTGCATTCCACTTTTGATCATATTGAGATAGAGTTCTTTTGCTTCAGGAAACTTCCCAGACCGAAATAAACCATGAAGTACCGTGTTATAAGTGACAATATTAGGCCTAACTTCATTGCTTAACATTTCTCTGAATAGTCTAACCGCATCATCTATCCTGCCAGCTCTACTATAGCCATGAAGCAAAGTATTATAAGAAAAGCCATCTGGTTTCAAGCCAACTCGGACCATATCATCAAGCAACTTCATAGCTTCCTTCATCCTACCAGCTAAGCAGTAGCCATCAATTAATGTATTATACGAGATAACATCAGGTCTCACACCTACACGCACCATCAAGTCAAGGAGACTCTGGGCTTCTGTGACCCGTCCTTCTCTGCAAAGATTACACATTATTGTGTTGAAGAACATGGAATTGGGACGCACATCCTGATTCAGCATTTCAGAAAATAATTCCTCAGCCTTCTCCCATTTGCCAACAGTGCACAGTCCATAAACTAGTGAGTTAAAAACAACGATATTAGGAGTCACCGCTTCATGGATCATCTGATTGAATTTAAGCATAGCCTCATCCACTCTTCCCAACTTGCAAAGTGCATCTATTATTGCTGCATAGGTGACTTCATTAGGATTCAACCCTTGCTGCCTCATTTGGTCAAATATATGCATTGCCTCATCAATCATACCACATTTACCATATGCACAGAGAACAATGTTAAAGGTATGATGGTCAGGTGAAATATCATTTCCTGCCATCAAATCCAAGAGACCATGCATATCAGAAAGAGCTCCTTTGGTAGCATACCCATTAAGCAGAGTGTTATATGTAGTTACATTAGGTTTTATGCCCTTTTCAATCATAGAATCAAAAATCTTTCTAGCCTCTGTGCTTCTTCCACTCTTGCAAAGGTAATCAAGCAGCAAACTATAAGTGACAACATTTGGCTGAAGACCATATGCGGACATTTCTCTGAGCATTCGAACCACCTCTTTCCCCTGTCCTGAAGAGCAATATCCATAGATTAGACAAGTATATGTTTGAATATCTGGCTTGACACCTTTATGAATCATCTGCTGAAGGACACCCTCGGCTCTGTCAACTGCTTGAGCTTTGCACAAGCCATCAATGACTCTGATGTAGGTCACAACAGTCGGCAAAAATCCCTGGTCATTCATTTCACGAAATAGGCTGTAAGCTCTGTCCACATGGCCATCTCTAAACAAGCCATTGATGATGGTGGTGTACGACACAACATCTGGTGGGCAGGTACGACCTCCATCATCTGCCATCATGTGGAGCAGCTCAAGTGCCTCCTCAGCTCTCCCTTCATCGCATAAACCCTTCAGAATTATGCTGTATGAAAATACATTTGGCATACAGCCAAACTCGGCCATTCGTCGGCTCAATATCTCCATGGCCTCACCCACCCGCTTTGCATCACAGAGACCTTTGAGAAGTGAACTGATGACTCTGGCATTCACCCTAAAACCCGTCTTAATGACGAGACCAAAGGCGGCGAAACTGAGCTCAAGGCAGCCCATGCTACAGAAGCTGCAGATGATGATGCTGTAGGTCGATCGGTCGGGAGCTACAGCTACCTTATTTGGGGAGGCACGGACCATCCGTTTGAAGAGGGAGACGATGAGCGTAGAGGTTGAGGATCCCCTTCCCTGGGCGCGAGAGACGACTGTGAGGAGCTGGTTGAAGGCACGAACTGAGGCGGCCCTGGCGATCGGGAGCAATTCGTCGAATAGCTTGATGGCGTCGTCGAGGCCAAGGCTTCCCGAGCGGAAGCGAGCAGCGATGGCGCGCTCCAGCTCCAAGCAACGGTCGCGCACGCGGCGGGACATGCCGACGGGGCACGGCACAGCTAGCGGCCTGGGAAGGAGACGGTCCGATTTGACCTGCTGCCCCCGAGACAAAAAACTTCACAAATCTGCAATCCACCACCAGCAATTTACCAAAACAAAACAAATGCCAAATGATTTGACGTCAAATTGGAAGTGCGGAAATTAAAAATTGCAATCTGTACCTCTCGATCAGGATTTTGCCTTGCGCTTGGCCTTCGTATGGCGGCAGAGGCTGGAGCAGAGCGGCGGCAAGGTGCTCCGCATCGTGAACTCGGACGACATCATGACCGAGGTGCCGGGCAGCCGGGGTTCTCTGTCGACGACGACCGCTGCCGCGGCGAGCCGGCGACGCGGAAGGCGAGCTAGGGATTAGTTTGCGCAGAGACAGTGGAACAGGTCCATTGGATACAAACTAATTTATTTCGGAGTTTCGATAGGGAGCATCGTACTTCCTGGCTGGCGTGCTAAAATATTGAAAATGGCTTGTGCAAAAGAAAAAAAATGTAAATGATTTGTCTAAAAGAAAATGAAAATCCGTTTGAGGACGAGCAGCAGCTGAGTCTAGTTTAACTGATCGGCAACCGGCAGCCTCATGCTTGATGCCTGATGGCCTTGTTTCTGTTTCTACGAGAGGTGTAACTGACAGGGTGTTGCTGTTTATCTTCTGACAGCAAATGTAAACCACTAATGTAGCTGAAAGGGTGTTGCTGAATCCCCTGAATGCACTGGTTGCACACAAATGTAATTTTCTCAAACCAATTTACCTTTGCAAAGACTGCCTCAACCTGCTCATGGCTAGATCAATCGGTTTCGGATCAAACAGGAAGAACGTAAATCTTCCACCTCTGGAAAGCGCCTACACCTCTTTTTCATAAATGAAATCAACTATGGGGGTCAACCAGGCAGGAGGCCGGCAACCAGTGCATCAGCACATGTTACAAATGTTAACCTCATCCCAAGGGGCAGACCAGAATCAACAAGAGCAGCGCGTTGAATCAAACTGTATTCAGCAGCGCCTCCCTGAACATATACAAACATACTTCTTCCATTGCTTCAGCAAGAGTCAAGAGCATAAATTTCGTACCAGCCACCTTTAACAAAGGCTGCACACCTCAGCTGCCAGCTAAACATGGCACATAACTTACGCTTTCTGCAACGAGGAACTAAAATTGAGCTGTGTCAGCCGCATTGCTTCTTCGCGCTAGGTAAATCATCATCGTAATGGCCGCCATCATCCGTTCCATCTTTCTCACCCTTCTTCCTAGCAAGGATCTTGTTGATCTTGTGGAGATCATTAGTGAGCTTCTGGTCCTTGTTCTGCTTCCTCGTTTTCCTGCCGTCCTGCATCTTCACCCCAAACTGGAAGGCGGCCTTCGGCATGGCTTCTTTCTGATCGTTGTATTTCGCCCACTCCTCTTCCGTCTCAAAGTCCCACCTATGCAGACGCCCCTTAGCCTGCTCAAAAATTGTATATCAGAATACACTACTGAGATGGTCCACGAATACCATGGCATGGATGAGATTCTGTATTGTTTTACAACAGATGTGATCATGGACTTAGGTAAACCATTCAAACCAAAAGCTACAAATACAGCCCAAAGCAATGACTACTGTATCATTAAACACCAGAACATGTAATGGCTAAAGTGCTAAAAAAACCAGAATGATTACTATCAAGATTCAAGAGCTCAGGACCGAAAATAAAGGAAAAAGTCCTTTTTAACCCCTTGAAATATTGGCCGAGTCCGAGTTTCCTCCCTGAACTTCAAAACCGTCCGAACTGGTTCCTCGAATTCCCGAAACCGTGCAAAAGACCTCCTTGAGCGGGTTTGAGGGCAGTTTTCCTATTTTTCTTTTATGTTTATTTTAACTGAATCTTTGAAAAATCATAGTAAATCACAAAAAATCATAAAATAGAAAACTCAATTTTGTTGGACTCCATATGAGTAGATATACGCAGTGAATATATTATATGGTATACTTTAGTACAATTTTTTTACTGTAACTTTAGATATATACTTTTCTGTAATTAATTTATAGCTATAGTTTTCGTCATCCCATTATGGTGAAATTTTTATGGTGAGATAATCATTATATGATTGAGCTGTAGTAAAAATTTTATGATTATTGGATCATGTATGACTAAGTTATAGATTTATCTATAGATTCGTCTAGATTTTTCTAGTTTATATAGATAAATCTATAGATCAGTCAAACATGATCTAATAATCATAAAATTTTTACTACAACTCAATAATATAATGATTAGCCCATCATAAAAATTTCACCATAATTGGACGACGAAAATTGTAGCTATAAATTAATTACAGAAAAGTATATATATCTAAAGCTATAGTAAAAAAATTGTACTAAAGTATACCATATAATATATTCATTGCGTATATCTACTCATGTGGAGTCCAACAAAATTTAATTTTCTATTTTATGATTTTTTTTGTGATTTACTATGATTTTTCAAAGATTCAGTTAAAATAAACATAAAAGAAAAATAGGAAAACCGCCCTCAAACCCGCTCAAGGAGGTCTTTTGCACAGTTTCGGGAATTCGAGGAGCCAGTTCGGATGGTTTTGAAGTTCAAGGAGGAAACTCAGACTCGGCCAATAGTTCAGGGGGTTAAAAAGGACCTTTTCTGAAAATAAAACACAGAAAACAGATATGTAGCAGTTTCGGGTTTTGTTTGACACCAGACTGAACAGTGAACAGAAAGTAAGATCTCACAAGAACAGTGAGAACAATACATCATTAAATTCTAGAACATCAAATCCAGATGAACAGTTATCAGTGTCTGTATCTCATTATGTGCATGCATGGTTTTGAAATTAAAATTTCACTTACCCGTCCACCCATATCCATCTTTGATAAATCATCTTCATCATCGCTCCCTGCAATCTCACTATGGTACTCCTGATAACCAGGATAACACTCTGAGTAGCTATCCGAAATAAAATTTGGATCTTTCTCCCGTGCATCTTTTTCCCTCAGCTGATTAAGCCTTTGATCATCACGTTTGAAAACAGAACCTAGACCCCGATCCTTGTCTGCTTGAGTCATGAACCTAGGATCCTGGGCTATACTAGGATCAGGTAACACATCATATTCCTGAGTGTTTTGTTGCACATACTGTTCTGGATAACCCAACTGCTGTTCTGCATACACATAGCCTGACCAATCGCCTTGATATCCAGCTGCTACCATTTGGGCTTGAACAGTATCATAACCATTCTGACACCAGAAAAGAAAAACACTACACATTTAATATTGATCGAGCTGAATAAAATATAGAACAAACTAGAAACAGTTTATAGAAGCTGCTTTTGTAGCAGGTCATAAATATGGATAAGCAACAAATAAATTGTTAGCCTCTTAACCTTCAACGTGCATGGTTCAATTTATACAGGTATCCATTCGAACCAAAGTCACAGAACATCTATAGGCTTACCGGCTGTTGCCAAGCTTGAGCAGGTTCAGATGGTGGTACTGGGCCATACATGGGTTCTGCGAAATAGGACTGCTTCTGATGGTTACGCGGGGATTCTTCCATATCCTCAGAAATAGGGCTCCGGCTCATTTCCTTGTTAGGAACAGAATAGTCAACTCCATCACCAACGAAAATGTCATCGTCGTCAGCTCTAGATTGTTTCTCCTTTCCATTGGAATCATTGTTCCGAGGGGGTAGCGGCGGTGGCGGCATATTCTTTTCTGATTGGTGTTTCAGAGCAGAACTGCTACTTTGCAAAGGTTTTACTGCCTCATCACAGTTACTACTCGCCAAATTGCTCTTCCCTGCATTGTAGAAAAACATAAAAAGTTAACATAAGCACAAAACTCAAGTGTCCTGGCAACATAAGTGTATGAGAGAATAATGTGTTGTATTCCTCCAAACCCTAGAATCCTAAGAGCTGTTTGAGCCAGGACGTCTCTGTCACGACGTTAGCGACAGCCCGGTACTCCGCCTCGGCGCTGGAGCGGGAGACAACGGGCTGCCGCTTGGACGACCAGGAGACAAGGTTGCCGCCCAGGAAGACGGCGTAGCCGGAAGTGGAGCGGCGAGTATCCGGACAGCCAGCCCAATCAGCGTCAGTGTAGACAACCAACTCAGCAGAGGGCGAGCGGTGAAGCACCAGACCGAAGTCAACAGTGCCACGGATGTAGCGGAGGAGACGCTTCAACGCAGCAAGGTGTGACTCCCGTGGATCATGCATGTGAAGACAGACCTGCTGAACGGCATATGTGAGGTCCGGCCTGGTGAAGGTAAGGTACTGCAAGGCACGGCAAGACTCCGGTAGGCAGTAGGATCAGCCACGGGATCACCCAGATCAGCAGACAGCTTCGCCTGAGTGTCGACCGGAGTGGAGCAGGGCTTGCAATCAGTCATCCCAGCTCGCTCCAGAGTATCGAGAGCATACTGCCGCTGGTGAAGGAGAAGGCCAGAGGGACGAGGCTCAACAGTAACACCCAAGAGGTGGTGGAGCTGACCAAGATCCTTCATAGCAAACTCCTGCTGCAGGAAGGAGATGACGTGCTGAAGCAACTGCTGATTGGAGACTGTGAGCACAATGTCATCAACATAAAGCAGCAGGTAGGCAGTCTCATCCCCACGGCGGTAGATGAAGAGAGAAATGTCAGACTTGGCCTCGGTGAACCCCCAATGTCAACAAGAACGTCGCGAACCGAGAATACCAAGCCCGAGGAGCCTGCTTCAGACCATAGAGAGACTTGTTGAGCCGACAGACCATGTCCGGGCGACTGGAGTCCACAAATTCCGCTGGCTGAGAGCAGTAGACTGTCTCTGACAGAGTGCCATGAAGAAACGCATTCTTCACATCCAGCTGGTGCACAGGCCAAGAGCGAGAGAGTGCAAGCGAGACGACCGTGCGCACAGTAGTAGGCTTCACCACTGGACTGAAGGTCTTATCATAGTCCACACCAGGCCGCTGGGTGAAACCCCGGAGAACCCAGCGAGCCTTGTAGCGCTCTAATGTGCCATCAGCCCGACGCTTATGCGTCCAGATCCACTTGCCAGTGATCACATTGCAACCAGACAGACGCGGCACGAGATCCCACGTCTAGTTGGCAATAAGAGCCACGTACTCCTCTTCCATCGCGCGACGCTAGTGAGGATCCGCCAAGGCGTCGCGGACAGAGGAGGGTACCGAAGAGACCCGCGGCTCTCCCTCGGTGGCGGAGAGAGTCGTGGCTTGAGACGCCATCCGCCGAGTCACCATGGGATGGATATGCTGAGGATCCCGATGGATGACTGGCGGGTGGTACACCACCGGCTCGACTCGAGAGCGAGTCGGCGGAGGCAGCGGCGGCCACGGCTCCGGTATAGGTGACAGCGGCGACGACTCTGGTGTAGGCGCCGTAGGAGCCTCCGAAGCCGGAGGTGGCGCCGGTGCCGGCACCGAACGACGCCAGTACACCTGCACCGGCTGAGCGTACCGCGCAGGTGAAGGGGGAGGCACCGGGGCCGCGCATGGCGCAGCAGGAGACACCGGGGCCGCGTGTGGCACGACAGAAGGTCCTGGGGCCGCGCGTGGCGCAGCAGAGATCACCGGAAGTGGTGCCGGTGTACCGGGAAAACCTGCAGGGAAAGGACAGACAGGTAAAGGTGGCTGAACCACTGGGTCAGTCGAAAACAGGGACTCCGACACGGGGTCAGGAGAAGGTGTGGAGGAGGTGGAGTAGGGGAAATCCGACTCGTCAAACACGTGTCGGGAGATCAGGACCCTGCGTGAGGTGAGGTCAAAGCATCGGTACCCCTTGTGGTCAGGGGGGTAACCAAGAAACACACAACGAGTCGAGCAGGGCGCCAGCTTGTGAGAAGCAGTGGCGGAGATGTTAGGGTAACATGCACACCCGAAGACCCGAAGGTGGTCGTAGCGAGGAGGGGTACCGAAAAGAGCGTGGTGTGGAGTGGGAGCAGGAGAAGTAGTGGACGGAAGACGATTAAGCAAGTAGGTGGCGGTGTGGAGGCTCTCAGCCCAGAAGCGGGGAGGCAGAGAGGCCTGAGTCAGAAGGGTGCACATGACGTCGTTCATCGTGCGAATCATCCGCTCAGTCTTGCCATTCTAGGGAGAGGCATACGGACAAGACATACGCAACTGAAAACCCCGAGAGAGGAAGAAGGAACGGGAGGTGGAGTTATCGAACTCACGCCAATTGTCACACTGGACGGCCTTAATGGTGAGGCCGAACTGAGTGGACACCCGAGCAAAGAAGTGGAGGAGGGTGGGGAAGGTCTTAGACTTAGCGCGCAAAGGAAAAGTCCAAGAGTAATGAGAAAAATCATCAACCACCACCAGATAGTATTTATAGCCAGAAATGCTGAGTACAGGAGACATCCACAGGTCACAGTGACCAAGATCAAAGGCATGCGTCGCATGCGAAGAAGCAGAAGAAAAAGGAAGTCTAACATAACGACCTAACTGGCACGTATGACAGAGGTGCTCAGCAGGAGTCCTAGTACATGGAACATCGGTACTACGACGGAGCTGAGCCAAAATGTCGCGGCCGGGGTGACCAAGCCGGCGGTGCCAGGTGGTGGAAGACGGCGTCGCAGCAAAGGCAGCAGATGAAGAAGAAGTCGAAGGCGAAGCAGCGGAAGCAAAGAAGATGAAGAGTGCAAAGGGGCCCTGAGGTGTCACATCGGAGGAGCGAACGCCGGGAAGCCGAATCCTTCACAGTAAGACAAGAAAAGTCAAATTCGATGGAACAAGAATTATCAGCAGTAAACTGGCGAATGGAAAGAAGGTTGTGAACCATTTGAGGAGCAACAAGGACATTGGGAAGACGAAAAGAACCAGGAGCAGAACCCACGGCGGTGAGAGGAAGGCAAGACCCATCACTAACCATGATGGAAGAAGGGCAAGAGGGGTGTAGGGGTCGGACAGAAGAGAGGATACCAGCATCAGGGGTGGTGTGGAAGGAGGCACCCGAGTCGGTGATCCACTCGGTGCTGACCGGCGGTGTCAGCCCCATGGTGCTGAAGGACTGCGCCAGTGCGGCCTGGTCCCACCCCCTAGGCCAGGTCGGCTGCTGGTTGGGCTGAGTGGGCGGGGTCCAGGATAGCGCGAACATGGGGGCAGCACCGGTGAACATGGCCGCCGGCTGGAGCTGAGGACGAGCCCCCCCACCCCCCCGGACCCTGGAACGGCCACATTGAGATGTGCCCTGACTATGAGTTGCTGAAGGATGGCCCGGGCGTACCTCCAAGGGCAGGGGCAAGGAGCCGGAGCCGGAGCCAGCGCACTCCGACGGCCACCAGCACCGCCACCGGTACCCCAAGAAGCAGGACCACCAGTACCACCACCACCCCGTCCCCCCCGCCGACGACGTCCATGCCCCCCCCACCGCTAGTCTGCCCGGTGGGAGCAGCACCAAGGAGGGAGGTGGCAGGAGCGGCGGAGGAAGCCGGTGGAGCAGCAATGAGCGCAGTAGGGGTGGACGAGGACGATCCGGGCGCGAGACCTTTGGTGATCTCATCGAGGACGAGGTCGTCCCGGACCTGCAGGGAGGGCAAGGGCCTCTGGCAAGTGATCCATGTCTTCAGGTGGTCATAGGTGCTGCTCAGGCCCCGCAGGACATTGAGCACAAAGACCCGATCGGACACCGGATACCCGATGTCGTGAAGAGCATCAGCCATGCCCTTCATCCTCCTGCAGAACTCTCCCACGGAGAGGTCTCCCTGCTCGAAGGTGCGGAAGGTGGCGTCGAGGTCGAGCTGGAGGACGCGGAACTCGGTGTTGCCGAGGAACTGCCCCTCGAGCGCGAGCCAGGCCTGTCGCGCGGTGCTGCCGTAGGTCCTGACGATGTCCTGAAGATCTAGGGAGATGGTCCCAAAGATCCAGGACATGGCGACGCTGTCGAGGCGCAGCCACACCACGTCCCGCGCCTCGATCGGCGTGTCGAGGAGGACGTGGTCGTCGAGGGCGTAGCGGCGGAGGGCGAGGAGGACCTGGTCCCGCCAACGTCCGTAGGAGGAGGACGTGGGGTCGAGGAGGACGGTGACCAGGGCCCTGATGTTCTAGACGCCGGCGGCCTGGAGGTGGAGCTGGGCGACCATGGGGTCGATCGGGTCGTGCCGGGGTCCAGACCCAGAGGGCGGGGCCTGGTGGGAAGAGGAGGCACCATGCTCCGGGACGACGGGCTGCTGGCTAGAGGAGACACGGAAGTAGTGCTCCGCCTCAGCGACCCGGAGAGAGAGAGAGCATCGGCCGTGGCGCGCTCGCGCTCCCAAGCGAGGGCAGCCACGCAGACCCGCACCTGAGCCGCCGAAGCCTCGGACTTGGCGGCGAGGAGGGCCGCGGCGAGAGCAGCGTCAGCTTGCTGCCCACGGAATGCGGAGGCGGCGAGCGGCGCATCCGCGGGGGGCATCCCGATGCCAGGCCACGCGGGCGTGAGCGCGGCCGGCGTGGGGAAGACCTCAGGAAGGGCGGCGTCGGCGGCGGCCTGCTTGCTCGCGGCGACCGCGGCGCGGTGTGTTGCAGCGGCGGCGGCGTCCGTGGCGGCGACGGCGGGATCGGGCGCCTGCACATGCAGCAGCGGTTGCAGGGGCCCCCGCGCCCCCCGCGCCCGCGGCCCCTGCGCCCGCGCCGGCAGGGGCGCGCTGCAGGGAGGCCGCGGCGGCGTCGCCCCCCGCACCCGCGACCCCCGTGCCTCCCGCGCCAGCAGCCGCAGCGGCGGCGGCGGCGCCAGGGGCGGGATCGAGGAGGACCAGGGCTGGCACGGCGGGTCTCCATGCGTGCGGCACAGGTGCAGCGGCCGGAGCAGAGGAGGGGAGGGGAGGGAAGGAGGAGAGAGGAGGTGGTGCCAGCGGCCGGCGGCCAGCCATGGCGGCAGCAGCGGCGGCGGCTGGAGATGGAGGAGAGGAGAGAGACTATGATACCATGTAGGTGAGAATAATGTGTTGTATTCCTTCAAACCCTAGAATGGTGGGTAATATAGTAGCTATACATGGGCCTCTATACATGGGCTCACATATACACCAACAATAAGTAGCACTTTTACTTTTTCTATATCACTAAAATATAATTATTCTTAGTTCTTCCAGACAAATGACATAAGCATATATTCTTATTCATTTACCAAAAAACTTTCCTGCTCTCAGTTTTCTCAATAAGATCCACTAGTATAGCACTCAATTTCATTTTGCAGTAACACACCTTTTGTGTCTCTTTCCTTTTTCTTTTTCTTTAAGACCTTCCCTGAAGATCCAAGTCGAAGGTATGTCATAATTTTAGCAATCCTGTCAAGTACAGAACCATCCACACTGACGGTTACCATCTCCTGCAGAAGTAAGAAGATCATTGAGAAAGAAAGTCAAATGACATTCAGCATATGCGTGGTCATCATATTTGCCATAATACCTCTGGAACAGGGCAATCAGCTTTGCTCCTATGAAGAGTTGTTGGGATGTCATTGGTGAGTCCCTCCTCCTAGTTGGATTAAAAGAAGATAATTAATGCCCTCACAAAAAAAGTTTCAAACAGAAAACAGAGATAATATGATACAAAAAAATGGAATCCAAATGGAAATAGCTAAAAAAATATAACAACTATTTCATATGAATAGGCTATGCTGACACCTCTATTGGATCGCCCCAATTGTTCATGAATAGAGAATGTACTGTGTTGCAATTATGAAGCCATGATGCACTGCAATGACAAATCAATTTTGCATGAAGCATGAATCATTGCATCAGAATTACATATTAACACTACACATGAATATAAATGAGCATAGCAAAATCGGAAGATTATTCAGTTCCTAGAACTTCAGAAAACTGGTGGAAGTAATGCATTTTAAGTGATGAGCAGAGAAAAAGACAAATAATGCTTATCATAGAACAAACCATAATCAGGCATTTTGTAAACTGTGAGAGGTAACAGGATAATCATGACAAAGACATGTTGAATTCTCATCAGAATAAAAAAGACTAAAACATGAAATGTCAATATCTATTAAAAAACAATATGAAAAAACTAATTTTGACTTTTCAGAATATTCTGGACATTTATACACAGATAACATGTCTGTCAGTACTGATGTGAGGTGAAAAAATAAAATGATATATGGATCTGGTCATTCTGTGGAGGATAATAGGTATGCCTATGGTTTCCAATTTTTGATACACGATTAATCTGAATGTTTTATGATCACCTCCATTATGGAACTGAAAAAGAAGGGAATCAATTTAAGGGCATTACCATATTGTAAATAAATGACATCCGACCAGGGAGAAACAATTCGTTCTCTTTTATTATGCTTTGTGGCTTTATGATCCATTGGTAGACAGACTGCGATCAACAGAAAATGACAATCAACATTCTTGTTGTATTATGTAACTTAACATATGAACAAATAAATAATTCAATGACAAACTAAAAGAATATATACCTTTGCAGTTGCAGTTCAGAAGGAGACTGCCTGATCTTCTTTTGTTGCCCTGTACAGCGAAAGTGAGGGTATTTCTTTTATTGTTGCATCTGAAATTGAGAGATACAAAAAATATACAACATCTATAATTTCATTGTGCCCCAGAGTGACGGTAATGATGCACAGGAACAGATATTTGGCTTAGACAATGTTTACAAACACTCTAAAGCGTGTTCCATCATTAGTTGTATAAAATAAAGACCTTACATAAATCTAAGTCAGCACACCTAACTCAGTGTGGATAAAGGCTTCAGGAAGATAGGCCTGTAAAGTTATTAAATACTACAAGAGATAAAAATGCAAAATATTACAGGAGGCATAATCCCCTTTTTCTTCAATTTATAGGAACAAGAAATTTATCAACAGACTCTTTCAAAATTCAAATAGAAGGCAAGTGGCTCTTTCTTATGTTACTCCAAAAAAATAAAGGTAGCTCCAATAAATTTGATCCAGATGATTCTGTCATGATGGTACATTTTTTGGTACCGTTTGCATGCTTTCTCTAGACAAGCATTAATGCACTATTATGGGCATATTCCAGCATCTGAAATGAAAGCTGCATCTGATAGCTTTTTAAAAACACTTACTGTAACAATCATATAGGGAAGGTATGATAACATGAGCTCAAAATACACTGTGGTGGAATACCTTGACTTTGCCTCCTTCCCATCCTCTGCATCAGGTTTCTTTTCAATTTCACTCCGTACTTTGTGAAGTAGAGCATAGTCCAAGCCTTTGACCAGATGTGTATGCTACTATGCTCCAAATCACCTTACAAGCATAGCATGGAAATGAAATGTCAGTCAAAGAGTAGTTCAGAACAGCATCTGAGCCACTATATCCACATCAATATTTATAATGCCACCTTCTATACCTTTCTTAGTCTCTTTTCAATTACGAGAAATTAAGAGTTAAAAAAATGCAATTTAGAGGACTGCATATGATTGATTGATTAGGCAATGGATCAAGCTGTTGTTCATCGTTTATATTTCATTAGAGAAAATGATTTTCTGGAACAGTGGACATGGGGCATTTACAAAACATAGAAGGTTATTTATGTCAAACAGTTCTCGTTTCCTCAGAAGTCATGATTTGGACAGCTCATGAACAGGTATCCCCGCTTATTCATTCGCATAGAAAGCACTGGAAAACAGAGGTGAAGAGTCAAAGATACTTCTCCCCATAAAAAGGAATTACTTCAAAAATGTATAGCATCACATAACCAACCTCCGAGGTATTTGCTTTTCTCAATTGAAATCTTGTGTGCATCAGCCAGCCTATAACACAAACATTGCAGAAATTAGAAATCCAGACAAAATAAAACATAATATGAGTAATGAAATCCATTCTATAAACTAAGCACAAATGGACAAATAGTCACCCTGACGACGACGCGTGTGCTGGATCAAGATCGGACGGTCCAAATCAGAAGAGTCACCTAGCCGAAACAGTAGCTGACGTTGCACAACCCCTTTTGCTTGGTAGATGTACACGATATATGGGCCCGTTTGGTTTGCAGCGTGCTAGTGAATAGTAACAATTTGACCACTAATTACAGTGTCAAACAAAGGATAATTTTGCTCAGAGACATTGTAAAAATTTCTAGTATGCTGTTGGACACCGCCAACTCCAAAATATGCCCAGTACCATTATGGCTGTGTTTAGATATGTAAAATGGTTGTAAAAAAGATTACATTTGACACCCTAACACACCGTAGCACTTTTTGTTTGTTTGTGGTAATTATTGTCCTATTATGACCTAACTAGGCTCAAAAAATTCGTCTCATCGTGTACATCAAAACTATATAATTAGTTTTTTTATTTACCTACATTTAATGCTCCATACATGAGACAAAAGATTTGATGTGATAGATAAATAATGAAGTTTGGAGAGATAAATTTTGGAAACACAGCCTATGAAATCTTGATTCTTTGCGGCTGGACACCATAGCCATTAAAATATTCAATTTCATGGTGCAGGAAAGACAATGGATGGTGAATAGACCAAATTGCCCCTCGGAGTCATCTTCCACCTCTGTCCATGGCTGAGAGCTGTGCGCGTGGGTGTGGGAGGGGGCGAGGGGGGGTTCGGGTTTGGGGCAGCTCCAGCGGCAGCACGACAGTGCCCGCCCCAGGCCGTGGCCGCGCCCCCGAGAAGACCGCGCCGCCCCTGGCGAGGTCGCGAGCCCCCGGCGAGGCCGCACCTGCCCCAGGTCATGGTTGCCTGTGACTACGAGGCTGCGCGCCACTGCAAGGACCCAGCCTCCCCCCACTCCATCCTGTGCGTGCGCATCCCAGCCACCATAGCCGTCATGGAAGCGAGCTCCGCGGCCCAACCCTCCTCCCCATCTCCTACTATAAAAGCAAGGCCTTGACTCCGCAGGAGCATGCTGCATCCACCTACCCCCTCCCTCTGTCCTCTCCCTCGCCGCAGAGCCCTCAATCGTCACCGCCGCCGCCATTAATGGAGCTTCACCGAGCTCATGATTCCCCATCCGGACCACCTCCCATCCCCGGCGAAGGCCGCGCCCGCCCCAGGTCGTGGCTGCCGTCTGCCGTAGTCCGGACCAAAGGATCCCCCCCCCACCACCAAATCGGTAGCCATGGTGCGCCGACGGTCTGTCACCGCAAATAACTGGTGAAGAACCAGAGCTTGAAGACGAGGGCAGCTTAGACATTTCTCCCACCTTCTCTCTCTTCATAACTGAAAAATGAATAAAATAATCGATCCGGTGTCATTGAGCAAAAAACCAAAAATTTGTAATGTCCACCAGCAAATTTCGACATTGGCGGTGTCCAGCAGCATATTTGACCTTTATGCAATGTCCGTGAGCAAAATTACTCCAAACAAAATCAGTTTACAAAATCAACTTCAGAACCCCCGCGCTAGTGACCCTGAAGAATCTAATGAGGCCTTTGACCGCGCGATTAGAGGATGGTTACTATAACATCACTGTAGCAAATCATCGATTAATTACCGTCATTAGATTCGCCACGAAAAGTTACACTTATCCCTAAAAAATTTTGCAAATAGACTTCATTTGGTCTTTCATGCGGAGACTAAAAGAGGCGCGCTAGAATCCTAGCGCGCTAGCCAAACAAGGCCATGTTCACTTGTTCAGCAAACTTGAGAATCAAAACACAGCAGGTAGATGTCACGGTGGAGGGTGACAAGGAGTGACCGACTACAGTTGGCGCCAGCGTGGTGAAATTAGCGTGCGTGCGTGGTCACCTGCGTGTGGCAAGCGTGTAAATAGTGGAGCCCATGAGGCAGTGAGTTACCAGCTGATATAAGCCAATCTTCTGTAAGAGACAAAGACAAGTTGAATTTATCTGAAAGTAAACAGCGAACGAGATCAAGGGGGTTCTTCCTCCTCCCCAAGGTTTCTCCGTATCTGACCCTCCGATCTATCTCACGCCGTCGAGTCGCCGGCGGCAACGGGTGTGACAGTAGACGAGCGGATGGTCTGCTGTCAGTTGTACAAGCATGCTCGGGCAACACGGACCTGTCTGCAGACATCCATCCTCTTAGCTTATATCATAGCGTAAAATGCTAACCAAGTCCGAAATTAGGGGTGTTATTGGTGACTTTTAAGTACTCCTCCAACCATATTTAGTTCAAAATTTTGTACTACTTTTCCAAAATAAAGAAAAAGTGGTACAAAATTTTGAACTAAAAAGTATTGAAGAGATACCTCAGAGTCAACAATTAACTAAGTAGCATGTACATGGAGGGCATGAGCAACTAACTACCAGAAATCGACCGTTAGTGGAGTTGCTGAACATAATCCATTTCATAATTTTCAGGTTGGATGCTATGCTCCCGTTGCATAGTAAAAGGCCTCTCTGCCTAGTTTTTTGGAAGTAAAGAATACTGTAACATATTCACTTCATAAGAAAACATATTGTCTCAGCAGTCAATCATCACAATTGGTTCGATCTCAACTCCGTGCTAAAATGCCCAGTAGGAGGCCTAAGCACCATATAGTTTTAAAAAGTACTTTTTTAGGCTATGTGCATCCTGCTACGTAGAGGTCCGGAGTGTAAAGAATATAATAGAGAATATTAATCAGATTTTGCATATAAAATATATTAATCAGATTAAAGGCCCAAGAAAAGAAGAATATTTTCTGACGTATATTGTGAAGTATGAGAACAATATAGGATAAAGATAATACACAAACGTGATCACTGGAACATGGGGTTTGGAAACTAATCAGTCAGAGCAGGTGATTTAGAAACTGGTTCATAAGAGCATAGGCTAGTTTATTTCATGCATGCCAGTCAACCAAACGCAGCTGTGTATCGGCCAATCTTCCTAGCCCCGTTTGGTTGCTTTGCACTACTGGCGCTACAAAAAGAATCTTCCATGCATGGAGTACTAAATGAAATTTTTTTGCAAAACCTTTTCACGGATGGGTGTAACTTTGCATTTCCAAGTCAATAACAATGTAAAGATATCCTATGACAGCATTTCCAAGTAGCAAAGCCAATTCCAAGATGCCCAATTTAGAAACATAGAAAATGACCAGAAACAAATACAGGGCTTACATATTGTTTGAGGGCGTCCAGTAATTTGGAGTTGAACCAAATGGTGGCAAAATACTTGAGGAATTGCCAATTTCTATAGGGTAGAAAAAGGGAATTAGTGGGACATGTTGGTCGGTCACTGATCAGCTATCCATGTGAGAGCAGAGAGGATTCAGTAAACATGCAACTTGGCACTTCGGTTACCACTAAAATGAAACGAAAGATTACTAGCGAGATTTACCAGAAGAATAGTTACATGTATAACACATTGCTGTTTGTTTTTATATTTGAGGTCCTTTGCAAATAATAGTACTTGTTTTCTAACAAGATGCACCATGAATGTGCCTTTCGTTTAGCTTACATATTGTTTCTGGAGCAGGCCCGCGCAAAAATCCAAATCAAAGCGTGCTTCAGGTGGGTCTCCGATGCAATCGAACACGGCATCTGCTGTAGCAAAGTCCTCTTGTGCAGTGTAGCTGAAAAGAACATTCATGGTACATCTTGTTAGAAAACAAGGTTCATAATTTTAATTGAATAATAAAAAAGATGGCTTTATTCTCACTACAAAGGATGTAGCATAGAAGTAACGAAAGTGATAATTTAGGATAAATAAAAAAATTTGAAGATTGCGAAAGTTAATTGGCATGTGGATAACATTAATTCAATTGTTAATCAGAATGATGCTTAAATGTACGACAATAGTTACTCATGTGGATTTACAGCTTCGAACCATTTCACCTTTTCTTCTCTGTTTTAGCACTCGATCAATTGTAAATATATCCTTAATCAACATAAAGGTACAATCTCATACGGATTCGTTCAAAAAGAAAAAAAGAAAAATGATAGACCCATCTGCATAACATTCAATTTAATGCAGAAAAATGCTCCAAGTAGAACATACAGCTTCCTCATAAAAAAAGTAGAACATAAGTGCCTGCTCCCCAACTGCAAACTCTGAGCCTGACCGGAATTCTTGGATCTCTCCTGGGAGGCGATCGTGATGGCGATTCCAACTCCGGCATAGGTCTCTGTCTCCGGTGACCATGCCCGCATCGTTGCTGGTTGCCGACCACCAGCGCCAAGCCACGCCTGCAGCACCCTGCTGTTGGCGGCCACCCCTCAATCGCCGGTTAGCCGTCCTGGCGCCGGCGACCACAAACTTCCCCTAGGGACTTAAGCTGCTTAGGAACCCTAGTTTTGGGATCGCCTTTGTCCGCGGCCATTCGCGAGACACTTGTTTTCTTCTCTGATCTAGCACTATACGACTATGTCGTCCGGAGCCGGAGGAGATCGTGGAGCTCATCGGGAGGGCTCTGGCTCGATGCCAGATGCGCAACCTGGTGTGGCAGAACTTCTTAAGAGGCTGAACCTCACCGAAGAAGAGGGGGAGATAGCCGCCTTCAGTGATGATGAAGAGGATGAGGTCGTAGAGGTGGAGCAATGGGCGTGGCGGAACTTCTTAAGAGGCTGAACCTCACCGAAGAAGAGGGGGAGATAGCCGCCTTCAGTGATGATGAAGAGGATGAGGTCGTAGAGGTGGAGCAATGGGCGGTGGTGGGGAAAGTCCTATCCCCATCGACGATTCATGCGTCAACAATTAAGGGCGCCATGACGCCGGCATGGGGCAACCCCTGCGGGCTGAAGATCCGCTCTATTGGTGAGAAGGCCGATAATCTTTTCATCGCTGAGTTTGGGGATAAGTTTGCCATGGACCGTGCCCTAGAGGGATCGCCATGGTTGATTGGCAAGCATGCTGTTATCCTCCGTGACTATGATGATAGGCTGATTCCTTCAGAGATTGTTTTTGACAAAATTGATCTCTGGGTACATATTCTGAACCTTCCTCTAGGTTGGATGAATTCCCATCGAGGAGCTAGAGCGATGGGCCTGATTGGAGAAGTCAAGAAGATGGATGTTGATGGGGATGGTAAAGCAAGCGGTCCTTTCCTTCGTGGCAGAATCGCTGTGGATCTTTCAAAACCCCTCAGGAGGGGTGTACTTCTGAAGACTGACAAAACAGGACCTCCGGTCTGGTTTGATTTGCAATATGAGAAATTACCATTCTTCTGTAAATCCTGTGGTGTGATGGGGCACGGAGATCTTGAGTGTGCCAACCCGGCACAACGGAATGCCCTGGGTAAGCTGCCCTACGATGTCCTTCTGAGGGCGCCTGAGGAAAAGAAGAAGAGGATCCAGGGGCTGGCGCAAGCTGCTGCTGAATCTTTTGGAAGCACCTCCTCTCTGAATCCGCGGCAGTCTCACCGCTCGACGCCAAGGGAAGGAAAGAGCACGTCGTCAACTTCTGATGCAAATGGTGCCGGCATTAATGACAAGGAGGTCTTGTCCCCTCTCAAGCGGAAGGAGCCGGAGGCAGACCATGGGATGAAGACAACGTCTAGCCACGTTCGGCAAAACCTCTTCCCTGATGAAGAACCGGTTCTCCCACGTCAGAACGTCGTCAAGAAACGCAAGGCAAAAAGGCAGACCGCGAGCGTGATCACACCTGATACTACAGGTGCTACTGGTGGGGGTGTGCTGTTGGTACCGATCGGTACGGTACAGGCACGTCTATCTGAACTCGTTGGAACTAGAGAGGGAAAGGGCAAAGACTCGGGGGAACTCCCGAAGAAACAAAGAGTTTCACCTGATGCAAAAACGGCGGCGGCTGCTGCTGAGGGCAGTCCCCGCCGAGCACAATGAGTCTCATAAGCCTGAACTGTCGTGGCTGTGGGGAGGTCGCGACAGTTAGGGAAATCCGTTGCATAGCGGATACTTTTAACCCCTTGTTGCTCTTTCTTTCGGAGACAAAGATGAGAAGTCAACGAGCGGAGGAGCTTAGATGGCGCCTGGGCTTTCAAAATGCGTTTGGAGTGAGCTCTGTTGGGCTCAGTGGGGGTTTGGTCCTACTGTGGAAAAATAATGTAACAGTGGATCTCAAATCCTACTCGAAATTCCATATTGATGTTTGGGTGACGATGGAGAATGGAAGACAGTGGCGTTTCACCGGCTTCTATGGCGAGCCGGTGCGGGCGCGAAGGAAGGAATCGTGGCGCTTGCTTCGTTTCCATAGAAATCAAACGGACCTTCCGTGGCTCTGTGTAGGGGACTTCAACGAGGTTCTACATGAGGACGAGCAGATGGGAGGCAATGATCGAGAAGAATGGTGTATGGAGGGTTTTCGCGAAGCGGTGGACTATTGCGGCTTCTCGGATTTGGGTTTCCGGGGTCTTCCCTATACTTGGGATAACCGGAGAGAGGGCTCGCGAAACATCAAAGTCAGACTTGATCGTGGACTGGCTGACGCTGCATGGCTGGATTTGTTTGGGGGCTCTTTAGTAACCCACGTCCAAACCGCTGAATCGGATCACTGCGCAATTCTTGTACAGTTCAGGGCGAGTTTCTCTCTTGAACGTGGACGAGGCAAACCTTTCCGGTACGAAAACATGTGGCAACGCCACCATTTGTATCAAGATACTGTGGCCGGGGCGTGGAGTAGCGGGTGCTCTAGTCTAAATGATGTCAATGCAAATCTAGGAAACTTGCAATCCACGTTGACTCGGTGGGGAAGAGAGGAATTTGGCTCGGTTAAGAATGAGCTGCGGAAACTAAGACAGCGGCTGGAACTCATTCGCAGCCGAACGATTAGAAGTGGGCAGGCACATGAGGAGCGCCGGATAATGGCGAGATTATCAGAATTGCTGGCAAGGGAAGAGGCAATGGAGAAGCAGCGGTCCAGGGTGCTTTGGATCCATGAAGGCGATCGCAATACTGGGTTTTTCCAAGCCAAGGCGAGAAATCGTGCTAGAACAAACAGAATTACAGCCCTGCAAAGGCCAGATGGAACGATATGCGACACACAAGAAGAACTGGAAGCTTTGGCGGCCGAGTTCTACCAAAACCTTTTCCTGGCACAGGAGAACACAGCCCCGGAGCTGGTGACACATGCTGTACCAAGAAAGGTTACAGAGGCGATGAATGGCGCCCTTAACGCTGCATATACTCATGAGGAGGTGGAAAAGGCGTTGTTCATGATGCATCCGGATAAATCCCCGGGACCGGACGGATTCACTGCAGGTTTCTACCAACGGCATTGGGAGCTGATTGGACAGGATATATCAAGAGCTGTTTTGGCGTTCCTGAACGGGGGTGAGATGGCGTCGGTGGTCAATAGCACTGTCCTTGTGCTGATTCCCAAGGTTAGAAACCCACAAAATCTTACTCAGTTCAGACCTATTTCACTCTGTAATGTTCTGTACAAGATATGTTCCAAGGTGATTGCAAATAGGCTTAGACTGATTTTGGATGAGATCATATCAGAGGAACAATCTGCCTTTGTTCCGGGCCGGCTAATCACAGACAATGTCCTTGTTGCTTACGAGTGCATACACTATCTGAAGCGGAAAAAAGGAAAATCTGGAGCTTGCGCAGTGAAGTTAGACATGGCAAAAGCTTATGATAGAGTTGAATGGGTTTATCTGAGGAACATCCTTCTTACAATGGGTTTTGATGAGGGCTTTGTGCAACTGATCATGAAGTGTGTGGAGACAGTGTCTTTCCGGGTGAGAGTTAATGGGGCCTTTTCTGAACCCTTTGTGCCTTCTCGAGGGATTCGGCAAGGCGACCCGCTCTCGCCGTACTTGTTTCTCTTATGTGCAGAAGGGCTTTCTTGTTTACTGAAGAGTATTGGTCCCCAATATTTGGCAAGAGGTGTACGGGTGGGTGTACACTCCCCATGGATATCTCATCTCCTCTTTGCTGATGACTGCCTAATTTTTACTCAGGCTTCAGAGAGAGGTGGTCAGCGCTTAATGGATATTCTTAATCATTATCAATTGGGTTCTGGTCAGCTGGTCAACATGTCGAAATCAGCAATTTTCTTCAGCAAAAATTGCAGCGACACTGACAAAGAGATAGTCAAACAGACAACAGGGATTCAGAGTGAAGCTCTCTGTGAAAAGTATTTAGGCCTTCCAACTGCTGTGGGAAGAAGCACAAAGGCGGCCTTTGAATCTATCCCAAACAAAATTCGTGGATTAATGGGGGGTTGGGGGGAGAAGGAACTCAGTTGTGCTGCTCGGGAAACACTAATCAAGTCGGTGGCACAAGCTATACCCACCTACTCTATGAGTTGCTTTGTTCTTGCTCCCTCGACTTGCCAGAAGATTACATTGGCTACCTCTAACTACTGGTGGAGTAGTAGTGTTGATCAGAGAGGGATGCACTGGAGGAACTGGCCGGATATGTGTTTACCAAAGAACCAGGGAGGATTAGGATTCCGGGACATCAAGCAATTCAACATTGCGATGCTCGGCAAACAAGGCTGGAGACTCATGGTCACACCTGAATCACTTTGTGCTCGCGTGCTTAAAGGCAAATACTATCACAACAGTGACTTTATGTCGGCCACCAGAAAGAAGAACGCCTCCCACACTTGGCGTGCAATTTTGGCAGGAAGGAAAGTACTCCAATTGGGTGCAATCAGGCGCATTGGTGATGGGTCTACAACTAATATTTGGCGTGACCGTTGGCTGCCAGATGGAGTAGGACTAAAGCCCTTGTGTCGCAAGGAAGGAGCAGTGGCTGAACAAGTTAGTGAATTGCTAAGTCCGGATGGCCAGTCTTGGGATGAGACTGCTCTTGAACAGAACCTGATTCCTCTGGATGCGGCAGCGGCACGCCGGATCCCGCTGGGTCGCTCGACGGTGGATTTCTGGGCATGGTCTGGGGAGCGTCATGGGCTCTATTCAGTCAGATCAGGCTACCGTTTGTTGGCAGAGGCGGAAGCTCAGCAAAGAGATTGTTTGCAAGGAAGGGCTACCCATTCTAATAATTCTGGTGACCCTCGATGGAAAAAGTTATGGAAATGTAAAGTGCCCCCAAAGGTACGTGTGTTTTGGTGGCGTATCATGCATGATTACATCCCCAGCAGAGCCAACCTTCATCGGAGACATATCGATCCGCTCAGCATATGCGATACTTGTGGGGCTCATGAGGAGACAACATTCCATGCACTCACGGAATGCACATATGCAAGACAATTCTGGTTTAGACTTCGTGAGCTCACTGGCGTCAAGCTCCCTAACCTTACACCAGACTCGTGGACAATGGAGCTGCTTGAGGACAGGATCTGTGGTGAGAAAAATCGGGCGCTTATCCTCTGTGGGATGTGGTCAATCTGGCGGTCCAGGAATGACCGACGCCATGGCAAAATACCAATTGACATGGGCGCAGCAATCAACTGGGCTCTGGATGTTTGCTACCACCTCATCACTGTAAACGAGAGTTCAGATGTTCCCATAAGTCGGCTGCCGACTCAGCGGTGGCAGCGACCACCGAGTAACACACTAAAGGTGAATATTGATGGGGCCTTTATTGCAGAAACGAATGCAGGAGCAATCGGAGCGGTGGCAAGGGATGACGCCAGGGATTTCTTGATGGCAATGACCAAACGGCTTCCGGCTGTTGCGTCGGCTCTAGCAGCAGAAGCAGAGGCACTCCGCGCTGGTGTACAATTGATTTATTCAGTGTCACATGGGTCGGTGATTATGGAAACTGACTCGTTAGAATTGGTTGGGCTTTGGAACAACAAGGAGACTCAGAGGTCGGAGTTTACACCGATCTTCAGTGATATCCAGGAGATGTCCTCTTCGTTCTCCTCCTTCTATGTAGTG
Source organism: Panicum virgatum (assembly GCF_016808335.1). NCBI lineage: Eukaryota > Viridiplantae > Streptophyta > Magnoliopsida > Poales > Poaceae > Panicum > Panicum virgatum. The sequence continues at coordinate 1,735,425 of NC_053152.1, forward strand.
CATGCTAGGCGTTCTGCTAATAAGGCAGCTCATGTTTGTGCTAGTTATGCTGAGCATAGCGCTTTTGATGTTTGGGCAAATGACCCTCCTAGCTTCCTTTTGCAAATTTTGCAAGATGACTGTAATCACTCCGATGAATGAATGAAGAAGCTATTTCCCAAAAAAAAAAGTAGAACATATACCATAAACTACAGAAAAACTATGTAAAATAGGAATTTCAGAAAATTTAAAGTCAAAATTTCCTTTTCATAAAAGAGATGAACACCTTTAGTATGACTTTTATTAAGCAACAGAATATAGTGTTCAAAGAAGAAATTTGTACCCGCTTTTTGTTACAATACACTTCATGCCAGCAGCTTTTGCCGCTGCAAGTCCTATAGTACTGTCCTCAACCACAACACAGCTGCATATGGAAGAAGAATGATTTACAAAATGGAACCAAATGATATATATAAAATCACATCAAAGATAACAAAATTATGCATTTGTATCTATGGGAACATCCTAGCATTATCTAGTCATAATACAATGCAACTACATGTTGAATACATGTACAAAATATTAGTATGTCTTAAAAAGGGGAAAGTTGAATTTCCACCCTCGAACTAGCACAATTGATCGATTTTCATCCTTCAACTAAATAATCAAATAACAGAGGTCATTGAAATGTCAAAACCGGGTAAATTTAGATCTTAAAAAAGTTTAAAAAAATTCTAATTAGATCTAAAAAACCAAAATAATTCATTCTAAATCAGAAAAATATGAATGCGGTACAAAAATATTTCTAAAAATGTAACCTATCTATTGGTACTGTATTTGAATCTTATTTTGTCAAAAAAAAATAGGAAAAACTATAAGCAAGCAAATGCTAGGAGCATGAAATTTTGGATCCCAACAACTAACATGTATAGTGCCAATAGATAGGTTACATTTTTAGCAAAATGCTAATGCTCATTCCTTTTTTATTTAAAATGAATAACTTATGAATTTTTTTAATTTAAACTTGAATTCTTTATTTTTCACAAAAAAAATAAAAAACACCTTTGAAACCACTCATGGCGCCATATTTGTCTAGTATCAACAATTGGATGGCTCTCGCTATCAGATTTTATAGTTGAAGGAAGAAAATTAGACTGTTGTGAAAATGTACATTTTCCTTTAAAAAATGCACTATGCATCGGTACACAACTGTACTAAATCAAGTTAATAGTAAGCAATTGAAGATATAGCAATTACCCCATCATTCTTTGCAATGGTATTTGTGAAAATAATAGATAGAAATTGATATAAAAGTTGTTGAAACTTGTATTGTCAATACCTAGATCGATCAATTCCAAGTGTAGTTGCCGCTAATACGTAGATTGCCTGTAAAGGCCCACAAAGAAAAACACATAACCTCTGACATATAATGAATTTTGGGATCCAATTGTTATACACAAACTATGGCCGTGCACAGCAAGATGAACAGTGCAATACAATACCACACCACCACGGGCCCTTCCCCATATCAGGACATGTTATCAATGTCTATTTATATTTTGTAAAATATTTGTAAATAACTCAAAAGGGAAAGGTGAACAGTGTTGTCGGTACCATGTAGCAGGGATACCCACTTCTACTGCAGCAAGGCAGGACTCGCGTAGTCATCCATAACTACGCCCTAAGGGGCGGAGCAGCCGGGCCCTAGGGGTCCGGCTCTTACCTCACCGGGCCAACGGCCCCGGACCCGTTCCCCGCTCTGGGAACGGGTCCGGTGACGCCACGTGTCCCTGAGGAGGGGAAGCTCCGCGCCAACAGCCGAGGACTCGGACCCCCCATAGGGGTCCGGGACCTCCCCGTGTCCGTTCGGACCTCCCACGCGCGTAGAACCAATATACCGCCGGGGCGGGGTCCGGGGCTGCCACGTGTCCCGCAGGCACGGGCGCGAGTCTTCTGCTGGAAGACTCGCCCACCCATCGCATTCAATGCGGGTGGTTGAGGTGTGCTCTGCAGCCACGGCACGCGGGGCAGCTTTTGTCAGGCCTCACTGTAGACCGCATATTACCGAGGTACACAGTGCAGCCGCATGCGCCGCATCCGCGCAGAGCCCGTCTGCCGCATTAAATGGATACGACGGTACGGCACCCTTTCATCATACCGCCTACGCCGCAAGCTACACGGCCATTCAGCTACGCGGCAGGCTACGGAAGCTACGCCGTAAGCTACACCATGGCGCCGTTTCGACAAGACAGGGCATGACTATGCCAGACGGAAGATTCCCACGGGCAAAGCAAGGAAATCCGGGAATAAGGTCTCCGTCGCCTGCAACACCATAATATATGTACAGTATGTTATTTTATACTACATCGATGGGCCCATCTGTCGGAGACCCAACGGCTATGTACACTCCTCCCTTGAGATATAAAAGGGAGGAGTACGTAAAGCCAAGCAAGGCCAAGCAAGGGCAGACACAACACAAGCTCGGATTCACTCTGAACAATCCCGTTCTCAACCTCTTGAGAGCACAAGCAATACAACACACAGTGGACGTAGGGTATTACGCTCCGGCGGCCCGAACCACTCTAAACCTACTGTGTTCATCGTGTTCTTGCATCTAGATCGGACTAATCCTAGCTACCCCCGAGTACTCACCCTCTGGGTTTAGGCGGGTGCACGACGCCATCCGGCTGTGGGTTTGCACACCACGACATTTGGCGCACCAGGTAGGGGAAGCTTTAGCTAGTTTTAGTTCATCTCTTGCTCATCTCCATGGTTCGGGTGGTTGAGCACTCCCACCACGACGACGACGTGGAGATGACGGAGGGTGTGGCGTCTTCCGCGCCACGCGCCTCTTGCCTTCCTGCGCCAGGGGCAACCGTGCCCGTGGAGCAGCCACCATCGGCAGCGGCGCGCACTGCCCGTCGGCAAGAGTCAGGGCGCCCGTCAAGGGCCCCTCACAAGCTGCGAGTGGCGGAGCGCTGGCGGCAGCTAGGGAGTTGCTTCACAACCCTCCGGCTGCTGCAGCCTCGCCAGACGCCCTAAGGCAGTGGCGGGACGACGTTGACCGTCTCCTCCATCTGGCTCAGGCCTCCCCCAGTTCTGCATGGACTGGGCAACGACCTCCGCCTGGCAATGCGGTGGTACCCTACCACCGGCGCCAGGGCGGTGCGCCGGCGTTCGTGCGCTCCCCCACGGTGAGGGGTGCGCGAATAGAAGACCTGCAGGCAGAGCTCAACCGCAGGCGCACGGGTGAGGACGCCCGCATCTCCGTGGAAAGGGCGCGAGAATGCCGCCTCAACATCGAGGGCCGCAACCTCAATGCCGACTTGGATGCAGCGGCACCCAAGCCTCCGGGAAATGCCCGGATAAAGGCGGGCGCCCAGGTGGCTGGGATGGGTTGCGCTGCGCTGGCGGATCACCTCCGCGCAGTGGCATGGCCGTCCAAGTTCCGCCCGCACCAATCGGAGAAGTACGACGGTACCACTAATCCGTCGGAATTCCTGCAGGTGTACGTTACCGCCATCACAGCAGCTGGTGGCAACGATGCTGTCATGGCGAGCTACTTTCATGTTGCCTTGACTGGGCCAGCCCGGACTTGGCTCATGAACCTCACTTCTGGGATGATTCAGTCCTGGGAGGAGCTCTGTGAGAGGTTCACTGCGAACTTCGCCAGTGCGTACCAGCAGCATGGTGTGGAGGCTCACCTCCACGCCGTGAGGCAGAAACCCGGAGAGACGCTCCGGGCATTCATCTCACGCTTCACCAAGGTACGGGGTGCCAGTCCTCGTATCTCTAACACATCTATCATTACTGCTTTTCGTCAGGGGGTACATGATGAGAAGATGCTCGAGAAACTGGCGACGCACGAGGTGGAAAGCGTTACCACGCTTTTCTCCCTGGCTGACAAGTGTGCCAGAGCCGCTGAGGACCGCGCATGGCACTCAGCCCCCCAAGACGGAGACGCCAAGGCCGGTGGCTCCGGAGCTACTGTCCAGGGCGGTGGCAAGAAAAAGAAGAACAAGAACCGGGGTCGCGGGGAGCCACAAGCCGGTGGTCCGGTCGCTGCAGCAGTGTCACCAGCTGCTGCGGCAGTAGCTGGGGGCCAGAATGCGCATGGCAAGCATCCGCGCCCGCAAGGTGGCAATGGAGGTTCATGCCCAGTTCATCCCACCGCTCGCCACAGCGCCGCTGACTGCCGCGAGATCCAGAAACTCGTGAAGCGGGTCAGTGGGCGGCGTGAGCAGGCCTCCAAGGACGGCTGAACCCCACCTCGCCAGTGGTCTGGTAAGGAGAAAGCCTCCGATAGTGAGGCCGCTGCCGGGGAGAAGGAGCTGGGGTACCAATCCCCCGCTCGGGAGCTGAAGGGCGTTTACAACCATGACAACTCCGACTCTGACAACGAGGAGCGCCGCAAGAAGCTGTACGTAATGTACGGCGGAAGCTGGGAGCTTGTCTCCTGGCGGGACGTGAAGACCCTTCGCCGAGAGGTCCTTTCGGCGAAGCCGGGGGTCCCGAAGGCGGCGCCGCACCACAGGTGGAGGAACACCACCATCTCCTTCGGGCCATCTGACTGCCCGGAGAACATGGCCGGGGCTGGTGTACTACCTCTAGTCACCGCCCCTGTCATAGCCAACATCAGGCTCTATCACGTGCTGATTGACGGTGGGTTTGGCCTCAACGTCATCAGCTATGCAGCGTTCAAGCAGCTGCAGATCTCGGAGTCCAAGCTGACTCCCTCTCTCCCATTCTCCGGAGTGGGCCCACATCCGGTGTTCCCTCTGGGGAGCCTCACTCTGCCGGTCACGTTCGGGACTGAGGAGAACTTCGGCACAGAGAGCGTCCAGTTCGATGTTGCGGAGGTGAACCTCCCGTTCAATGCCATCATTGGTAGGCCGGCTCTCTACCGTTTCATGGCCATTGTCCATTACGGGTATTTGGTCTTGAAGATGCCTTCCCCTGCCGGTGTCCTCACCATGCGGGGTGACCGCACCACTGCCGTCACTGCAGTTGAGAAACTGCATGCTCTGGCGGCAGAGGCTGCACGTTCCGAGGAGGACCCATCCACCTCGCGAGCCAAGGTGCCTGCCAGGGCACATAAGGTTCAACCGTCCGACCCGGACAATGTTCCCATGAAGACCGTGCAGGTCGGAGCGGATTCCTCCCGGACCACCCGCATCGCGGGGAACCTGGAGGAGAAATAGGAAGACGCGCTCATCACTTTCCTCCGGGCAAATGTGGACGTGTTCGCCTGGGAACAGTCACAGATGCTCGGGATCCCCAGGGAAGTGCTCGAGCACGATCTGAGGATCTACCCTGACGCCATGCCGGTACGCCAGAAACCTCGGAAGCACTCCGTGGAGCGGCAGAACTTCATCCGTGAAGAAGTCCGCAAGCTGCTACACGCTGGCTTCATCGAGGAGGTCCACCACCCCGAGTGGTTGGCCAACCCCGTCGTCGTCCCAAAGGCCAACGGGAAGCTTCGGATGTGCATCGACTACACCAGCCTCAACAAGGCATGTCCTAGAGACCCCTATCCTCTTCCACGTATCGATTAGATTGTGGACTCCACCTCCGGGTGTGACCTTTTGTCTTTCCTAGATGCTTACTCTGGTTTCCACCAGATACAGATGTCTAGAGAGGATAGGAAACATACTGCTTTTGTGACAGTGGATGGACTTTATTGCTATATTGTCATGCCATATGGTCTGCGGAATGCCTTACCCACGTTTGTGCGAGCTATGAACAAAACTTTCAACAATTTAATTAGAGATATAGTTGAGGTGTATGTCGATGACATTGTAGTCAAGACTAAGGTAGGGTCAACACTAGTTGAGGATCTGTCCCTCATCTTCGACCGACTGCGTGCCACATGCACGAAGCTGAATCCCGAGAAGTGTGTTTTCGGTGTCTCGGCAGGGAAGCTGCTGGGTTTCCTGGTCTCACATCGAGGCAAACCCAGCCAAGATCAAGGCGATCGAGGCGATGAGGCCTCCTGGCCACATCAAGGATGTCCAGAAGCTTACTGGATCTCTGACCGCTCTTAGCCGCTTCATTTTGAGGCTGGCTGAGAGGGCCCTCCCATTTTTCAAGCTATTGAGAAGGTCCGGTCCATTCTCTTGGACTGAAGAGGCTGAACAAGCCTTCCAGGAACTGAAGCAGCACCTCACCTCACTGCCAGTATTGGTGACTCCAGAGCCAGGTGAGACGCTATTTTTGTATCTTGCTGCGTCTGTAGAGGCGGTCAGCATGGTGCTGGTGGCCGAGAGGACGGAGCAAGCTCGCCAGGGGGACACCAAGGTCCCCCTGGCCAAGGATGGTGAGCCGGACCACGGACATGGGGGTCCGGCAGCTAATCCTCTGTCTGAAGGTCCGGACCCCAGACAAGGGGGTCCGGAGGAGCCTTGACCCAGTGGGAACCCAGAACCGCTGGGGGCCCTAGGACCTGACGTGGTGGACAAGGGCGAGCCGGACCCGGTGGCCAGGGTCCGGACCATCCAGAAGCCAGTCTACTATGTCAGCGAAGTCCTCCATGAGGCAAAGGCCAGGTATCTTGAGACGCATAAGCTTATCTATGACATACTTATTGTGTCCAGGAAACTGCGCCACTATTTTCAGGCACACAGAGTTGTCGTAGTGACCTCTTATCCGCTGAGAGCGATCCTGCACAACTCTAATGCCACAGGCAACATCGCCAAGTGGGCAGCAGAGTTGGCTGAGTTCCAGCTGGACTTCCAGCCCTGCCATGCAGTCAAAAGCCAAATCCTAGCTGATTTCATAGCAGAATGGACTCCTTCCCCAAGCAATTCTGGGGGTCCAGACCTCAACGCCGGACCCCCGGAGCCGGAAGTCAGGACACCAGTCTTCACCGAGCCCTACTGGACACTCTTCTTCGACGGGTCCATCCGCAAGCAGTGGACTGGAGATGGTGTGGTCCTCATCGACCCAAACGGAGATCAGCTGAAGTACATGGTGCACCTTGAGTTCAAGGCCACCAACAACATGGCAGAATACGAAGCTTTGATCTTTGGCCTGACAGAAGCCCTGTCTCTGGGGGTCCGGCAGCTCCTGGTGAAGGGAGATTCTCAGCTGACCATCAAGCAGGTCCGGGAGGATTGCAGCTGCAACAATCCCCAGCTCGCGGCATACCTCATTCACGTGAGGAAGCTCGAGAAGGACTTCGACGCCTTGGAACTGCAACATGTTCCCTGCGAATTCAACTCAGCAGCAGATGATCTCTCCGCGAGAGCATCTACCTGGGCACCCGTGCCCGAGGGCGTCTTCGAAAGACGGTTGCTGAGACCTACCGCCCAGCCTGCTGAACTAGGTGAAGGGGATCAAGCTAGCACCTCGAAGCTAGCAGTCCCGGTGGCATTCCATCCGTGGTGACTGCCCAGGGTTGTGTGCGCTGTTGAGGACCCTGGAGATCTCATAGAGCCACTCCCACCTGCTTAGGGAGGTCCCGATGCAAGGATCTCCGAGATCCGGGACTACCTGAAAGACAATATCCTTCCTGATGACGATGTGTCCGCTGAGCGCATAGTACGATTGGCTAAATGCTACGCGGTGGTAGAAGGGGATCTCTACCACCGTGGCGCCAATGGTATCCTCATGTGGTGCATTTCCCAGGAAGAGGGCCGTGAGTTGCTCGCGGAGATCCATGAAGGCGAGTGTGGAAGTCATTCCCCATCTCGCATGCTTGTTGGTAAGGCCTTTCGGCATGGCTTCTATTGGCCGACATCACTCCAGGATGCAGCTGAGCTGGTAAGGTCCTGCAAAGCATGCCAGTTCCATGCAAAGCAAATACACACACCGGCTCAAGCTCTGCAAATGATCCCGCCCTCATGGCCATTTGCCGTATGGGGCGTGGATATCCTGGGGCCGTTCCCCCGGGCCGTCGGCGGGTACCGGTTCCTCTACGTCGCCATTGACAAATTCACAAAATGGCTGGAGGTTACCCCTGTGGTGAACATCACCAAAAAATCAGTAGTCGCATTCCTCAAGTCCATTGTGTGCAGATTTGGCGTCCCAAGCCGCATCATCGCGGACAACAAGACCCAATTCAAAAGTAGACTCTTCCAAGAGTACTGCGAGGACATCGGCATCCAGCTATGCTTTGCGTCCGTGGCACATCCCCGCAGCAATGGACAGGTCGAGAGAGCGAATGCAGAGGTCCTTAGGGGACTCAAGACCCGCACCTATAACTGCTTGAAGAAGCATGGTGCAAAATGGGTTGATGAGCTTCCGTGCGTGCTATGGGGCAACCGGACCACACCCAGCCGAGCCACCGGGGAGACCCCATTCTTCCTGGTCTACGGGGCTGAAGCATGCCTTCCCCCAGAAATTCACCTGGGCTCACCACGGGTCCAGGCTTTTGACGAATACATGCAGGAACAACTGCGGCGTGACGATGTGGACTTCGTTGACGAACGAAGGTGGCGAGCAGCAATCCGAAATGCATGCTACAACCAGGTGCTCAGGCGTTATCATCAACGGTTCGTGCACAGTAGGGAGCTCCGGGCAGGGAACCTCGTCCTAAGGCGGATCCTGAACCGAGCAGGGCTCCACAAACTCTCCCCCATCTGGGAGGGTCCCTTCAAGGTTACAGAAGTATGCCGGCCCAGATGCGTTCGCCTTGCCACAGAAGAAGGGGTGCCGCTACCCAACCCATGGAACATAGAGCATCTGCTTAAGTTTTACACTTAGACAGAGCAGGAAATGAATTTTTCCTTTGTAATAAGATAGGATCAGCATGCGGTCCAGAGCGGTGGGGGTCCGTCCTCGTAAACCCGGCCTCTGCATCCATCGCACCATCGGCTAGCATTAACGTGCGGCCCAGAGCGATAGAGGTCCGCCCTCATAAACCCGGCCTCTGGCATCCATCGCGCAAGCCATGTATATCATGTTACAAAGGAAAGATTTGCTCCCAGTTCTGTCTTTGTGTCAAAATTTTATTTCGCATTTCGATTCTCGAGCTTTTCCCTTTCTAACCCCCACACGGACTTCCACTCTTGTCGCTACAGCTAAGATCTGTATTGAGTTGCCGGACTGCCGTACAGGTCCGGACCCCCTTGCTGCTGGGAGAGGGGTCCGGACCCCTAGGGACCTGCTCTGGAGAGGGGGTGCTTGTTTCCTGGGGTGGTCCGGAGTCCTGTGTAGCCGCTTAGCCGGTTCCGTACCCAAAGCCTACACGCTCCACCACCCTGTAACGAGTGCTCTAGTACCCGGAGCTGGGTAATTAGGGGCCCGGACCTCGTTCTAGCTCAAGGGTTGGCTTCCTAAGTCCTACACGGCAAGTCCAGCTCCATATCTCAAAGGATCGAGTACGACATAATGGCCTCACCCACTGCTAGGGAGGGGTCCGGAACGTCGGAGCCAGGTCCGGTAAAGTCGTGCTTGTTTCCTGGAGTGGTCCGGAGCCCTGTGTAGCGGCTTAGCCTGGTTCCGTACCCTAATCCTACACACTCCACCACTCTGTAACAAGCATCGTGCTGCCTGGACCTGCGTATCCAGAGCTCCGGACCTCATACTAGCTTGGGGGCCAGTTTAGAATAGCTCCCGCGGGCCTGCTACTAAGCTTTGACTTTGAGTGGTATGCAGGTTAAGCCTTGACTGGTGGTAGCTAGCCTCAAACCATTGAGCCTACCTACCAGGGGCCCCGGCATCCGCTTTAAGGCTTCATACAGATCGAGGTCCAGTCTCGGTGGTAGACAGACTCAAACAACTGAGCCTGTCTCCCAGGGGGCCTGGAGCGTTCGCTTTGAGCCAGATACCAAGGATCGATTCTGCATGCGTCAAACAGCTAAGTTGTAGTATCATTACTACCATCCCAGCGAGTTAGATTTTCCTCTATGTAGTTTTTTTTCTGCTATTCAGGGAATAAGTCGCTCATTTGACTTACAATCTGTGCTACACCTATGCCCAAGAACACTTGTTCAACCTCATAGGGGGGTCCGGAGCGTCTTCTCGGCTCGGATGGCAGATAGGTTCTAACAACTGAACCTATTTACCAGGGGGCTAGGGCGCCGGGGTGCTGCATACCGCAAACCAGAGCAACTGACAAACAGCTAAGTTGAAATCTCTTCTATTAAAATTTCAACAAGTACAATGTTTTTACATAACACAAAAAACAAAAATTCTACTGCTGTGATGGTCCAGCTCAGGAATCTACAGGCTCCCGCTTGAAATAAGCAGCTACAAAGTCGACGACCTCCCGCACGCTTTCCCGAGCGGAGGCTTCCGTCTCCGCCACTGGACCATCGACGACGGGGACGAACGAGGGACGCCATCTTGCTGTGGAGGCGAGGAACAATCTGCGCAGAAGAGCAAGGGGCGAGCAGGCTCAAAGGCAAAGGGGCGCAAAGGTTTGGAAGGAAGAATGCGAATGCGGTAAAGTAACCGTGGCATGCGGTTCGGCCCCTTATGAAGCCTGATCCATCCGGCGCGCCCCGGAACCATCGCTGGAAGCCAAACGACGCTCACGCCTGGTGTTAGCCGCCCGGTCCATGACAAGGGGGCCCAGGCCCGCCTGTCAGGAGAGGCGGGTAACAAACAAAGGTGTGAAAAGGAGGGATTCGAACCGTCACGCGCGCGCAGAGCGAGGCAGAAGCCGAACCGATGCGCCTGTATGAGCGCTGATAGGGTCAGACCTTTCGGGAACCGCGCTGGCGGAAAAGAATTCCTTTTACCCCGGCGGCAGTAGTACCGAGCGTCGTACGCGTGACTACCACTGTGCGTGGGGGCCTTGAGTCAGTGAGCCGTTGCGACGTGATGGGCTAGTAGGGAACCCAGTGGATGGACAAAGCCGGACAAGACTCCTGCAGCGCGCACGGTCTAATGTTGGAGGCTTCAAATTATGCAGAGCTAGATCACAGTAGTGGCCCCACCTGCGGGTTCGTAGCCTTTCCCGAGGTGGGCCCGGGGGCCACTGTCGGTACCTTGTAGCAGGGATACCCACTCCTACTGCAGCAAGGCAAGACTCGCGTAGTCATCCATAACTACGCTCTAAGGGGCGGAGCAGCCGGGCCCCAGGGGTCCGGCTCTTACCTCACCGGGCCAACGGCCCCGGACCCGTTCCCCGCTCTGGGAATGGGTCCGGTGACGCTACGTGTCCCTGAGGAGGGGAAGCTCCGCGCTAACAGCCGAGGGCTCGGACCCCCCATAGGGGTCCGGGACCTCCCCGCGTCCATCCGGACCTCCCACGCGCGTAGACCCAATATACCGCCGGGGCGGGGTCCGGGGGCGCCACATGTCCCGCAGGCGCAGGCGCGGGCGCGAGTCTTCCGCTGGAAGACTCGCCCACCCACTGCATTCAATGCGGATGGTTGAGGCGTGCTCTGCCGCCGCGGCACGCGGGCCAGCTTTTGTCAGGCCTCACTGTAGACCGCATATTACCGAGGTACACAATGCAGCCGCATGCGCCGCATCCGCGCAGAGCCCGTCTGCCACATTAAATGGATATGACGGCACGACACCCTTTCATCATACCGCCTACGCCACAAGCTACACGGCCGTTCAGCTACGCGGCAGGCTACGGAAGCTACGCCATGGCGCCGTTTCGACAAGACAGAGCATGGCTATGCCGGACGGAAGATTCCCACGGGCAAAGCAAGGAAATTCAGGAATAAGGTCTCCGTCGCCTGCAACACCATAATATCTGTACAATATGTTATTTTATACTACATCGCTGGGCTCATCTGTCGGGGACCCAACGGCTATGTACACTCCTCCCTTGAGATATAAAAGGGAGGAGTACGTAAAGCTAAGCAAGGCCAAGCAAGGACAGACACAACACAAGCTCGGATTCACTCCGAACAATCCCGTTCTCAACCTCTTGAGAGCACAAGCAATACAACACACAGTAGACGTAGGGTATTACGCTCCAGCGGCCCGAACCACTCTAAACCTGCTGTGTTCATCATGTTCTTGCATCTAGATTGGACTAATCCTAGCTACCCCCCGAGTACTCACCCTCTGGGTTTAGGCGGGTGCACTACGCCACCCGGCTGTGGGTTTGCACACCACGACAAGTGTCTACCAAATTGCAAAATCAAACTTACCGGATTTGGTTTCTTGCGAGGAACCACATCCCCGGCAAATATGGTAATCTTTTCTGCTCTGTCAAGCCCTAATAAGCATGACACTATTGCTGAAACCTGAAATAAGTAAAAATCAATTCACTAGATGATATACTTATAAGCTTACAAAATTGATGTCAGGAGAATGTGAACAAAAGGGCTGGAAGCAATCTAGTTCTATTTAGCAATCTTCAGCAATTGTCGGCAGTAGATCTTGGGACTTGGGTGCTAGAAATAATAGTGGCAATGTTGATGATCAAAACAGGCGATATAGGCAGTTTGGGAAAACTGGAGCACCTGATTTCCCAAAACTGGCAGTCCGATTTTGCGTTTGTGTCAGATCACATTTTGGAGACCACCGAATGATAACTCTCATCGATACAATCAAAATGCATAAATTGATCGTCCAATTTGGAGTTCGAATAAGAAAATTACTGAGACCAGGAGGTTCCACCATCTGGAAAACAGATCAATATGTATTTTATGATGTGTTCAGTCTCTACATTGGGCAAGACTTCCCACCTAAAAATATGAAGTGACACAACCGATTGAGGCATCCAATCGATAAAAAATCCATCTATTGTCTGTGTTATCTCTCTGTCCCGAATTCCCTTCAAAACCCCAATATTTTGTTATTCCTTACTCTCAGCGGTGATTGAGGACATCCTAGCTGGCTAGGCGATACTAGGGCAACCCAAACTTTGTTTGCCTCAATGGGGCCCCTTCGGGAAAACCCACATTGATCACCAAAGAAACCTGAGCAAACAGGGGCATCCAGTTCTGGCAGAAGCATTGCAACGTGTGTTTTTACGGGGTTGCATGTGGCGTGCTCATGTACCAGCACATCTGAGTGTCAATAGACAACATGTTGAAAGCGAATATGGATCGGGAGACAATAGATTGATTATGAGGTGCAAGGCACATGTACATATATATGTGAGTGTCTCTAGGGTTTATGGAAACATAACCAACTGGGAGATCCTCGCATAATACAATACCTATCGATCTAACCCTAGGGCGACACACAACAACAGGCTGGTGCGGCTAGCACTATACCTGATCATGGGCTGCCCTACCCGATGAACCTGAACCGACCCACCCGAAAAAAGCCTGACCCGAACTGATCCGAAAAGTGCTTGGGCCGGGCACGGGCCTATTTTTTTTACCCAGCCAAAAATTCAGGTGAGGCTCAGGCTACAATTTTAGCTCATGGGCTAGCTCGATGACCCTGCATTATATTGAAAACCCCACTTTCCTATGCAGCGCATAGAATATTTATGGCCCAGCCAACAAAAGAACACATAAATAGCTAATTCTAACTCTAATTTCCAATCAGCCCCCCCACCCACCCACCACTCCCGCAGCCGCCGCTATCTCTTCGTCCCCTCCACAACTTCTCCCCTCACATCTCCTTTGCGCGGAGCACCAATGACCAGGGCACGTCCAAGTGCAGGGCTAGGCGCGGCGGGAGTGGCCAATCACGGCCAGATAGGTGGCAAACGACCAGGTAGGGCTGGGCATATTACCCGAACTCCGAACCCGAAAACCCCGAACTCGTACCCGAAAAATCCGATCACTACTTTGGGTAGCAAGTCTCGGTACTCGAAATTATTATGGGTAATTCGGGTATTGAACCCCGGTACCCGAAATACCCGAAAAACACGATGTTTGAGGCGTATCATAGAATAGCAATAGGTATCAACCATTCAGCCCATGTATAGGCACAGTGGCGTGTAGCCTAGTGGATGCAAGCGGCAGGCAGCTAGGTCGCAGATAGGTGCAGGCGGCCGGCGGCCAAGGATTGTCAGGCCGCCGAGTCGGCCCGTGGGCCATCGGGCAGGCATGGGCAAGAATTTTGGCCCAATGCTCGGGTCGGGTTGGGCACAGGCCGGCAAAAAAGAATGTTAGGTTTCTTTTGCCCCGACCTGAACCCGACCCGGCCTGACTTATGACCAGGTCTAGCCAGCACCCAAGGCCCATTAGCGCTGGCCAAATATCCCTTTGCTAACAGCTATAATCCTACTAAATTAAATTAGAATAATATGGCGATAAGATGTAATTATTTCTCTCAAAGCTAACCTTTGAGTACAACAAATCCAATGAAAATTTTGTATAGCAAAGAAAACCCAAAAATAAAGTAAAAGTGCACAAATTAAAAAAACGAGTGTTTTTATTTGATCCAGAAGCTTGGCAAAAGGTTTTGCTGCTTAAAGATATTATATAGAATTTTGAACCGATTCAATGGAAAAAAGGTTGAAAATCTGGATTAATAGGCACTGGATTGATAACTTGGGCTAAACATCCACAATGTTTTCCTTCTATCAAGAATTTTTGGTATTTAAATTTTGTTACATCAATTGATGTCCTACTAAGTGATCAAATGAATTTCTCATCATTTGACAGACCAGTAATTGCTGCATGATGGTGGAACATATGCTCATATCTTGCTCAAAATTGAAAGAAATTATTCTCCTGGATATGGTAGATATCTATTGTAACTCCTAACCAACATATTCTCTGCAAAAGCACTTCAAGGTGGGAATGACTGGGTTACTTACAGCTTTCTCATTTGATGTACTGCCCACTGCAACTTTAACTTCCTTTCCTAAAGCTTCATCTGTTAACCTGTAAAGTTGAAAATTAACCAAGCTTAGCTTTACCTTTCATTTTCATGAAGCCAGAGTTATTCACATTTACATTTTGTTGGCATGTCTTTCTCTCAGTTGAATCCCTTATGTGTTGTCAACAAGTGTGTCCGCATCTAATACACATAATATGGATGTCAACAAATGAGTGCTAAATTTACGGTATTTTCAACATATAATAAGTTAATGTATTACCATATCAGGTTGGTAGATATATTTAGTTTTCCAAAGTACAACACCTTGGTCACACCACAATGGTTTGCATCTTTTATTTTATTTGAGCTAAAAATAAGAACCTCTTTTAGGGTCTGTGTGTGGATTGATGCATTGTGAAGATCTATTCTTGATCTTGTTTATAAGGAAGATATAACATCTCTAGAGGAATATTTGCTATTATAGATCCAAAAAAAATTCTCCAAACAAATAATTGCCACCAAAGCTAGAAATAAACAAGCACTTTTGAAAAATCACCACAGTTCCAAATGGAGCCTTACTGTTTATTAGTAATTGAGATGTTGAAGTATATTGGTTTCGTGGTTTACATGCAACATAAATATATTTTAAGCAACATTTTTTATTATGTTGTACAACGTCACTTGATAACACTTGTCTCAAGAAGCAGGCGAGAATATTTTCTAGCATCGCAACTTATGGCTTCATTAAACTGTAGTTAAGTTACTAAAGTCATCAAGTTGTTGGAAATACCTTTGAACACCTGGGCGGAGAGGAAGCAACTTCTTCTCAATTAGGGCCATGAATAGTTCTGTTTTCCTCTTGTGCAGAGAAGCAATAAACTCCTTTCTTTCTTCATCAGTTTTTGGTGCTTTAGCTGGCCATCCTGTCTTGTTGAAGTAAGCCGTCATCCTGAAAATAAATATTTAAAATTTGAAAAGCTGAGGCTTCAGTTGAATTAAAATAAACTATTCCTTTATTTGAATTCAATTGTCCTTAAAACACTCATAATTGTTTCATGAGACCGTTTCCAACCAATCTTCCTATATCCTATTTGAATAATTATCTTAGATTCTTCAGACAGTGTCTATGAGGGCACCCTTTGGTGCATGGCTGGAGCCATCAAGCTTAAAGAGCTCCTAGATAGGCCCCTGCCAGCCCCTTAGGTCCTGGTCATGGGTTGTTTGTATTTAAGTGGCAAGTTGTAGTGGTGTGAGTTTGTACTGAGTGCTGAGGTTCTCGAACTTCTGCACTCTTCCCCTTTTCTTTCTTAAATGAAATGACACGCAGTTCTCCTGCGTGTCATTTACCCTAAACCATATTTCCCCTTTTCTTTCTTAAATGAAATGACACGCAGTTCCCCTAAACCCTAACCCTAAACCTAAATCCTAAACCCATAAAAAGAATAATTATCTTATTGAGCTTATATTTTCTTTTTGATAGGAAATTAAATCTCTAAAATCAATTAGAGTTGATTATACTCAATCACAGCAACAAAATGAAACAATTTTTTGTGTTTGTAGTAATCATACCAACATATGTCGGTGTTTCTATAGTGGCTGGTAATGTAGAGGTTCAAAAGTTTTGGGATGGAAAATATATATGAGATGATAATATATTTTTGGTTTTTTTAGTGTTCTTACCCTTACTTTGAAGTGCAATTGTGGTTTTGCCCTTATTTTTTAACTTTGTGATTTTACCCTTTATTTTTCACTAGTCATTGCAATTTTGCCCTTAATCTTTGCGTATTTACCCCTATTTTGACCGTTGACTAGGGGTAAAATTGCACTGAATTGTGAATAGTAAATTGCAAAATCACAATTACACTTCAAAGTAGGGGTAAGAATACAAATGCCCCCTTTATTTTTTGGGTGGAGATGCTTCATAACATTCAATAATGACTCAACTACATTTCACCTTTCGTCATAAAAGGCAAACACATGACCTGAATAGCCGTGTGGCATATCATTAAGTTTCACTAGAGATCGATAATGGCTGCAAATTGTTGAACCCATGAACTGATTGCAACAATAATATGTTCCAATCCAGCCTGACGGTCAATATTTGTATAAAAAATGGAATAGGATGATGTTTAATTATATGAAAAAAGTTGCATTAGGAATTGGATGTGTGTCCTATGTAGAAAGTTTACATTTATAATGTTTCCCATCCAAATGTCCATTTTCTGATTGTA
The DNA here is from genome assembly GCF_016808335.1 of Panicum virgatum. NCBI lineage: Eukaryota > Viridiplantae > Streptophyta > Magnoliopsida > Poales > Poaceae > Panicum > Panicum virgatum. The sequence continues at coordinate 1,752,269 of NC_053152.1, forward strand.
GAATGAATTTTGCAAAAGCCTAATTACATCATTCTTTTATTACATTTGCATGATAACCAGACCAAAGTTCTTATAGAAGTTCATATAGATGCGAATAAATGACAAATTCCACATGAAAGTAAAGTGATATATCCTTAATTTCTTAATGAAAGTCAACAATCATTCAACATAAATGTAAGTAACTGATTCATATTTCGTTCCCACCACTTATTTGGGCATAAATTTTTATAGGGGGAGTACTGAAGATAATTCCTAAAAGTAAATGAACAATCATAATTCGAGTTGAGTAAGTAATTGATTCACCTTTCCTTCCCACCACCTATCTCGAGCAATTCTCCGTACAATTCAACATCCCAGCTGACACCTAATTCCCTCTGTAAATATCAGCAGCCCATTAATCAGCAAACTTCAAGAGACATCAACAATTGATAGGTTTAGTTTCTTATGGTGTCATTTCTTGGATTTATTGATCTTGATAAGAATGCACATTAGAATTTTTTCCAACATACAAACGATCACATGAAACAACTTTACAACTAGAGAAATGGTTACGTTTTCTTTTTCTGAAAGCTCTAGTGGGTCCATTTGCAGCTAACTGCTTAGGTACGGTTCTTAAGAAAAACAATAACCAATGCTCAAAGGTGGACCTATTGTATTCAAGAATACATTAGTTTCTGGGTTAAAGTTAGAGGTCTTTCAATGGTCATATCATTCGTTTTTTTCCAACTCAGGGCACACAATAGTCAAGTAATATTTGAACAGTTTTTTTAACAACAAATTTATTCCTCACTAGGAATTATGCCTATGCATTGCTACGGATAGAGTTTGTATAAATATCGGATGCGTATAGTAGTTGTTTACGGAGGGCTGGTCCGACTCGTATACGGGATGGACTAAGTCCCACCTGTCAATGACACAAGACAGGCCAAACCAAAAATTGAGGTGGAAACCTTACTTGCTTTAGAAATGGATATAGATATAGATTTAGGAAATGGATCAAGCACGCAAAAAATTTAAGCATGTAAACATATTCCAAGTTTTATTTACACTAGCTACCGGTAGCCTTTATGATTTAATTCATTAGGCCAGTCCTAATGGAAGTTTCATGGAGGATGATATTAAATATCATCACTTTTGCTGGCATGACAAGAAGAGAGAATGATGGAGTTTCATGGGATGTGAATATAGTTTCATCACCATGAAACTCATCTGGTACAGTTACCTAGTTTTCAGTCTAGGTAACTGTGTCATGAGACTGTGCACTGAGAGTGGCCTTATGTTTACGATCTATGATGATTAAAATTATGGCTAAGATGGACCCAATGAATGTAAGCATAACGAACATAACTTGAATGCTGCATTAGAAGTCAATTTTGGAGCAAAGATATAGATGCACAAAATCAAAGTAGCATTGAGATTGTCAACCTCCAACCACAGGTAAGGTAATTAAGCAACACGAAGCCACATTGTTGAAAGAAGACGATCCAGGTTCAGCATGAGTACTAAAATGACTATTCATTGCCTCTTGGTTTTCCCTTTTCTTATTAATACAATGGGCAGCTCTCCTGGCTGTTTTTTTTTAAACTACTCATTCAACAATTTATCTAGATGATATCGATTACTTGGAATGGCTATTAGTCAATTAATGGTCGGTTGCAGCAGAAATTTATCTGAACCCATTGATTTCTATGAATCGATAAGCCGTTTATTCTAACATTTTTTTAGGAAAAAAGTACCACAGAAAATTAAAATCAGGGGAGCATTGTGCTCGACCTCGGCAAAGGCCTCGTTGAAAGAGATGCGGTGGCCGTCCTTCTCCGTGTCCACCAGCACGCCGTCGCAGTCAAACAGCAGCGCCGCCGGCAGGGAGACGGCCGGCGCACCCCCGTCGCCCGCCGCCGCCGCCGCCGCCGCGCGGACGACTGCCGCTGTCCGCTCGCTCCCGGCGCGGAAGCAGAGTGAGGAAGGCGCCGATCTCCTCACTAAGCCACTTGGAATGCGCTGTTGACTGGAGGTTCTTGGGACACGGTGCGCGTTTGTGAAGTTGCTTCCCTGCTGCAGCGTGGACGACGCGGCGGCCGCCATGGAGCGAGACGCCGAGATGGTTCCGTTGGGCGGGAAACGGTGGCCGGTCAGTGGATTAGCGAGACGCTGGCTGCCGATGCGATAAGGATTTTAAAGCTAATCCACTGTCCAGTGTCCACCACACATGCCTCTTTCGTGTACCGCGCTAATGGCTCACGATCGATGACGTGGAAGTAGGCCCAGAAAGATCACCGTTCGCCTGCACCTCCATCATTGGCTCATCAGAGCAGCTCCAACGTGGTTACTAAGGGGATACTAAGAAAAGAGAGAAAAATGAAGTTGAGATATCATACATTGGAGAGGTGCAATACATTGAATAGAACCTGGCTAAACCGAATTTTGCTAAGCTAGCAACTATAATGTGACTTGATCTTAACACCACCTCAGGTTCCGTACACTGCGGATGCCCTCACAAACCGGACTGTCTAAAAAATCTGGACTTTGCGACAGAAAATGTGTTATACCAGTCAATGGTTGCAAAATGTGCTTTGTTTCAGTTCCACATGACATTTCAAATTTATCAAAAAAAATTCTTATTCATTCATACTTCTGATTCAAACACTTGTGATGCAGCAGTTCATGGTTCTGAGCTGTCTCAACAGCTATACAACACAATCCAAAGAGGCATTCGTATACAATTTGCCGTGAACTTTTTACTTCAGTGCTGCCGTTACATTACATCTTGCAGCATATGCATATTGTTGGGCAGAATATTTTTATATGAAGTACCATTTAGGGCACAGATGCAGACTCACATGGCACGTCTACAAGAGCACGGTTAAATGGACAGTGTATTCACCAAAAAAAAAATGCACAATGTATTCAAGAGTGCAGTGGACACGGACAGAAATTCAACATGAACTCAGCATCGGATTTTTCTTTAATAGTACAAATCCAATGGTTCATATAGCAAGTACCATGTATTCATTCTGCACCAAGCACTGCCCCCTGTCTTGTGGAATCTTTTCCTGATCATTGCAGGAACAATTATCTGCCATTCAGAAGATTCAACTTATTTTATGATATGAAGAAATAATCGTGAAATCTTGGAATCCAACAATCTCCTGTAAGCCTGTTATTTTCACTTTCGTTCTGATGATTACACAAGCGATTACAACTTCGGCCTAGCTGGCTCCGTCTCTCTCAACTCTGCATACATATCTGATATTTCTTTTGCAAAGTATGTCTTAGCTTGCGGTCTTTGGACCTGCAAAAAACATCGGGACGGTGTGTCAGTCACACAGCATTTCAGTTTGTAAACTTCCTCTAGTATCACCACTGGAGCCTACCTTAAATGTTGGGGTGAGGAGACCATTCTCCAATGTGAATGGTTCAGCAACAAGCGTAACAGCTTTAGCAAATTCAAAACCTCTTAGCTGATACAAATAGGCATAGAGATATCAATAAGAATCACAACACAACAGTTTCATTTGGACAGAATATTAGAATAGGCTAGGTAAGAACAAACGAGAGAAACCTGTGCTTCCTTTCCAATAGAATCCATATCAGCCAGGACAGCAGCTCTTGCTCTAGGATCAACACAAAGCTGCCTTAAGTCTTCATACTACATGTTAGAAAGGACAGTTTAGAACATAAAAGTCTGTGCACATGTTAAATACTTATGCTTGAAGTTCTACTTATTGAAGAAAAAGGCTGTACATATTATTCGGTGGTGAACTGCAGATAACATATCGAAGAGGGAAACAGGTTGTAGGCATGAAACATGTAAAGAATGAGCAAATGACAACAGCACAGTAAAGTTGGATAGTATTTATATATTTGCATATGATGGGAAATGATTCCTCAGTTTACAATTATATATTTGATCAGTGTCACAACTAGTTACACTGACATTTTTTTTCGAAAGCTACACCAACATTTCTTTTCATGGGGTGAAAATAAATAGATGACAGATGTTATGGTTAAAATATTTTACCTGGATTCCTTCAGATGCAGCCCAAGCCTTCAAAACCTCTGGTTCAACTGCAACAATAGCAACTAGGGAAGAGTTGAAACTATCACCTGCGTTGAGACACAGATTTAGGACACCACAGCTTAATTGATAGTCATAGACAATATAGAATCATGAACTTTACCATATATAAAGCATTGGGCAATGAACTTGCATTTGGCATAGACATTTTCAATCTTCTCTGGAGCTATGTATTCTCCTTGAGCTAACTTGAAAATGTTCTTTTTCCTAGAGTCCAGAAGAACATGTAGAAACATTAGTAATTAAGGAGGAACAATAACGAGACAACACTATGCCTAGGGAAAATGTATATCAACATTCAACAAAAGAATCTAGGAAAAATGTTCTGTGAGAACACAAGTTCCAATGAATATAACAAAGGTTTTTAATTCCTTGGACATTTTGGATGTACAGAAAAGCTGGCAAGAAAGAAATGCAGGGATCTTCAAACTCAGTTATTCATTATGAGTTGCACTGTTCAGATTTTCCAATTCAGTTATTTTGATTTCAATGCCAATATATTTTAGTTTTGTCATTTGCTTTGTGTTTCTTTTTCTTTTCTTTCTTTTAGCGAAGCTTTTCCTAAAATTATCGCCCTCACTATGCTCTCCCATAGGGTTCTCCCGTATGCTATAATAAAAAAATGGATGGACATGAAAATAAAAGGATAGTTTCTAGCAAATACAAACTTTCTTTTTTTTTTCTCAAACACGCAGGAGAGCTGCGCATCTTTGAAGCCTGAGTTCACCAACATCATCAACTCGGCCTGACTGGTGCAAAATACAAATTTTCTAATAGTCTTTCCTAGTTTCTTTTTGTTCACATACGGCCTCATAAAATTTTCTCCTTATGTTCATACTTGGACATCACACTAGATGGTAGTGTTAGAATACGTGTGTGTGAATGGGTCTCTCCCTGTTCCCTGTGCAGCCCCCTAGTTCCTTGTGCTAGTTTAATTCCCGGCCAGACCTCTCCTGGTAGTGTGTTCACACCATGGACCCTTGGTCTCTTAGGCCTATATATATGTAATCTCCCTGTAATCCTTATTCATTGAGAATCAACACTCTTTCATGGTATCATTCGCCTAGGTTCTACAGCCTTGGCCCTTCCCCTTTCTTCCGCTCTTCCTGGCACTGCTATCAAGCGCGCCCCCACACAGCTCCACGCGCGCCGCTTGGTGCTGCTCCGCTGTGCCCCTTCATCGCCGCTCCAAGCGCGCCCACCTGACGCTGCTCCAGCGCGTCCCATGGCAGGTCTGCAAGACGACGAGGCCGCCGCCGCCGCCGAGGAGCGCGCCCGCGCCCAGGCCGCGCGTGATGCTGCCCTCGCTCGTGCAGCCGACGCCGAGCAAGAAGCCCTCCTCGCTCAGGCCGATCGTGACGCGGCCGACGCTCGCATCCGCGCCGCCCGCGAGCGCGCCGCTGCCAACCTTCCTCCCCCGGACGACGGCGACAACCTGTCCGACCACGCCGAGGACGCCGACGCTCCAGACTACGACGCCATCGCCCACCATGAGGCCGCTGCGCTCCTCAACCTTCACGCGCAGGCCGTCTCGGTGCACAACATTCGCGCCCTCATCCCGCTCCTCCTCGACGTGACGTCCACCTTCTACCCCCGCTGGCGCGAGTCTTTCCTCCTCACGGTTGGAAAGTACTCCCTGAACCGCCATGTCCTCTCCGACATCGCCGTCCCCACCTCCGCCGACTGGGTACGCATGGATTGCGTCGTCCGGACCTGGCTTCTCGGCACCATCTCCGACGACCTTTCCGACACCGTCTCCGAGCGCAACACCACCGCCCGACGGATGTGGCTCGCCATCGAATCCCAATTCCTTGGCAACCAGGCGACGCGCGCCCTCTACGCCGACGCCGACTTCCGCGCCTTCTCTCAGGGCGACCTCCCCGTCGCCGAGTACTGCCGCCTCTACAAACGCAAGGCGGAGGACCTGCGCGATCTCGGTGAACCCATCTCCGACCGCACCCTCGTCCTCAACATCATCCAGGGACTCAACGGGCGGTTCACTGCCATTGGTCTTCACCTCCGGCGCACCAACCCTCTGCCCAGCTTCCTGCAAGTTCGAGACGATCTGCGCATCGAGGAACTGACCATGGAGAAAGCGCCCCCAGCCACCGCCCTCTTCACCAGCTCCGGCGGGAAAAGCTTCACCACCACCCGCTCGCCCGCACCCGCCCCACAGCCACCGCCGCATCAGCAGGTCCCCCCTGGTTCCACGCATGGGGGTCCTCCAAGCGCGGCAAGCGCGGTGGCAGGCGTGGCAATGGCGAAGGCGGGGGCGGTGGGGGTGGCCCTGCCGGCGGCGACGGTCTTCCCGGCCACCACGGCGCCAGCGGCTCGGCGCCCCCTGCTCTCGGCGCTGGCTCTTCCCCTACGCCAGGAGGGCCCGGCTGGCCCAGCTTCCAGAACCCGTGGGCCGGGTCCATTCACATGTGGCCCGGACCCCGGGGTCCCTCTGCCCCACACCTTGCTGGACCGGCCCAGCAGCCTCAGGCTCTTCTTGCTGGCTGCCCTGGCCAGTGGGCCGGCCAGTGCGGCGTTCCAGCGCCAGCACCAGGCCCCGCTGCCTACTCCTCGCCGGCCCTCTACAACAATGCTGGCTGGGATCAACAGGCTCTGGCAGCCCAATTTCAGACTCTCCAGCTCCAACAGCCCGCCCAGCAGAATTGGTATTTCGACACTGGAGCCACCAATCACGTGGCCTCCGACGCTGGTATTCTTTCACCTACCACTTCTTCTGTTCATTCTCCTTCTAGCATTGTTGTCGGTAACGGAAACCTTGTACCTGTTACCTCCACTGGCACTGCCCATCTTTCGGACAACCTTCATCTTAATAACGTTCTTGTTGCCCCGAACCTTATTAAGAATCTAATTTCCGTTCGCCAGTTCACCATTGACAACAATTGCACCGTGGAATTTGACCCTTTTGGTTGTTCTGTGAAGGATCTTCCCACTCGGAGCGAGATCGTCAGATGTGACAGCTCCGGGCCTCTTTACCCCTTGCATCTCCCGGCCTCGGCACTCCTCGCTTCGTCACCTTCCTCGCTTTGGCATCAACGTCTCGGACACCCGAGATCTGAAGCTCTTTCCAAACTCGCCATCTCCTCTGTCATTAAGTGTAATGCTACCACAGATGATGGTCTCTGTCATGCATGTCAATTAGGACGACATATCCGTCTCCCATTTCATGCATCCTCCTCCCGTGCCACTCATAATTTCCAGTTAATACATTGTGATTTATGGACCTCTCCCGTTGTTAGTGTCTCTTGTCACAAATATTATCTGGTTATTCTCGACGATTGTTCGCATTACCTATGGACGTTCCCATTGCGTCTGAAATCTGACACCTTTTCCACCTTGTCTAATTTCTTTACTTATGTGCGCACACAGTTCGGTGCCACCATCCAAGGAGTTCAATGCGACAATGGCCGTGAGTTCGACAACCTCCGCGCCCGCTCGTTCTTCCTGTCCCATGGCATTCACCTTCGTATGTCATGCCCTTACACCTCCGCGCAAAACGGTAAAGCTGAACGCATCATCCGTACTACAAACAATGTCGTTCGCTCCTTGCTGTTCCATGCACGCGTCCCCCCCCCCCCCCCCCACTTCTGGGCCGCTGCCCTCGGGACAGCCACCTACCTCCTTAACATCTTACCAACCAAAACCCTCCAGTTCTCCACACCCCACTTTGCCCTTTTTGGCATTCAGCCCTCCTACGAGCATCTTCGGGTTTTTGGCTGCAAATGCTATCCCAACCTTTCCGCCACAACCCCCCACAAACTTGCCCCTCGCTCCTCCCTATGTGTTTTTCTTGGATACTCTTCACATCACAAAGGGTACCTCTGTCTTGATCGTAACACAAATCGGGTCATCATTTCCCGACACGTTGTTTTCGACGAGTACTCCGTTCCCTTTGCCGAAGATTCCTCCCCAACTCCACATGAAGCTTTTGATTTTTTAGACGACACTAACCCCTCGCTGGTGCCATTTCCACCATCTCCCCGTGTTGTCCCTGCAGGTACACCGCCCGCACTGCCACGTGCGGCCTCCTCCCAGGCAACAGGACCGGTACCAGCCGCGCCATCCTGGGGCTTCGGCCTGCTGGACTCTGGTCCGGCTCCTGCGTGGGCTGCCCCTCCATCAATTGGGCCGTCCTCTGCCTGCCGGCCGGCGGACCCCTTCGGCCCACAGAGTGCGCCGCCCCCAAGCGGCTGCCTTCCTCCCGAGGCCTCGACGCCCAGTAGGGCGTCCCCTGCTACCGCCGCCGCCCCATCCACCGCGACTCCTTCCTCCGCCTCCGGCCGCTCCACCGTCGCTCTCCAGACGCCCGCTCCTCCACCGCGCGGACGCTTCGGGGCCGTGTACACCCGACGCGGCGCTCCTGCCTCAGGGGTCACTACGGCCCCCAACGCTGCAGCAGCCGGCGCCGAGGAAGCGGCATCCACGGCTCCCAACGCTGCAACAGTCGACGCCGCGGCCTCTACAGCCCCCAATACTGCCGCAGCCGGTGCTGAAGCTGTGGCGCCTACGGCTTCCCCATCTGGCGCAGGCGCTGCTCCACCTGCGACACCCGCCCAGCGCCTCCCTGCCGGTGCCGTCCCCACTGTTCCGATAACAAATCAGCACGCCATGACAACACGAGCCAAGCATGGTTTTCGTGTTCCTGCTCTCTATCAAGTGGCACCTCTGTCCCCAGTTCCTCGGACATATCGGGCTGCTCTCGCTGACCCAAACTGGCGTGCTGCCATGGAGGCCGAATACTCTGCTCTTCTCGCCAACAACACATGGGATCTCATCCCACGACCACCCAGCTCTAATGTGGTCACTGGCAAGTGGGTGTTCAAGCACAAATTCAAGGCTGATGGGTCTCTTGAGCGCTACAAGGCGCGTTGGGTGCTCCGTGGCTTTTCACAACGATCTGGAGTAGATTTTGACGAGACATTCAGCCCAGTGGTTAAGCCAGCAACAGTCAGGACAGTCCTCTCCTTGGCCCTTTCGCGTTCTTGGCCAATCCACCAGCTGGACGTCAACAACGCCTTTCTCCAAGGTAATCGGTCTGAGACTGTGTATTGTGCTCAACCGGCAGGATTTGAGGATTCAGCTCGCCCAGGTCATGTCTGTCGACTCAACCGCTCCCTCTACGGCCTCAAGCAAGCACCACGAGCTTGGTTCAGTCGGTTTGCCTCCTTCCTTCTTCAGCTCGGTTTTGTTGCAGCCAAGACAGATCCTTCTTTGTTTGTTTACCACTCGGGTCCAGACACAGTCTATCTCTTGCTGTACGTTGATGATATTGTCCTCACAGCTTCCTCCATGGGACTTCTGCAACGGACCATCAGTACTCTCCAGCACGAGTTCTCCATGAAGGATCTTGGTCAGCTTCATTACTTTCTCGGCATGCAAGTCCAGCACACTCCCTCTGGTTTGTTTCTCTCCCAGCGTCAATATATGATAGACATTCTTGACCGCGCCGGGATGTCCAACTGCAAGCCTTGCTCCACTCCTGTGGATATGAATCCAAAACTCCCTGCTGATGGCCCTCCCGTCTCTGATCCGACAGACTTCCGCAGTCTAGCAGGCGCTCTTTAGTATCTGACATTCACGCGACCAGACATCTCCTATGCAATGCAGCAAATCTGCCTTCATATGCACGATCCGCGGGAACCCCATCTTGCCACCCTAAAGCGCATCCTGCGCTATATCAGTGGCACACTGCATCTGGGCTTGCTGATTCGACCATCATCCCATACTGAGCTGATCGTCTACTCAGATGCGGACTGGGCAGGATGTCCAGATACAAGAAGATCCACTTCCGGATATGCTGTATTCCTTGGTGACAGTCTCGTCTCTTGGTCGTCTAAGCGCCAGAACACAGTCTCTCGTTCTAGTGCTGAAGCAGAATACAGGGCCGTTGCAAATGCAGTTGCTGAAGCTTCCTGGTTGCAACAGTTGTTGTCCGAGCTGCACACCCCATTGCGCAAGACAACTCTGGTTTACTGCGACAACATCAGCACAGTCTACATGTCTTCGAACCCTATTCAGCATCAGCGCACCAAACATGTGGAGATTGATCTACACTTCGTTCGGGAGCACGTTGCCCTTGGCGATGTTCGTGTTCTTCACGTCCCGACGACCTCCCAATTTGCTGACATTTTCACCAAGGGGCTGCCCACTTCAGTATTCACAGATTTTCGCTCCAGTCTCAATGTCTGGACACCAGACGCTTCGACTGCGGGGGCGTGTTAGAATACGTGTGTGTGAATGGGTCTCTCCCTGTTCCCTGTGCAGCCCCCTAGTTCCTTGTGCTAGTTTAATTCCCGGCCAGACCTCTCCTGGTAGTGTGTTCACACCATGGACCCTTGGTCTCTTAGGCCTATATATATGTAATCTCCCTGTAATCCTTATTCATTGAGAATCAACACTCTTTCAGGTAGATCAATTCTAGCCCTAGCTTCAATAGAGATTTTACGATGACTTTAATGCATGTTATGTGAAGACTGGAGCATAAAGAGAACTAAAAGATAAATTGCGCACCGTATTCACTAAAACAAGAGAAAAAAACTTAATTGACATCTCAACTCCAAAAGGAAAGGCTAAAATAAAATAGTGCCAACTAAGTTTTACCTATCAATAATCTTTAGACGCCCTTCAGGCAACCACAGACCTATGTCTCCAGTGTGCAACCAACCATCTTCATCAATGACTTCTCTTCTGCAGGTTTTCAAATGTATTTGTTGCAGTTGCAGCCGATTCAATATACAACAACAACATAGCCTTTTTTCCCAGCCGATTCAATATAGAAAGGTAAATACAAGTGAAGGGCAGAAATTTACGTTTGTACTTCATCTTTGTAGTAACCACGGAATATCGTGGGTCCTCTAACACAAATTTCTCCACGAGGATATGGTTGATCATCAGAAGTATAATTCATTTCTGGGACATCCACAAGTTTCACCTCTGAAAATGGAAAGAAAACGATCCACAATGAAAGTGTGAGAACAATGCAAAAAGGCATACTTTTAAGTATTTTGGATACGGGGCATCATCTGATAAGTGTCATGAGAGAATTTATTGACATAGTTCTCAAGAAACAGCCTAGTTTTATTCCAAAATACATGCTCCAATCAACATGGTGACTATGGGACCTTGCTAAATGGTTGACCTGAAACACGTCAAACTAAAACTTAAAGACTAAACCTTGAAACTGATATACTCCCTCCATCCTTAAATATATGACATTTAGGACAAACTTTTTAGTTAAAAAATGAACTAATTTGCTTCTCCTAAACGTCATATATTTAAAAACAGAGGGAGTAGAACTTAAGGCATAGAAACAATATTTTAGGATAAGTTTATTCACCGTGACTAACTTCAGTGGACATCCATTAGATTTTTTAAAGTACCATCACCATAAAATAAGATAAGTGGTATAAAAAAGTTTTAAAAACACATAAAGACGATAACTTTAGTATTGATTCTCTATGTATATTAATATATCAAGTTGAATTCATGAGGCTATACTTTCAACATTAGTGCAGAAGTGTTACTCAAACACATTTTAGGAGCCCCCCCCCGCCCCGGGGGGGTGCAAATTTATTTATATCCTTGGAATGCTTGAAATCAAAACACCAAGCTTACCACAAGATGAAATAGGGGATCCAACATGACCAATTGATTTATCACCAATATCCATTGCAGATATGATACAAGATGTCTCTGTCATTCCATAGCCTTCAAGAACTTCACCACCAAAGCATCTAAAAAATTTAAACAGTAATTACATTTCGCAACAAGAGGGTGCCACAAAAGCTAAAAGGCAAGTTCTATAGGACAGCAATTCGTCCGGCGATGTTATACGGTGCTGAATGTTGGCCTACAAAAAGGCGACATGTCCAGCAACTGAGTGTAGCAGAGATGCGGATGTTGCAGTGGTTTTGCGGGCACACAAGGAGGGATAGAGTCCGGAACGAAGTTATTCGGGATAGGGTCGGGATGGCACCAATTGAGGAGAAACTTACTCAGCATCGGCTGAGATGGTTTGGACATGTCCAACGAAGGCCTCCTGAGGCGCCGGTGCGTAGTAGGGTTCTTGAGCGGGTCGATAATGTAAAGAGGGGTAGAGGTAGACCTAAACTGACGTGGGATGAGTCGGTTAAGAGAGACCTTAAGGATTGGAATATCTCTAAAAAGATAGGTTTGGATAGGAGCGCTTGGAGACTAGCTATCAATGTGCCTGAACCTTGAACTTATTTCTTTCGGATTTCATCTCTAGCCTACCCCAACTTGCTTGGGAAAAAAAGCTATGTTGTTGTTGTTGTAATTACATTTCGCAAAGCCAAGATCCAAACAATTATCCATGAGAGCTCAGAAGAAGTCAGCTCTCACATTCTTAGGAATTCCATGACATCTGCTGACAGTGGAGATGCACCTGAAGTCATAAGTCTCACGCGTCCACCAAGCCTAGCTTTTATTTTGTTAAATACCAACTTATCCCACATTGGGGATGGATTTCGACCTGAAAACGCATAGTATATAAGTGACATATTACACAGTACACATATATGATAGATGCGATAAGAACTGGATTAATGATGGCATCAAATTGTAAAATTGACCTAATTCAGTTATTGCTAATTAACAGATACAAACCAACCCAAGAGGATTACTATCTGAAGTTTCTGAAATATCAGTTAAGACTGTGCTGTATAAAGAAGTCCTGAATAAACTACAAAAGCTTCATGTTGGAAAGTGCTAGAAATATCAGCCCCTTCCCATCTTATGAGTGATCAACAATCTTACAGGAATACCATTTGCACAGTCAAGCCCAAATGGTTGACTGCACCAGATTCTATCTTCCAAACTATACTTGGGAAACACAAGGAAATATTGTAAAAGGTACTCTATTTTCCAAATAGAAACAGGCCGTAGGATATTGAGGTCTTCCTAAAGATCGTAAGGTATACATAAAAATAGAACACAAGAACTCCAAACCAAAACACAATAATAATTATATGTTATTGGAACATTGAGTGGTTTGTTCCATACAGGCTGCATCAACTTTCTGCCAATAAAATGGAAAAGAAACCTAGCCATACCCGTGCCATCTAGACTTCAGTATTGACTTAAAGCAGGAAAATGTCATTTAAGTAACCCAGGTATTTTGATCAAACGGGTTTGTCTAGCTGTTAGAATGTATTGCTGTTATTCATTAGTGGGTCATTAGTATTGGCTTCTTGGGCCTGATGGGCTGCGCTGCACAGGGCCATGCGCCCAGTCCTGCATGCGCCAGCGCCAGGCACCTGTGTGTGCCTTAGGGTTTTGTGTTGTGTTAGGCAAGGATCCCCTAGATTGGATATTTCCTTTAGACCCTATATGATCCTTGCCTATATAATGTAACACCCCGTTCATTGGAATACAATCACAATTCCCGTGCCTATACTTTCCTTCATGGTATCACGAGTCCGGGTTTCCATCCCGCCTCACCTTCCGCAACCCTAGGGTGTGCGCCGCCCTGGCTGCACCCCTCCCTTCCTCGGCGGACCTTCTGCGCGCCATGGCCGGCCTCACCGACCTCGCTGACGCGACCGCCGCCGGCGACATCGACCCCGAGGCCTCCAAACGCGCTGCTGAGCGCGCTGCAGAGGCTGAGCGTCTCGAGGCCGAGCGCGCCGCTGCCCTAGAGCACGTTGCGCAGGCCGAGGAAGAGGCCGCTGCTGCTGTGCGCGACCGCGATGCGGCCGCTGCGCGTGCCGCCCTTGATCGCACTGCGAAGGAGCGCGCCACTGCTGGGGGTTCGTCTCCCAACGACGAGTCCTCTGGAGATGATGCCGGCCACACCCCCAAGCCCTACGCCGGCAATCAAGATCTTCAGGACGCCCTTCTTCTCCATGAGGCCGCCGCCATCATGAATCTGCACGCCCAGGCTGTCGGCGTCCAGAACATTCGCGGCCTCGTGCCCATCGTCCTCGACTCCTCGACGGACAACTACTCGCACTAGCGCGAGTCCTTCCTCCTCACCCTCGGTAAATTCTCCCTGCAGGATAACGTTTTGTACGATGGTCCTGCCCCTGTTGTCCCAGATTGGATCCGCATGGACTGCGTGGTGTCGTCGTGGATCCACGGCACCGTCTCCTCCGACATCGCCGATGCCCTAGAGCGCGGCTGCACCGCGCGCGCCGCCTGGCTCGCTGTCCAGGACCAGTTCCTCAGGAACAAGGAGCACCGCGCCCTCTACCTCGACGCCAACTTCCGCGACTTCCGTCAAGGCGATCTCAGCATCAACGACTACTGCTCCCAGTTCAAGAAAAAGGCCGAGAAGCTCCGAGATTTTGGCGGGAACATCACGGATCGCACTCTCGTCCTCAACATCCTTCACGGCCTCAACGAGCAGTTCTCCGTCGTCGCCTCCCACCTCAAGTGCGGGCGGCCCTTCCCCACCTACGCCGACGCCAAGGCCGAGCTGCTCATGGAGGAGCTCTCCCTCAAGCACCGCTCCACCGCTCCTGCTACTGCCCTGGTGGCGGCCGCAAGCGCTTCTGCCCCGGCCTCCTCTGCAGCGCCATTTGCATCCGGTGGCAAGCAGCAGCAGCATCGTGGCAAGCACGGCGGCCAGAAGAACAAGACCGGCGGGTCTGGCGGCTCCAGCAACTCATCTACCGCCGGCCAGAAGGCTTCTGGCACCTCTCCAGGCGCTCCCTAGGGCTAGCCATCTTTCTACAATCCCTGGACAGGGACGATACCGATGTGGCCAGGCCCCCGTCCCCCTCTGGAGCCCATCCCGACGGCGCCGCAGCAGCCGCAGCACCAGCAGCAGCATGCGCTGGTCGCGCAGCAGCACCAGCAGGCGCCCACGGTGCCCTTCCAGCAGCCTGCAGGCGCTGGACAGTGAGCCACCCCTGCGCCAGGCTACTACAACCCGCTGGTGGGATCCCCCACCTGGGATCAGCGCTCCCTCGCCTCCACCTTCAACACCATGACGGTGACTCCACCTTCCAGCGGCGACTGGTACTTCGACTCCG
The DNA here is from genome assembly GCF_016808335.1 of Panicum virgatum. Lineage (NCBI taxonomy): Eukaryota > Viridiplantae > Streptophyta > Magnoliopsida > Poales > Poaceae > Panicum > Panicum virgatum. The sequence continues at coordinate 1,767,356 of NC_053152.1, forward strand.
GGGCTTCCTCACACATGGCTTCCGACACCGGTATCCTTTCTCGCTCAACCCCTCGGTCATCTTCTCCTTCCTCAATTATTGTTGGCAACAGGTCCCTTGTTCCTGTTACTTCCACTGGCTATACTACTCTTCCAGGTTCTTTTCAGCTTCATAATATTCTTGTTTCTCCTGGGCTGATTAAGAACCTGATTTCCATACGCCAGTTTACTACTGGCAATAATTGTTCTGTTGAGTTTGACCCCTTTGGTTGTTCTGTGAAGGATCTTCCGTCCAGGAGCGAGATCATCAGGTGCAATAGCTCCGGTCCGCTATACCCCCTGAGGTTTCCTCAGGCCACCTCCTTCGTCGCCAGTACACCGCAGTCGCTTTGGCATCGCCGTCTTGGTCACCCTGGTCATGAAGCTTTAGCTAAGCTTGTGCCTCATCTCCCATCATGTACCTGAGATATTAGTTCTACAGTTTATCATGCGTGTCAGCTTGGTCGTCATGTTCATCTACCTTTTCCTGTATCGACATCTAGAGCTACTCATAATTTTGATCTTATACATTGTGATCTGTGGACCTCCCCTATTGCGAGTATCACTGGTTACAAATATTACCTAGCAGTGCTCGATGATTGTTCTCATTATTTGTGGATGTTCCCTTTACGCCTCAAGTCTGACACCTACACTACTCTGACTAATTTCTTTGCCTACGTGTCTACTCAGTTTGGCGCCACTGTCAAGGATGTCCAGTGCGATAACGGCCGCGAGTTTGATAATCCTAGCGCCCGCACATTCTTCCTCACCCGTGGCATGCATCTACGCATGTCTTGCCCATACACCTCGTCTCAGAATGGTAAGGCCGAGCGAATCATTCGTTCTACGAATAACATTATTCGTAGCCTTCTTCTCCAGGCCGGCTTGCCGCCATCCTACTAGGTCGAGGGTCTTCATGCCGCCACCTATCTCCTCAACCGCCTACCCACCAAGACGCTCAAGTACTCTACTCCACATATGGCTCTTTTCGCCACATCCCCGTCCTATGAGCACTTACGCGTCTTTGGTTGCCGTTGCTATCCTAACCTGTCAGCCACAGCACCTCATAAGCTAGCTCCTCGTTCTGTGTCTTGTGTCTTCCTCGGCTATTCACAACACCATAATGGGTACCGATGTCTTGATCCTATTTCTAATAAGATCATTATTTCTCGTCATGTCGTTTTTGATGAGTCCTCCTTCCCCTTCCCCCTTTTTGGAACAGCGTCCGACGCTGCTCCTCCGACTTATGATTTTCTTGAGGATTTCACTAACACGCTGCTGGCACCGATTGGTTCCCAGTCTGCTGTTTCTCCTGCAGGTTCACCTACAGCTTCGGCTGCGGTCTCCTCTGGCGCTGGCGCTGCCATACGTCCCACAGCCAGCGTGCCGGCTCCTCCTCTTGCTGCGCCACACGCGGCCACGGACAACTCCCTAGCTGCGCCACGCGCGGCATCGATCGGGCCTCCACTAGGCTTCCCTCCACTTGCTACGCCACGCGCGGAAACAGCTCCTACTGCGCCATGCGCGGCCCCGGTTTCTCCCACGCCACGCGCGGCCATGAACGTCGCCTCTCCACCACCCTCCTCTCCTGTGGGGACTCCCTCGCCAGCGCTGGGCGCGGCCATGAATCGTCCTGCGCCAGGAGTACTGGACAGTCCGGCTTCCTCGCCTGCAGCGGTCGCGGCTTCACCACCGTCACCTTCCAGCGGACTTCGGGACCTCCTGCTGCCAGCCAAGGATGTTCGGTTCGTCTACTCTCGGCGCCCCAAGGCGCCAGCTCCTGTGGAGTCTGCTGATGCTCCTGCGCCCTCCCTGCCCAAGGGAGCTGTCGCTGTTCCTAAGCGTCCGTCTAATCAGCACTCCATGGTGACTCGCGCCAAGCATGGTTTTCGAGTGCCCTCAGTCTTCCATGCTTTCGTGCTCAGCCCCATCCCGAAGACTTTCCGTAGTGCACTTGCCGATCCTCAGTGGCGTGCTGCTATGGAAACTGAGTATGCTGCTCTTGTCCAGAATCACACCTAGGACCTGGTGTCGCGAGCTCCGCGGGCTAATGTGGTTTCTGGCAAGTGGGTTTTCAAGCACAAGTTCAAGTCTGATGGCAGTCTGGAGCGCTATAAAGCTCGCTGGGTTTGTTGTGGTTTTACTCAGCGTCCTAGAGTTGATTTTGGCGAGACCTTCAGTCCGGTTGTCAAACTAGCTACTGTTTGCACCGTGTTGTCTCTGGCTCTTTCTCAACATTGGCCAATTCACCAGTTGGATGTCACCAATGCTTTTCTTCATGGCACTTTGATAGAAATAGTATACTGCACACAGCCGTCTGGACAGGGGTGGGCGTTCGGGTAACCCGAAATTTTCGGGTCGGGTTTTTCGGGTTTTAAAAATTTCGGGTTTTGAAAAATACTACCCGAAATAAAGAAAACCCGAGAATTCGGGTTCGGGTAACCCCGAACTACCCGATTACTATGCAACTAGATCGCAGGTCACAGCAGACAGGAGGCGGCGGCGCATGGTAGTGCTAGCGTGCTGCTATCAGCCATAGCTCATGCTGGTGGAGTTGAATGATTTTGTGGACTTCTTGGCGTGAATCCCCCTCCCTTGGCTGCTGCACAGGGAGTGGATTGGAGCAATTAAAGCATGCAGTCTTCATCCTTGCAAAGACCAACAGGGGAGATGGAGCTTGCAGCTCGAGGTAGTATGCAGAGGAGCTGGAGAGTGAAGAGGGAGGAGGAGAAGAGAGGTAATTGGACTTGCGGGCAATTCACGAAGGCTCGCGAGATCTGGACGGGGAGGCCCATAGTCACAAAGTTCCTGGGTCGACCGGGTCGAGGAACGGGGTCGAGGGTCGTCATTTTATAAAATTGTGGTACGAAGGGGGTATACATCTATGGAACGATAAATTATTATGTGGGACGCGACCCTGATTCATCGGGGTCGATATCTTCAGGTCGATAAAGACAAAAACTATATATGTGCTACTAATGAAGAAACTAATTTGCACAAGCATATAAGAAACATATAAAAGAGTACATTTAGACCATGCTACAACAAAAACCACACCAATCCACTGTCCTTAACCTCCTTATCCCAATTAAATCTGCTAGCAATGGGACTACGACCCCTTTCAAACCGGGACACGATCCAACCTTGAATGGGACACTGACCCTCTTCGACCCCGACCCTCGAATCGGAACGACGTTCCCGGGTCGAGAGACGAGGCATCGACCCCGGATCCTGTGACTATGGGGAGGCCGAGCGAGTTGCTGGCTTGCGGCTGCAGGTTGAGGGTGGGGAAGCGAGGGTGTTTGTTGGGTGGTTCCATTAAATAGCTAGGGTTACCTGCTGGATGTGAGGGTGTGGCCTTTGGGCTGGGCTGAATTTAGTGTTGGGCTGAGTAATCGGGCTATTCGAGCTGTTCGGGTACCGGTGTTTTAAACCCGAATTACCCGAATTAATTTCGGGTTTTCAGATTTGATACCCGAAATAGCTTCAGGTTTTTCAATTTTCGGGTTTTTCGGGCTCGGATTCGGGGTTTTCGGGTTCGGAGTTCGGGTATCGGGTTTATGCCCACCCCTACGTCTGGATTTGAGGATCCCTCTCAGCCTGGACTTGTCTGCCGCCTGAACAAGTCGCTCTATGGTTTGAAGCAAGCTTCGCGCGCCTGGTATAGTCGATTTGCCAGTTATCTGCTATCTCTGGGATTTACAGAAGCCAAGTCTGACACCTCTCTGTAAGAGAGAGAATTGGAGAGAATAATGGCTTGTATTCCTCCAAACCCTAGAAGGGTGGGATATATAGTTCCTATACATGGGCCTCTAGATGGGCCTCTATACATGGGCTCACATATACACCAACACCCCCCCGCAGTCTGAACTACCGGCGCAGCGGTGTTCAAGACTGGACAACAAGAAAGCCAACACCCCCCAGTCTGAACTACCGTCGCAGCGGTGTTCAAGACTGGACAAGAAGAAAGTACAAATGGCAAATACCCCCCCCCCCCCCCCCCCCCCCCCCGCAGCCACAACTACCCACCTGCTACGTTGAGGCCGGAGCGAAACTCGGAGAAGGTCGAGGAGGGTAGTCCCTTGGTGAGGATGTCGGCAAACTAGGAGGTGGTCGGGACATGGAGTACCCGAACATCGCCGACTGCGACCCTGTCGCGCACGAAGTGCAGGTCGATCTCCACGTGCTTCGTTCGCTGATGCTGAACAGGGTTGGTGGAGAGGTACACGGCGCTGACGTTGTCGTAGTAGACGAGCGTGCTCTTGGCGAGCGGGTTGTGGAGCTCCGCCAAGAGCTGTCGGAGCCAGGACGCCTCCGCCACGCCGTTAGCGACAGCCCGGTACTCCGCCTCAGCACTGGAGCGGGAGATAACCGGCTGCCGCTTGGACGACCAGGAGACAAGGTTGCCGCCCAGGAAGACGGCGTAGCCGAAAGTGGAGCGGCGAGTGTCCGGGCAGCCAGCCCAGTCAGCGTCGGTGTAGACCACCAGCTCAGAGGTGGGAGAGCGGTGAAGAACCAAGCCGAAACCAACAGTGCCACGGACGTAGCGGAGGAGACGCTTCAGTGCAGCAAGGTGAGACTCCCGGGGATCATGCATGTGAAGACAGACCTGCTGAACGGCATAGGTGAGATCCGGCCGGGTGAAGGTCAGGTACTGCAAGGCACCGGCAAGGCTCCGGTAGGCAGTAGGACCAGCCACGGGATCACCCAGATTAGCAGACAGCTTCGCTTGAGTATCGACAGGAGTGGAGCATGGCTTGCAATCAGTCATCCCAGCCCGCTCCAGAATGTCGAGTGCATACTGTCGCTGGTGAAGGAACAGGCCAGATGGGCGAGTCTCAACAGTAACTCCCAAGAAGTGATGGAGCTGACCAAGATCCTTCATAGCAAACTCCTGCTGCAGAGAGGAGATGAAGCGCTCAAGCAACTGCTGACTGGAGGCGGTGAGCACAATATCATCCACATAGAGCAGCAGATAGGCAATCTCATCCCCATAGCGGTAGATGAACAGAGAAGTGTCAACATTGGCCTCGGTGAATCCCAAAGTCAGCAAGAACGTGGCGAACCGAGAGTACCAAGCCCGAGGAGCCTGCTTCAGACCATAGAGGGACTTGTTGAGCCGGCAGACCATATCCGGACGACTCGAGTCCACAAATCCCGCTGGCTGAGAGCAGTACACTGTCTCTGACAGAGTGCCGTGAAGAAAGACATTCTTCACATCCAGCTGGTGCACAAGCCAGGAGCGAGAGAGTGCGAGCGAGAGGACCGTGCGCACAGTAGTAGGCTTCACCACAGGACTGAAGGTCCCATCGTAGTCCACACCAGGCTGCTAGGTGAAACCCCGGAGAACCCAGCGAGCCTTGTACCGCTCCAGTGTGCCATCAGCCCGACGCTTATGCGTCCAGATCCACTTGCCGGTGACCACATTGCAACCAGACGGACGCGGCACGAGGTACCACGTCTGGTTGGCAAGAAGAGTCGCATACTCCTCTTCCATCGCGTGGCGCCAGTGAGGATCCGCCAGGGCATCGCGGACAGAGGAGGGTACCGGAGAGACCCGCGGCTCGCCCTCGGTGGCGGAGAGAGTCGCGGCCTGAGACACCATCCGCCGAGTCACCATGGGATGGATATGCCGAGGATCCCGATGGATGACTGGCGGGTGGTACACCGCCGGCTCGACTCGAGAGCGAGTCGGCGGCAGCGACGGCTCCGGTGTAGGAGGCGGCAGCGACGACTCCGGTGTAGGCGCCGCGGGAGCCTCCGGAGCCGGAGGCGGCGCCGGTGTCGGTGCCGAACGACGCCGGTACACCTGCACCGGCTGAGCGTACCGCGCAAGTGCAGGGGAAGGCACCGGGGCCGCGCGTGGCGCAGCAGGAGACACCGGGTCCGCGCGCGGCACGACCGGAGGTCCGGGGGCCGCTCGTGGCACGACCGCGGGCACCGGGGCCACGCTCGGCGCAGCAGGGATCACCGGAAGCGGTGCCGGTGTGCCGGAAAAACCTGCAGGGAAAGGACAAACAGGTAACGTTGGCTGAACCACCGGGTCAGTCGGAAACAAGGACTCCAGCTCGGGGTCAGGAGAAGGTGTGGAGGAGGTGGAGTAGGGGAAATCCGACTCGTTAAAGACGACGTGTCGGGAGATCAGGACGCGGCGAGAGGTGAGGTCAAAGCATCGGTACCCCTTGTGGTCAGGGGAGTAACCAAGAAACACACAAGTCGAGCGGGGCGCCAGCTTGTGAGGAGCAATGGTGGAGGTGTTAGGGTAAAACGCATACCCAAAGACCCGAAGGTGGTCGTAGCGAGGAGGGGTACCGAAAAGAGCGTGGTGTGGAGTGGGAGCAGGAGAAGCAGTGGACGGAAGGCGGTTAAGCAAGTAGGTGGCGGTGTGGAAGCTCTCAGCCCAGAAGCGCGGGGGTAGAGAGGCCTGGATCCGAAGGGTGCGCACGACGTCGTTCGAATCATCCGCTCAGCCTTGCCGTTCTGAGGAGAAGTATACGGACAAGACATACGCAGCTGAACACCCCGAGTGAGGAAGAAGGAACGGGAGGTGGAGTTATCGAACTCACGCCCGTTGTCACACTGGACGGCCTTAATGGTGAGGCCGAACTGAGTGGACACCCAGGCAAAGAAGTGGAGGAGGGTGGGGAAGGTCTCGGACTTGGCGCGCAAAGGAAAAGTCCAAGAGTAGTGTGAGAAATCATCGGCCACCACCAGATAGTATTTGTAGACAGAAAGGTTGAGAACAGGAGAGGTCCACAGGTCACAGTGAATAAGATCAAAGGCATGCGCAGCATGCGAAGAAGATGGAAGTCGAACATGACGACCAAGCTGGCACGCATGGCAGAGGTGCTCAGCAGGAGCCGTAGTACAAGGAACATCTGTACTACGACTGAGCTGAGCCAGAACGTCGTGGCCTGGGTGACCAAGACGGAGGTGCCAGGTGGTGGAAGACGGCGTCGCGGCAAAAACGGCAGACGAAGAAGAAGGCGAGAGTGGTGCAGCGGAAGAAGGAATGCGAAGGGTGTAAAGGGGCCCCGTGCTGTCACACCGGAGTAGCGGACACCGGAAGGCCAAATCTTTTACAGTGAGGCCAGAAGAATCAAACTCGATGGAACAAGAATTGTCAGCTGTAAACTGACGAATGGAGAAAAGATTATGAACCATCTGAGGAGCAACAAGGACATTGGGAAGACGAAAAAAACCAGGAGCAAAACCCACGGCGGTGACAAGGCAAGACCCATCACCAACCATGATGGAAGAAGGACAAGAGGGGTGTGGGGGTCGAACAGAAGAGAGGATACCGGCATCAGGGGTGGTGTGGAAGGAGGCACCCGAGTCGGCGATCCACTCGGTGCTAACCGGCGGCATCAGCCCCATGGCGCTGAAGGACTGCGCCAGTGCGGCCTGGCCCCACCCCCCAGGCCAGGCCGGCTGCTGGCTGGGCGGAGCGGGCGGGGTCTAGAATGGCGCGAACACGGCCGCCAGCTGGGGCTGAGGACGAGGCCCCCCCTGACCCTGGAACGACCACATCGGGATGCGCCCTGACCAAGGTGCGCCGAAGGATGGCCAGGACGTACCTCCAGGGCCAGGAGCAAGAGTGGGAGCCGGAGTCGGAATGCCCCGACGGCCTCCACCAGTACCACCAGAAGTAGCGTCGCCAGCACCACGTCCGCCCGACGACGACGCCAGCGGCCTCCCCCATCCCCGGTCTGGCCGGTGAGAGGAGCGCCAAGGAGGGGGTCGGTTCGAGGTCCAGATCCAGAGGGCGGAGCCTGGTGGGAGGACAGAGCGCCGTGCTCGGTGAAGGGGACGACGGGCTGAGGACGCTCCAAAGCGAAGGCAGTTGCACAGAAGCGCTCCTGAGCCGAATCGTCGAACTTGGCGGCGAGGAGGGCCGCGGCGAGAGAAGCTTCGGCCGGAGCAGCGTCGGCGGCGATCTGCTGCTCGCAGGCAGCCGCACGGACGCGCTCCTGAGCCGCCGACTTGGCGGCGAGGAGGGCCGCGGCGAGAGCAGCGTCGGCCTGCTGCCCATGGAGGGCGGCGGCGGCGTACGGCGCATCCACGGGGGGCATCCCGAGCCCAGGCCACGCGGGCGCAGAGGAGGCGGCGCCGGGCCACGGGCGAGCAGGAGCCGCGCCCACGGAGGCTGCGGCGGGCCACGCGCGCGCAGCGGTGACGGCTTGGGCGGCCTGAGCAGCCCGGGCGGCGGCGACGGCAGCGGCTGGCACGCCCGCGCCTGCGGCCCCCGCGCCGTAGGCGGCGGCGGCAGCGGTGGCTTGGGCCGCGCTCGCGCCCAGGGCCGCGACGGCGGCAAGCGAAAAAGGTGAAGTTGGGGCCCCAGCGCCCCCAGTTGCTGCGGCGAAAGCGACCGCGGTGGAGGCAGGCCGCGGCGGCATGCCCAGCCCGCAGGAGGAGACAGGGGCAGGGACCCCCGCGGGAAGGAGCCCGACGGCAGCGCCAGCGGCACTGGCACACGCGCCAGGGACCTGCACCTACAAGAGGCAGGCCGGCGGCAGCAGGGGCGCCCAAGGGAGCGCGCTAGGGACCAGCACACCTGCAGGAGGCAGGCCGGCGGCGGCAGGGGCGGCGTCCGCGCCCAGGGGAGTCGCGCCCCCCATGGCAGCAGCGCCCGGCACCAGAGGAGCGGCAGGCGGTGCCCGGCTGCGATCCTCGAGAGCCTCACCTTGCTGCTCTTAAGCACATTCTGCGCTATCTGCGCGGTACACCCTCTCTGGGATTGCTGATTCGACCCTCTGCTAGTTTTGAGTTGATTGTCTACTACTCCGATGCTGATTGGGCAGGCTGTTCGGACACTCGGAAATCTACTTCTGGGTATGCTATTTTTCTTGGAGATAATCTTGTGTCTTCTTCCAAAAGACAGAACACTGTCTCCCGCTCCAGTGCTGAAGCTGAATATCGCGCCGTTGCTAATGCTGTGCCAGAAGTTTCTTGGCTGCGTCAGCTTCTGGGTGAACTCTAGGCTCCACTTCGCCGTACTTCTTTGGTCCATTGTGACAATATCAGTGCCGTCTACATGTCCTCCAATCCTATGCAGCACCAGCGAACAAAACATATTGAGATCGATCTTCATTTTGTTCGAGACAAGGTGGTTGGTGGTGATGTCAAAGTTCAGCATGTTCCGACTTCGTCTCAGTATGCAGACATCTTCACCAAGGGACTTCCGTCTTCTATCTTCACGGAGTTCAGGTCCAGTCTGAACGTCCGCGGTGCCGCCGATCAGACTACAGGGGGGGTTAGAATGTATTGCTGTTATTCATTAGTGGGTCATTAGTATTGGCTTCTTGGGCCTGATGGGCTGCGCTGCACAGGGCCATGCGCCCAGTCCTGCATGCGCCAGGCACCTGTGTGTGCCTTAGGGTTTTGTGTTGTGTTAGGCAAGAATCCCCTAGATTGGATATTTCCTTTAGACCCTAGCTGATCCTTGTCTATATAATGTAACACCCCGTTCATTGGAATACAATCACAATTCCCGTGCCTATACTTTCCTTCACTAGCTATAAATTTTTTTACTGTGCACCCCTTTGGTTAAATGAAGTTAGATCAATGACAGGCATTTGAAGGATCCACATAAAAAAACGTCTATGTGATGTAGGTAAGGAATGACCTATGAATATAGAAAGTTAGAAACATAAATAAACGACTCTCCTGCAAAATACAAGGACAAATCTTTTCCAATCGTTTGGCATATTTGTTGTTGCATTAAATAAATGTATCACAGTACCAGGCATATGCTTTGCACAGATAAACTTAGGGGAAGACAGCCTTCAACAAAATCAAACAAAATAAGGAGCAGAGGTCTAACAACTAAGGTGGTTGATGCAACTCCTTTAGGAAATAGATGAAAATTTGTGAATACATGCATAGCCCATGAACAGTGTGGTTCACCATTTGAACGAGACAGCGGGAAGACATTCCCCAACTGTTCATTAAGCAGATGAGGAGAATCAAAACCAGGTGGGTTGGTTGAGACCTTGCTCACCTAACCTTTCTACCCATGAGAGGAGACACTCACCATTTGATAAATAGGTTGTGCAAGTCCCTGTATCGACTCTATGCTTCAATATTGATGCAGAAGAAATTTTCATCTGTTACCCAAACAACAAAAGGGTATTTAGCTTCAATGAGCTTCATACTGTTCTTACCTGAAAGGATTGCTTGCCTCTTGGCATTGTATGCAGTATGAAACAATTTTTCTTTCAGGCCACCAGACTCCTTCACAGCATTTGTAATTCTACACAATAAATAAGTAACTAGCTTGTTAGCAATACCAACAGAACATGTTACTCTTTAATATTTATACTGAACATAGAACATAAAGAACTAGGTGGTATAGTTATATTACGCGGCATAAATTCTGTTATATAACCGGGAAACACTTGCGAATACTGTCGGTCTCAAAACAGCCAAATCATCCATCAGCTTCAAATTATCCTGGAAATTAACAAAGTAAGGAAAGATAACCTTGCAAAACTGTCCTGTAGATTACATATGTATTCAAGAATAAAAATGAAAAGTAAATATATAGTTATTTTCTGCATAGTTTCATGTCTGCATACCCCTTGGTAGAATCCAATGGCACCACCATAGTGCAGCAATGCAACCTGGTTAACCCTCTCATAGATGTGAGCCAAAGGTAGATATGAGATATATCTGGGGAAAGCAATTCATAAATCCATTATCAGAAATGTTAAGAGCTGATATGAATTGGACAAGTTATGCAAGCAGGAACAATTCTATTCAAATGTAAAATACTCACACATTTTTTTTTCTCGAATGCGCAGGAGAGCTGCGCATCAATATATTAAGAAGAAAGAAAAGGGGGGGAAAGAGCCCCCAAAACAAAAATGTTACAGGGATAAAGGATCTGTAACACACCCTAGGAAGAACACACTCTCTTAGACACACTAAACACTTAAAGGACCAGACCACCTGCACAGGGCAATTAGGAGGTGGGAGCTAGGGCAAGGAGATAAGAAACTCCTCGAGCCCCAGCTACAGACCACAGTTGGACCTCTTCTCTAAAGGCTGCCATGACCCGGGATAAATTAGGAGTTCCTCCATCAAACACACAGTAATTCCTGTGCTTCCACACTAACCAAGATCCTAGAATAATGATGGAAGTGATTCCCTTTTGAACCTGACCCGAGAACCTGCTGCTAGTTTCCCCCCACCAATGAATAAAGCAGTGATCATCCAACTGTGGCGCCAAGGTTTGCAGCCCAAACTGCTGCAAGGTGTGGACCCAGAACTGTCGGGTGAAGACACAGGAGACCAATAAGTGATCAATTGTTTCTCCAACCTGATCACAAAGTGGGCATTTCGGTGGGTGGTTAAGGCCCCTTTTAGCAAGTCTATCTGCTGTCCAGACCCTAATGTGTGCCACCGTCCACATAAAGAACTTGCATTTCACTGGAGCCCAACTTTTCCATATTCTCTCCCACGAACCAAAATGAGTAGCTCCAATGAAAAAGGCCTCATAGGCTGATTTAGTGGTGTATATCCCAGAATTTGAAAACCTCCAAATATGTAAGTCCTCCACTTCTGGCTGCAATTCAACAATAGAAAGGAGGTCCCAAAGGTAGAGATATTCCACTAGAACCTGCACACTTCTCCTCTAATGTCTGAAATCCATCTTCCACCTGTGAGAGCATCATAAACCATTCTTTTCCTTGCTCTTGCTGGTATTGCACTAAACAAATGTGGCAGGAACTGTTTTAAGCTTTGACCAAGCAGCCAGCTATCTGTCCAAAAACAGGTATTTTTTCCATTACCAATTACCGTTTGAACAGCCATTTCAAAGAAAGAGTGGACTTGGGGCTGTGCTTGGACGGGGAAGAGTACCCATGCCTTTTCAGGCTCTGTTTTCTGCAGCCAAAGCCACCTCAACTTCAGGGCCCACCCCAATTTTTGAAGATCAGAAATACCAAGCCCTCCCAAGCAAAATGGTCTTGTGACCTTTGGCCAAGCAAGCAGGCAATGTCCTCCTCTAGCATCTTTTCTGCCTTTCCACAAAAAACCTCTCCTTATTTTGTCAATTGCCTTTAAAACACAAGGTGGTAACTCAAGAGCCAATAAAATGTAAATGAGCATTGAGGTAAGCACAAACTGTACCAAAATCATTCTACCAGCTTTGGTGAGCAGATCAGCCTTCCAACTTGGGAGTCTATCTGCTAATTTGTCAATAATGGGCTGTGCTTGTGCCTTAGTAATCTTATGAGGAGAGAGAGGAACTCCCAGGTACTTACAAGGGAATTCAGAGATCTGACATGGCAGGGCTTCTTGCAAGAAAGCTTTGTCATCTTCAGCACATTGTATGGGAAGAACACTACTTTTCTGGAGATTTGTTGTGAGCCCAGAGGCATTACCAAAGAGCTGCAAGATATCAAGAGTAGTTTCAATATCTCTTGCTGAAGGTCTCAAGAAAAGCACAACATCATCTGCATATAAAGAGATCCTATGTTGCAGCGCCCTTCTAGCAAGTGGTTGTAACATATTCTCATCCGCAGCTTTCTTTATTAAGTGACAAAGCACATCCATGACTAAGATAAAAAGCATGGGAGACAAAGGATCTCCCTGTCTTAGGCCGCGCTGGTGATGTATCCTTTCTCCTGGTGAACCATTGAGTAGTATCTGAGTAGAGGATGTTCGAAGCAGCCCACTTAAGATACCACACCAAATTGGACCAAAACCCAGCTGTTTCAAAACTTCCAAGAGGAAAGGCCATGAAACTGAGTCAAAAGCCTTGTTAATGTCCAATTTGAGCAGAATACGAGCCTGTTTCTGTTGGTGTAGGAACTTTGTAGTATGCTGGACCAACATGAAGTTGTCTAGAATGAATCGACCTTTGATGAAAGCACTCTGATTAGGAGAAACCAGCTGATTTAGATAACTAGCCAATCTGTTGGCAAGGATTTTTGTTACTAGTTTGGCAAAGGAATGAACCAAACTAATGGGTCTGAAATCCTTGACACTAGTGGCATCCTCTTTTTTAGGCAGCAAGGTGACATAGGCTGAGTTTAGCAACTCGAAATTGGCAAATTTTCTGCTCCAAACAGCTGAAATTGCAAACATTTGCAATAAAACTTAATGTTCAGGCTTGATCCTGCTACATTTGCAATAAAGTTCCCGTGAGAAAGAACAGCTCCCTGGGAAAAGATTGGTATCCAACATCACGGATTTGAAATGCACTACTGTATAAGAGAAAGAACTTTCCCGATGGAGCAAAGAATAATCAGAAGGGTGGATGAATTACCTTTGGCGTGCCAGTAGTGCCACTAGTGTAACAGATAGTGGCAACATCTTCAGGTTTTGGAGGACGAAAAGGTTGAGGACTAGACTTTCCCTGGGTTGAAGAATTGAAGGATTTCAGAAAACAGAGGTGCACAATATATAGGAACAAGCAGAAAACATGAGGTGCTACAATTCTTTTTAAATGCCAATGACAATGTACACAAAATTAACATTCAAATTCCATGAAAGAATTAATTGATACAGAAACAGCTAGACATGTTGTATGTAAAATGAAGGTAATATGGCCAGCATGAACATGCTATGTATGCCTATAAGGATTGAACACATGTACATATAGTTACAACCTACAAAAAATTTGACTTGACCAGCGAGAACGTTTGATCTGTGGTAGACCTACCATTTGTGCTGCATAAGATTAGAACTATGCTCTCAGGTGTACTGTATACAAGTAAAATACAAAAATTGACCTTTGCATAGAAGCACATTGACACAAACATTATTCCATATCAATTTAATCTGAAAAAGAAGATTCAGTTTCACATTCTAGATAGATGTTACTTTCACTCAACAACGGAGGGAAAGAGAACTCCATAACAACGGAGGGAAAAGCAGGCTGATTTCAGCTGATTCAATAGTGTTCTGTGAGAGAGAATAGGACGGAGTAAGGCGAAAGCAGACAAGCTGAACAGAGTAAGCCGAAATCAGCCAGCTTTTCCACCAGCCGAACAAAGGGAATACATGCATCGTCTAACACAACTACATATGTGCTGCTTAGGTGTCACGTCACATTGACTTTTTAAGGGAGAAACCATTGAAGCACATGGGCAAGGACAAAAAACAAAATGAAAGCAGGGAACAAAAGGACTTATATTCTGAGTGCATCCACAGAAACTGACTTAGGCTGTTCCAGATTATTGACAGCAACAATGGCTATCATGTAGTTGATATCTATCAAAATTTCTTAATTTCAGGTGCGCAGGAAAAAGAATAAAAGGCACCCACTTCGGTTAAGCTATGCAGTTTATGAGAAGCGACTTATATAATTGATAACCTTTATGTAGTGATTGAAACAATTAATAGGATTTTATTTTTTGATGAGAAAAAAAACTCAAGAATCATTTAGAGAGCACACCTGGATGAGTAACCTGGAGTAAGTTATGATTTCCACTCCACTAGTTACAGGAGTTGAAGGCATCTTTGCATTGTCTCCACCAACTACCTAGACAAAAGAAATTAGGAAAAAATTAGGAGGGAATGTCCTTGAACAATAATGACTGTTACATTGTGTTTATCAACTGTAAGTGATCCAGACTTACCACTATAAGCCGAACACATGGCATTTGAGCGATAAAACTTAACAGCTGCAATCAATAGGTAATGATGAGTAAAACTATATGTCATTAATCAAGTTACTTCTTTTGAATGTAGAATGGTGCAATGTGAAGTTCAAAGCTAAAAGGCATTGATAAACTGATCTACCATTTCAAATAGGAAAAAAAATTATTGTTTATAAATGTAAACCTACTTTAAGATCAGGCCCCAATATGGGCCAGGAAAAATATAGTCGCTAATTGTGATGCCTGCCATATGAACCATAATGCAATATGTTTGACACTAGAGAAACCAGTGACCAGAGTTATACCCAAACAAATAAAAAATGACCCAAATTCCTGGAGCAGTTCCAGCCTCACTAGTTAGGACAAGTGTGACTTCTAACATATAGCCTCATAGGTTTCATTTGTAATTTCATTGTTGGACCTGGTAATTGTCTAAGATTGAGAGCAGAGATTAAAGCTCACAATGCTTAGTGTTTGAGGCACACAGAATATAACTTCCACAGTTGCATGGTTCAGAATGAACTGAACAGCATCTGGACCTGCAAGTACAATATAAACAACTGTCACTAGATGAGTCAAGAATGAACAAGATGCCTATGGTCATTCTTTGTTTGTGGACGTACCAAGAGTATCATAAAGTGGAACAGATATGTATGAGTATGAAGCACAAGCATGGTCAACTATAATCCACTCAGGTCTGTTTATAAAATACAAACCAATGCGTGCACCCTGATTCCAAATAGAAAAGATATTTGAAGTAAGTTCAAATATGCACACAATATAACTTTTCGGTCAAAAAAAAGGACAAGTGCTTGTTCAGATCATGATGACTAACTTCAGGTGCTCCATGATAAATAAGGCCAGAACCTACTGCAGTCCTGCTTGTGCTAGCTTCTCCATATGTCATCCATTTGTAGCTACAATATTATTAGCCACTTAGAGGAATTAAACAAATCTGGATAAAAGAGGTACAGAAGGCAATTACTCCTATCAGATAGCTAATCCTTACTCTCCAATTGTCCCATCTGCTCTGATTCTTGTTCCCAGGTATTTACAATCTCTAAAAGTCTCAACTGCATACCTGCAAACTTTTGGAATATCATATACTAGCATTTTGCCTGAAAGATTATTACAATGTTTTTCCTAATTTATTAAGTAGACTGCAAAAGGCGAATATAATTTTACCAGCTTTCATAAAGCCATAAGATACAAACTTCTGCATTCGAGATTTTCATCGGCTCTTAATTTAGCATCAGATAAAAGATGCTAAGCCCATCATATTTGACCTAGATATTTCTTTTTCCAGACCTATTACCTTCTCCAACTACATCATGACAAACAAGAATCCATCCTAACCCAATTCAGAAAGCAAGATTATGGAGAATATCCCAAGGTAACAAAAAGCTACCACTGGTTTGACTGACTCTGTTTTTTTTCTAGCATGTCTTCCTGGAATAATCTAAACACACAAAAGGGTTTGAAAATAAACAGTAACAAAGATTTGATCATGATGTTGGTAACAACAGAACTTTCTCACAACATTTAGATGAACACTAGAAAACAAAAGTTAGTCTCAAGAGAGATGGTGCGACTTCTTACGCAAAATTATCGTGCAGCGTTCCAATGTCCAGATTGCCAGGATATCTACTAATCAAACTTAGAGGCGAACGCGTGGATCTGCAAGATGGCGGAAGCAATTATGAGCCCTCACAGAAGTGAGCACAGCTTAACATACAAATTACCTACCGATACACATTCCACTTTCCAGTCTGCAACTTCTCAGGGAGAACAACACTGTAGCCCTGCGCTGAAAAGATCATGTAGAGCGAGTTACTAATGATATCCCGTTTTGAAGGCGCTATTTTCTCAAAGTAAAATAGCATATGTTGTCTGCGAGGAAAAATGCCACTTGCTAAGTCAACTCAAACAAGCACAGTTGGAATGGAGAAGGCATAGGCTGGCCACCGGCAACAGCAACCCCGGAAAAGAAGTGTGCACGAAACAGATAGCAGCAGCAGCATATACGCATCCATATGTTAAATGTGGTTAGGGGTGTGAAGGTCAGACAGATATGATGGTGTACTAGTTGCCATTCAGAGAGAGTTGCGTTGCCAGAGGCCAAGGCGAAGAAACTGGTCGGCAGTGGCAGCACCCCCAGATTCGGAAGCTAAACCCCCTGTAAGATCACCATTACGGCCGGACCTGGACCACCGCGCCACATCCCCACCACCACTTCGGAGTCGGGGCTGGGCGGCTGGCCACCCGCCGCAATAAAGGACCGTCCAGTTCCCACCGGCCGCACCGCGGGTTCCAAGTCGGGGGCATCGCATCGCCACACGGGACGGGAGCACCGGTGTTCCCGCAGGGCAGCAGCAGGTGAAACGAAACGCAGGGATAGGGGGACGCACCGTGGGCGTACTCGCCGGCGGTGGGGTTGGCGGCGAGGCCGCGTCCGGCGGCGGGCGTCGCCGGCGGCGGCTGGAGGTGCGCGGCGACCGCGCGGACCCTGCGCTGGGCGGCGTCGGCGTCCTCCATTGCGGCCGCTAGCTAGGGACTCGCCGCCGCGTGGCGGTTGCTTCCCTCCCCTGCGATGCGGCGGCTTTCCCTTGGGCGCCGCCGAGCTCGATTTGACCCCGAGGGGCTCGGCGCGGCGTTCCGTACGGAGGGGAGGGGAGGTGGGGGAGGAGGCGAGCTGCTACCGCAAGCGAAAGGGAAATGGATTTCTCGCGCGAGAGCCGAGCGAGAGAAAATTCGATATTTGACACTAAATTCACATGCGTAATACCATTTGCCATCCAATTCACATGGCTTTTGAAATTTGATATTCCACACGCAAATTGTTTCGATCTGAGGGTTTTCAGCCTATTTTCTCAATTCTTCTCATTTTAATTCTCATTTTCATTTTACAAAAACCTAAAGAGACGAAATTGCCCCTTCCTTATCTTCACCGTGAGATCGAATCGGCCTCTTCTCTCCTGTGCGCCTCTCTGGCGGCGGCGCTGGGGCTCAAAATGGTGGCCATTGCGACCATCCTCATCTCCGGCGCGACTGGCGTCGCGATCCCACTCGTCAGCCGCTGCTGGACGCGGTGCCATCCTCGTCCTCCTGCACCGGCGGCCTGTTCGTGCTCGCCAAGACGTTCGCGGCGGGAGTGTTCCCCTGGGCACGGGATTCATGCACATGCTGCACGATGCCGACGATGCGCTCACGTACCCCTGCCTCCCGGCCGTGCCCTGGCGCCGATTCCCGTTCCCAGGGTTCGTCGCCATGGTCGCCATGCTCGGGACGCTCGTCGTCGACTTCGTCAGCACGCATACAAGCAAAAGCACCACAACGAGGAGGAACAGGCTGCCGCTGCTAATGGCAGCCCACGAGAGGAGATCATGACGGCGCTGCTCGAGGATGGCGCGCTCGCGGCGAGGGGCGACGTCGATGGGAGGGACGGGGGAGACCAACAAGGACACGCCATGCACATTGTGGCCCGCACATTGTGTCCCTGGGGAGGCCCGCGTCGGCGGCTGCGGGTGCCAGCGGCGGCCGCCGGTGCCCTGGTCTTGGAGATGAGCGAGAACAGAGACGAGAGACGGAGGCTCACGAGAGGGAGCTAGAGGCTCGATTAGATCTCACCGGTGAAAAAGGATAAGAGCAGGGGCAAAATCGTCTCTTCAAGTCCTTGTGCAATAAAAATGAGCAGCAAAAAGTAGAGAAAATAGGCTGAAATCCCTTGAATCGAAACAATTCTCAGGCGGGATGTCAAATTTCAAAAATCATGCGAATTAGATGTCAAATCGTGTTACGCATGCGAATTCAGTGTAAAATATCAAAATTTCTAGCCGAGCCCTGCCGACGATGCGTGGGGGACTACTCGACCTCGTGGTTTTTAAACCGAGGCGTCCTCCGATTTGGATGGGTCCTCCGATGTGGACTAGACCTGGGCATGGGGTGCCCGACCCGACGGACCCGACCCAACCCGCCCGAAAATAGCCCGACCCGACCCGACCCGAAGAGTTTGATGGGCGGGCTCGGGTCAAAATTTTTGACCCTGTATGACTGACGGGCCGGGCACGAGCTAAAAATTTTGACCCGAAACCCGAAAAACCCGAAGGAACCCGACATTTTACATAGGCCCGGCCCGGCCCGACCCGAACCCGACCCGACCCGACTGGCTGTCGGGTCGGGTGCGGGCTCAATTTTACGGCCCGGCCACTGGGTCGGGTCGGGCACGGGCCGCTAGAAAAAACACCGGGCTTTTTTTGGCCCGACCCGAACCCGACCCGGCCCGGAGGATGCCCAGGTCTAGTGTGGACGGTGGTGGGGGGAGTCTATTCCCCGCATATGCGAGGGGCGACAAACGCATCGCAGAAGGGATTCGCCGCCGCTCCCCCGCCATCCGCCGCCTCCCCAAGCTCCGGTGCCGCCCCCGGCGCCTCCGCCGCCGCCCTCCACCGCCTCCAACCCTAACCAAACTCGTCGCCACCGCGCCACCGGCTTCTTCTCGCCCCCGCCGCCGGCCGCCGCCCACCGGGGGTCCTACCCCGCCCGGCCGGCGGTGCTCCCGCGCCGCCTCGCCCTCCGCCGGCCGAACCGTCGCCGCCGCCCGTCCTCCGCCACCCGGGGCCCCTCCTCTTCTAACGCCGGCGGCCATGGAGCTCCCCGAACCCAGGTAACCCGGAACCCTAAGCTTTGCCGCCTCCCTCCACCACCCCGGTCGCCGGCGACCTCGCCGGCGGCCGCTCCCCCCACCTACCACCCCTCCCCGACCACCCCCTCCCCCTCCCCAAGCTCCGGCCGCCGCTTACCTCAACGGAGAAGATGAACAGGAGCCACCGCGCCGCCGCCCTCCTCTTCTGCGATGGATCAATAGCAAATCACATATGCGATATATAGATTTCCCCCGGTGGTGGCACCCCACGGCACGGCAGGGGGCATGGGTCCGGGCGCAGGGGGCATGGGTCCGGGCGGTAGGTACCTGCTCTTTTTTCCTTTTTTTTTTTCTTGGGGTGGTGACGTGCGGAGTGGAAAAGGCACGTACCGCGCGTAACGGAATATGGCCTTGTTTGCTCGCTACCAAAAAAACTCGTATGCATAGTGTGTTAAATGAAGTCTATTTGTAAAATTTTTTCAAAGATGGTATAACTTTTCGCGATGAATCTAATAATGGTAATTAATTGATAATTTGCTACAGTGTTGCTACAGTACCATCCTCTAATCGTGTTGTCACAAGCCTCATTAGATTCTTCAGGGTCACTAACGCATGAGTTCTGAAGTTAGTTTTGTAAACCGGTTTTGTTTGACACCGTAATTAGCGATCAAAGTGTCACTATTCACTAGCACGCTACAAATGGGAACTATGGTAGCGTGTGCACTTTTGCTGCTAGCTTAGCCTTCCTGCCGGTGACTATACATACTAGGACGATCAGTGTATAATCGTCATATCAGTCAACTGTAAGAAAACATGGTTTTCCATATCTGCCTTTTGGAATTAAGATCATTAGAAGCAACATAACTGTAGGTAAGCAGGAACTGATAGATATATATTTGCACGTCTGATTTGGCTGGACAGGACATTAGATAACCATCCAATCAACGACTCAATTGGTAAAACATAGTCATCTGAGATGCTGCCTGAAGTAGTACTCGCAACTTATTCAGCTTTCGTGCTGCCTGTTACTCTGACACTTCATGGTTGCATCGATGGTATAGAACAGTAAAGGGAGATTTCTCACTAATATACTTTTGACATGATTAAGATTTGTTATACATATTGACATTGCTAAACTCTTGAACACATTATGGTATATTGTTGTGAACATTATAGCAAAACAGCAGGGCATAGGAGGCATATAACGAAATATTTTGGTATGCTCTGTTATCAGTCCTAGTTGTTGGATGATAAGAAGGCATGGAAGGGGAGTAATGAGAAAAAGGCGAGATGTTCACCATACACGGGGGACGCGTCTGTCTGGGCCCACGTGAAGTACGCCTACGCACAAGGTGAATGGATGGAGTCGTGCAGAGAAAGCACGACGCCACGCAAGCGGGCACCTTTGTCGGCGCCTGTTTTTTTTTAAACATCCAAAGAATTTAGTTGGACACCTATGCTGATCGCACGTTCAACACAGATGAGCTTCCAGAAAATCCGAAGACGCGCCTGCCGAAACTTATACACGTACACACCACACACCTATACACACACGCACACACCCCGATACCCTCCCTGGAGATAAACCCCGGTGCCACACCGGGCGATCCCAAATTGGAAATGGAACCCGGGCGGGTAGCCTCCGCGACGAGGGGAGTCCTACCACTGCGCCGCAGTGGTTGCGTGAAGTAGACGCAACAACAGTAGACGCTCAGCGCTCGTTTTGCGCAGCATGATTGCGTGAAGTAGACGCAACAACAGTAATTGCAGCAGCAGCAGGTTTCGCCAACAGTAACAAACAGTCGAGCCGAGCCAGTCTCGTTATCCAGCCCAAATGATTATAGGAAGAGATGGAATTAGAAGCCCGGGAGCTATACATAAATCCAATAAAAAAATGAAGTTGTACTTTACTACTTCAAAAAAAAAATACAATTCAGCCATGGCGCGAATTCAAGGGATAAGTCTATTTTACAACCTCGAACTAGTCAAGAAGTCTGTTTTTCAACCTCCAACTACGAAACCGGGTAACATAGGCCCTCGAACTGGCAAAACCGTCCGAATCACCCCCTCGATCACTGTAGCAAGCTGTTTTGAGGGCGGTTTTGCTATAGTAACATTTCTGAATTTCTGGAATTTCACACCTCTCAATTAAATAATAAAGAAAGCATAGTTAATATTGTCTAAAAATCATGATATTTTTTGGGAGGTAGATAAAAAGACAAGAAATTTATTTTGGCTAGATGTGATACATTAAACATAATGAAATTTGAATTATAAAATTTTAAAAATGGGTAGAATTCAAAATTCCTTGAATTTTTGGGTTAGCTAAACCTTTGATAAAAATGAAATAAAATATGATAATTCATAATTTTTTATTTAGTTTAATAAGATATTTTTTATTGGCCCAAGTTTTTATGAAAGTTTTTGAATTCCTTCGCAATGCTCAAATTTGAATCAAATTTGATTCCTCAAATTTTAATTTATGAATATTCTATAGAACTTGGGCCAATAAAAAGTACCTAACTAAACTAAATAAAAAATTATAAATTATCATATTTTTAATGCATTTTTATCATAGGTTTAGCTGACCTAAAAATTCAAGGAATTTTGAATTCTACCTATTTTTAAAATTTTATAATTCAAATTCCTTTATGTCTATTGTAGCACATCTAGCCAAAATAGATTCCTTGTCTTTTTATCTACCTCCCAAAAAAATATCATGATTTTTAGACAATATTAACTATGCTTTCTTTATTATTTAATTGAGAGGTGTGAAATTCCAGAAATTCGGAAATGTTACTGTAGCAAAACCGCCCTCAATACAGCTTGCTACAGTGATCGAGTGGGTGATTCGGGCGTTTTGCCAGTTCGAGGGCCTATGTTACCCGGTTTCGTAGTTGGAGGCTGAAAAACGGACTTCTTAACTAGTTCGAGGTTGTAAAATAGACTTCTCCCCGAATTCAATCAGCGCATGGCCACACGCCCATACCGCTGGTCGATCAACCACCAAAACCCTACACTTCGGCTTGCGTGAGGACCTACTCGGGCCAGTGTGCGGCTCGCGAAGAACAAGCTAGCCAAGGTGCCTGTAGCAAGAAGCGGTGAAGTCCTCCTCATGCGGCGGCTTGACCTCTTGCAGTCTCGCGGATGCGGCGAACATGCCCACGGCCAAAGAGGAGCTGCAGCAGCGTCTTCAGGGCCGCCTCACCTGTATCCATGCCACGAAGATCCAAGGCGCCTCCCCGCTAGAAGCTTGCTTCAGCCGGAGCTGAGCCACGGTGATCACCGCACTAGTGGTTCGCTACTACGGTTGTTATGAGGACGACTGGATTCCGGTCGACGTCCGACATCTCGGTTGTTTATCCCTTGAGTAATCACTTTAATTTGCTTAAAGCCTTGCCACATTTTTGCTCTCCTGTAATCCGTAGTGGCCTCGTGGGGTTCATAGTGCCTTAGTAAAACTCTTTCTACTTAATACAAAGATACACAGCTCTCTTACGTACTTAAGAAGAAAATCATTAAAGGATCAAGCTTAATTGATGGTGGACACCACAATAGGAGCATAGCAAGGAATGAAAGTTGATGGTGTGATTACCTTGTCAACTGTAAATGCAGAAAAAAAAAAGATCTAGAATATGATGCAGCTTGTGGAGATCTAGAATATGATGCAGCTTGTGGAGATTCTAGAGGATGAGACCAAACCAAGCACACATACCGACATACGACTTCTTGGTGAGACACTGATGCTTTTCCCGCCACTTTGTTTAATTGCTACCGCGTTAAACCCGTCGAAACAACTGCGCCGTCACCGCCGGCTGCATTCTGCACGCAGCTGAACATGCCCTAGCTAGCCACCGTCGTGCCCTAACTAGAACCTCCGTCCCGTCCCATAGCTGCGCCGACCCCATGCGTGCCCGGCGCCCCTCACGATCGGCTTCCAGCTGTCGGCGCAACTGCTTCGGCCGGGCTTGGCCGCCGGCCGAGCGTCCGCGAGCGTGCTCTGCTTTAGAGATCGCAAGGACCAGAGAATGAAGAAGAGAACGAACTATAGGGTGTTAGATGCAAAACACTAGATTTATGGGAATAGTACCTACATCATATATGAGATTTAGAAAGAAAACGGAGACTAATATGCATCATGGCCCGCCCACCCCACTGGACCCACGCGTGGGGCGGTTTGCCTCGCGCTGGGCCGGCTTGCCCTTTCCCACGCAGGCCTACTCGCGCCTGATCTAGGCCGAATTTAGCCCGCGGCCTCGTTTCTTCTCTTCTGCGATTTTTATCATTCAATGAATCAGCTGGATCTTGTGAAATGCATAATAAATCAAATAAAAATCATAAAATGGTAAACTAAACTTTTTTGAACTCTTAAAAATTAGTACTACACTACGAAACTATAAAACCCCTACTGAAGCAATAAGTGTTTAGTTTAATAATTAAATTGCAGTTTGCTTTAATGAAATAAAATAGTCTATGTGGGGACATGACATCACTGTAGCTATAGCACAGACCATGCATATCTGCCATAACGGACTGTAGCAACAAGATCCAATGTAGTCTCATTTGGTTTGTGAACTCTTGGTGAATTCTCTTATATTCGTATGAGTTCATTGCCAGGCCTGCAAAAGATATAAAAAACAAGCACTACTGCTCCAGGGCTTATCTAGATTTCCATTTATTTAGCACTTGAATATGTGTTGACATCGAGCCTAGCTATAGCCGGCCCAGGCCCTGCATTTCAATCTATCGTCTCCAGCAGGCAGCAGTTAATTGTAGAAAAAAAAGGAGAATGTAGTGGTTTGGTTTGTGAATTTTTCGTAGCTATATGCATGTAGTGGTTTGGTTTGTGAATTTTTCGTAGCTATATGCATGTAGTGGTTTGGTTTGTGAATTATTCGTAGCTATATGCATATAGTGGTTTGGTTTCCAAACTCTTTAGTAGATATTTATGTATCTTTATTTGATTATTTCAGATCCATTACTTGAATGTTAGGCCTGTGAACAACTGAACATACATAGAGTACTAAACAAACCTCTCCTTTTTTTTTAGATTTAGCACTAAACACCGTGTTTAGTAAAATTTTACACAAAAAGACGAATGCATGCATGGAGTACTAAACAAAGTTTATTTGCGAAACCTCTTCATGGATGTGTATAACTTTTTGAGACGAATCTAATGAGCCAAGTTCTATCATGTTTGGCTATAGTGATGCTACAGTAGTGTCTAATCATTTCCTAATCGCACGGGCAAAAGATTCATTAGCTACAGTAATTACTACAATACTATAGTTGTTCAGTTGGCTTTGTAATTAGATTTCATTTAATACCCCTAATTAATAATAGTCAAAGGGCCAAAAAATTTACATGAAAATTTTTCCATACTCCAACTGAACACGGCCAAAAAATGGCATCAGCCCTTTTTAAAAAAACCAAAATGACACCACTCTAGCAATAGCAGACCATGCATGACAATCTCTAGCGGAAGCAACAATGAATTGCAGGAAAAGATGAATGTGGTGGTTTGTGGTTTGGAAAATCTCTGTAGATATACGTATGTTTATTTGCATGAATTGAATTACCACTATAAATGATGAGCCTCAAGTAAGATTTTGGGAAGACACTTGGTTAGGAAATAGTCTGTTACGGGATTAATACCCACAACTTTATAATATTGTCAGAAAGAAGCAGGATATGGTGGCTGACGTACTAAGTACAGATCCCGAACCTCTCCTGGCGTAGAGATCTAATTGGCAATAAGTTGGTGATGTGGAACAATCTTGTCTCACATCTATCAACTATCGTTTTAAGCCAATAAAGAGATGGCTTCAAATGGAACCTAGACCACACATGTATCTTTTCGGTAAAATCACATTATCTGGGATTAATCAATCAGAACACTCCTAACCCAAATACGAGAATATGGAAATTAAAAACCCCACTCAAGATAAAAATTTTCCTCTGGTATCTTAAACGAGGCGTTATTCTTACAAAAGATAATTTGGCAAAACGAAATTGGCAGAAGAACCAACAGTGTTGTTTCTGTCATGAAAATGAAATGATACAACATCTTTTTTTTTTACTGCCGATTTACGAGAATGGTATGGGCTTCGGTCTATGCGGCCTGAGACATACCAAAATCTCACAATATGGCTAGTATGTTTGGGAGCTGGCTCAATAGAATTCCTAAAGAATATAAGCCACTAGTACTTCTGGGCGTGGCAGTTTTGTGTTGGTCTGTTTGGCTATGCAGAAATACTGTGCTCTTCGATAACAAAAAAAATTCTTTTTTGCAGGTTATTTACTCAACTACGCACTGGCTCCGTACGTGGGCTATCCTTCAGAAGCATACTTTACAGGACAAGCTTGTAGCAGCATCTCGTTTCTTAGAACAGGTGACCAAGGATTTTTTTGCCCGGGCACATGGGTGGCGGTCTAGTCTTAGGATTGACAGTCATTAGTGTCAAAGGCTCTTTGTCAAACTCTTTTAGGCTGTGTGTCGGTTAGGTAGTGGCCGGGAAAATTTCAAGACGATGTATCACCTTGATGTATTGTGCTTGCAATCAATAAAATTTCCCTTTTCAAAAAAATACACAAATATTAGCACTATTATATGACGGGCCTCTCTTTCTCTAGATTGTCGTTTTTAGCACTTGAAATGACATCAGTCTAAATATAGCAGACCATTGACCATGCATATTTAATTGAATGATTGAACGCCATATAGCTGTAAGCATATAAAAATACTAGAACTAGTTTATGAAACCTCACTTTCTCTAGATCGTCATTTTTAGCACTTAATAAAATGACATCATCTTAGCTATAGCAGACCATGCATGTATATCTCCAGCTGTGGAAATAAATTGGTAAAAATAAATTAATGCAGCATTGGTTGTGAAAATCTTCATAGATATTTGTATGCTTGCATGAATTAAATGCCAAATCAGAAAAAGATTTAATCATATTAGCACTACTATGTAAACCTCATATATATTTTAAGATATGAATTAATGCCTCCCAGAGCTCATATATATCATTTCTAATATGACAAGCGACACATAATTGCAACCAGCAGTGATGTGCATCTGTTCTGTTCGTGAATTATTTTTGGCTCCTTTCGTGCCTCCGGTTGTCACTCGGGAAAAACTCTTGAGACCACGCTTAGGAGTTGTCTATCTCTAGCAGACCATGCATGCCTATCTCTATTATTCGTGCCTCCTTTCTGTACAATCGATCAAAAAATGTACAAAACAGATGTTGGACATATTTGCACGTACGTAACCCTAAACACAATGCTTGTGAGTGTGAGGTGAAGTTAAACAGAATACAAGAAAAGGAGTTATTTGCTAGCTAAAAGACACGAACAGACCAACATAAAAAAAACAAAGAAAGTTTAAGAGTTGTCTATCTCTAGCAGACCATGCATGTCTATCTCTAGCGGCCTCTATCACTACTACAGAATAGGCCTTCGTTCCAGGCCATTTGTCCCGGCAGCCTTTGGGCCCGGGACAATAGGTGGTTTTTGTCCCGGGTCCAACGGCTAGCCGGGGGGGGGGCAAGGCCTTTTGTCCCGGTTGGAGACACCAACCGGGACAAAATGGGGGCCTTTTGTCCCGGTTGGAACCAAGGCCCGCGTACCCTTTTGTTCCGGTTGGAACCACCAACCGGGACAAAAGGCCCTCATTTTGTTCCGGTTGGTGTCTCCAACCGTGACAAAAGGCCTTGGCCCCTTTATCCCCTTCCCTCTCCCCCCGCCCGAGCCATTCAGCTCACTTGTTTCATGCTGTTCTCGGCTCGGGAGGGAGGAGTTCTTGATCATTTCTTCACCACATTTGTGAAGATCTTTGATTCCCCGTCCATCCATCGGCGCTAAAGGTTTGGGGCTTGTTTTTCTCTTCGTCCTTGGCTTGTATAGCTCATTTCATGCTTTAGAAATAGAGAAAATGTGTAGCTAGCTCATTTCTTGGACATTTAGCTAGATTGCATATGTAGGTGTGATTTTCTTTTAGATTTAGATGAGTATGTGGATAGTAGAAATTTTTAGAATGAGTGTAGACACTTCATGTGATGTACTTGTATACATGACCATATTGTGGATAGTTGATTTTTGTATTCATGAATGAATTAATGAAATGAGTATATTAGAATTTTTTGTAATATGAATGAATTATTCATGAATGTATTTATTCAGTACTCTAGTGTACTCCTGGAACTGAAGGGTGTCAAAGTAATTTGAAGTTATAGAGAATTCTTTCAATTAATTAGAGATTTCTTTAGGATTAATGATACATTTCGTCTTTTTTATATGATTTCATTGTTATTTGCAAGAGTTATTAATCTGATCATTGTAATTGTAATAGTAAATAATTTTTGCATTGTAATGGTAAGAATTTATAATTATGTGGAAAATAAAGGTATTTTTCAGTAAAATTTGGCTTCAACAGTTGGAGAGAGTGGTGCCGGTGGGGGTGATCGTTGTCCTTCTGGAGAGAAGGGCACAACTCGAGTAGGTCGTCGGTCCAAAAAACCTAGTGCTTTTCATAGGGCAGCGCTCCGTTATTTGGAAAAAGAATATAGAGAATGCATGGCAAGGGGCGAGGAACCTCCGTTTGATCTTGAGGATTTATTGCGGCGTTACGGTTCGTCACCACCAAACTCGGAGGTTTCAGCTCCGCCATCTTCTTCTGCGCCAGCAAGAAATCTGTTAGAACATTCTGCGTTCCAACGCAAGGACGGTTGAAAACCTATGTGTTGTTGACCGAATTTTTAAATTTCATGTATAGTACTCCTTTGTTAAGTTCTGTAATGGATTAAGTACTCCTTTTAATTAATCAAGATGTATGATGGATATTGTATATCTTTTAATTATTCATGTTATGTTACATTTAGTTTAATTTAGGTTTGATATATTTTATTTATTCGATACGTGTAAAGAATTCAAATCGATTTATTTAAAATGCAGATGGATCGGCAATGGATGTACAATGCTGACCGACGTTCGAAAGAATTCATTGATGGCAAGCATTATTTTTTGTCTGTGGCTGAGGCAAACAAGCAGAATGGTTTTATGTGCTGCCCGTGTGTTCATTGCAACAATAACAAGGATTACTCATCTTCAAGAATCCTACACAGCCACATTTTCGCAAATGGTTTCATGAAGAAGCATGTTTGTTGGACGAAGCACGGAGAACAGGGGGTTACTATGGAAGACAATGAAGAAGAAGATTTTGACGACCACTTTCCCGGGAATGCTGGAATCGGTGCATTCGATGATGATATTCCCATGGAAGAGCCCGAAGTAGATGTAGCAGAAAATGATCCCAGCGACGATCTGGGGCAGGCATTGCACAATGTGCAGGCAGACTGTGAGAGTGAAACGGAGAGGTTGAAGTTCCAGAAGTTGTTAGAGGACCACCATAAGTTGTTGTACCCAGATTGTCAAAATAGATTTAAGAAACTTGGCACCACCTTGGAGTTGCTGCAATGGAAGGCGACAAATGGTGTATCCGACAAGGGATTTGGTGAATTACTCAAACTTGTTAAAAAAATGCTTCCTAAGGACAATGAATTGCCTGCCACAACGTATGATGCCAAACAACTTATTTGCCCTTTGGGACTGGAAGTGCAAAAGATACATGCATGCCCCAACGACTGCATCCTCTACCGAGGCGAGTACAAGAATTTGGATGCATGTCCCGTATGCAGTGCATTGCGTTACAAGATTAGAAAAGATGATCCTGGAGATGTCGAGGGGGAGCCTCCCCGGAAGAGAGTTCCTGCGAAGGTCATGTGGTATTCGCCTATAATACCACGTTTGAAGCGTCTGTTTAGAAATAAAGATAATGCTAAGTTGATGCGATGGGACAAAGAGTAACGCAAGAAAGACTCGATGTTGAGACACCCCGCTGATGGGTCGCAGTGGAGAAAAATAGATAGAACGTACCCTAAATTTGATTTGGATGTGGGAAACATAAGGTTCGGTTTGAGTACGGATGGCATGAATCCTTTTGGTGAGATGAGCAGTGGTCATAGCACTTGGCCTGTGACTCTTTGTCTGTACAATCTTCCACCATGGCTCTGCATGAAACGAAAGTTCATCATGATGCCAGTGCTTATCCCGGGTCCAAAGCAGCCCGGAAATGACATTGATGTGTACCTAAGACCATTGGTCGAAGAACTCTTATTGCTCTGGGGCGATGAAGGTGTACGGATGTGGGATGAATACAAACAGGAAAACTTCAACCTACGAGCATTGCTGTTCGTAACGATCAATGACTGTCCTGCTCTTAGTAACTTGTCAGGACATTCGAACAAGGGATACAAAGCATGCACACACTGTTTAGATGATACCGATAATATATGGTTGACTCACTGTAAGAAGGTTGTATACATGGGTCATCGTTGGTTTCTTCCCATCAGGCATGCGGTACGAAAGAAGGGCAAGCATTTCAAAGGTCAAGCGGACCACCGAACAAAACCGATGCACCGTAGTGGTAAAGACGTCTTCAACATGGTAAAAGATCTAGAAGTTATTTTTGGAAAGGGGTCTGGTAGCCAACCTGTTCCGAACGAAAACGGAATGGCGCCCATGTGGAAGAAGAAATCTATATTTTGGGAGCTACCATATTGGGAAGTCTTAGATGTTCGTCATGCAATTGATGTGATGCACCTCACGAAGAATTTTTGCGTCAATCTGATAGCATTCTTGGGAGTGTACGGAAAGACAAAAGATACAGTAGAAGCACGTCAAGAATTGCAACGTATGGAAGAACGAGATGCCTTACATCCACAACAACGAGATAATGGACGACAATACTTAAGTCCTGCCAGCTATACTCTTAGCAAGGAAGAGAAAGAAACCATGTTTGACTGCTTGAGCAGTATTAAGGTTCCATCTGGATACTCATCCAATATAAAAGGAATCTTAAATTTGGCAGAGAAGAAATTTACAAATCTCAAGTCCCATGACTGCCATGTGCTTATGACCGAACTTCTTCCGCTTGTGCTGCGGGGGATTCTGCCTGATAATGTCCGGTTAACCATCGTGAAGATATGTGTCTTCCTCAACGCAGTTTCTCAGAAGATAATTGACTCGGAGAATTTGATAAAGCTGCAAAACGATGTGGTGCAATGTCTTGTTGGCTTTGAGCTGATATTTCCACCATCTTTCTTCAACATCATGACACATCTTCTAGTGCACCTTGTCAAAGAGATTGATATCCTCGGACCAGTATTTCTACACAACATGTTCCCATTCGAAAGGTTCATGGGGGTACTCAAGAAATGTGTTCGTAATAGAGCTCGTCCAGAAGGAAGCATCGCCAGTGCCTACGGAACTGAGGAGGTCATTGACTTTTGTGTTGACTTTATTGATGACCTTAAACCGATTGGAGTCCCTGAATCGCGATATGAGGGGAGACTAACTGGAAAGGGTACATTAGGAAAGAAATCTTATGTCTGCACAGATGATTTCTCATTCAAGAAAGCACATTATATGGTTCTTCAACAATCATCCTTGGTTGACCCATATATCGAGGAACACAAGAAAATTTTTCTCTCTGAATTCCCGGAAAAGTCTGAGGCATGGATTACACGTGAGCACATAAACACTTTCTGCAGCTGGTTGCGGAAGCATCTAATGCATAACATGGATATAAGTGAACAACTGTTCTTATTGGCTAGGGGACCATCTTGGAATATCTTAACATACCAAGGGTACGAGATAAATGGAAACATATTTTATACGATAGCCCAAGATAAAAAGAGTACCAAACAAAACAGCGGTGTTCGTATGGATGCCACGGACAATAATGGAAAAAAGGACACATATTACGGCTACATTGAAAAGATATGGGAGCTGGATTACGGTCCCAATTTCAAGGTGCCTCTATTTCGTTGCCAATGGGTTAAGCTATCTGGAGGAGGGGTAACAAAAGATGAGTATAGAATGATAATAGTTGATCTCAACAATCTTGGGTATAGAGACGAGCCGTTTGTCCTAGCTCAGGATGTCGCTCAGGTTTTCTACATTAAAGACATGTTCAGCAAGCCAAAGAAGGGGATAAACAAGCAAAAAGATCAGGAGCCTAAGCGACACATAGTTCTATCAGGGAAGAGAAATATCGTTGGAGTGGAGGACAAGACAGACTTATCAGAAGAATATAATAACTTTGTTGCCATTCCACCTTTCGAAATAAATGCTGGTCCATGCATCCTGCTAGCCAATGATGATGCTCCATACTTGCGCCATGATCATAATCAAGGGACATTTGTTAAGAGAGAGTCTGTTACCGCTAATCTTTCATGTACTCGAATCAGTTTCTATTATTATATACAAAAGTATAATGACAATTCGAATACTTTTATTATATATGTACTGTACCATTATCCTTTATGTGTTATATATATATAATTTTTTATAATTTTCACTTAATTGTCAGACTCAAGTATAATTTTCATACAGTAATATGGATTACTCAACTAATTTTATTTATTTCATAAAATTACATTCATATTAACACACTATACTCTCTCACTAACACACACAATCTTACTAACACACACTATCTCTCAAACTCACACACTACTCATTAATATCATGAAATTGCTTAATTTTATGTAAAATTCACTTTTTTAATGTTAATATCGTGATAGAATCCACTTTCTATCGAAAAGCAATAGTTTGAAAAAAAATTTTCACCTAATATATTTTTGCATGGTCAAAATAACAAATATGATTTCAAAAAAGTTAGATATTTCGTTGACCCAATCACTCGAATGAAAATTAATTATTTTTGTTGCGTGTATCAAGTTTATATAGAGATAAGAAATTTTGTTCCATAATTTTTGGAATCACAATTTTATTGTCTGAATTAACAAATGAAAGCCTATTTTAAAAGAGAAGTGAAAAGAAACAAAAAAACATAAGATTTGGCGGGAATGAGGGAAAACGGCCCTCTTTTGTCCCGAGTGGTAGATCCACCCGGGACTAAAGGTGGGCCGCTTGCTAGAAATTTTTCCGGCCCGCCAAAAAATACCTTTTGTCCCGTGTGGAGCCACGACCCTGGACAAAAGGCTCTTTTGTCCTGGGTGGTGGCTTCCCCCGGGACAAAAAGGGGCCTTTTTGTCCCGGGTGGAGCCACGACCCGGGACAAAAAACTTTTTTGTCCCGGGTCGTGGCTCCACCCGGGACAAAAGCCCCCCTATATTACTCTCCTTCTTCCTCGCCCCCTGTTCCCCCAACACTTAGCGATTTTCTTGATTTCCGCCGGCGCGCCGTCGTCCCGCTGCTCGATCTGACGCCTCCTTCTCGCCATCGTCGTTGTCCCCGAGCGCCGCCGTCCACTACCGCCAGAGGACGCACCGCTCGAGCTTCGCCACCCCATCGTCGCCGACCACTGCCCCCGTGCCGGCCCCGACCTCGCCCTCCACCCGCGCGCGCCGCCCGAGCTCGCCGGCCCCGCGCCGTCGTCCCGGACCCCGTCCTCGACCTCCACCCGCCGCCGGCCCCGACGTCGCCTGCCTCCCGCCTCGAGCGCCCTCCACCGCCGCCGGCCCGAGCTCGCCAGCCCCGACCTCGACGCTCGCCGTGCCCCCCCTGCGACCGCCGGCGCGCTGCACCCCTCGGCCGCCGCCTCAGCTCGCCGACCCGACGCACCACCGCCGACGCCGGCCGGCGCCTAAGGACGTAAGCCCTTTGCTGACGTCAGCACTACTATGTGCTGATGTCAGCTTTTTTTATTATGTTAGAAATAGTTGGAAATAGATAGGAGTTTGTAGAAAATAGTTAGAAAATAGTTGGAAAAATTGTAGAATCATGAAAAATAGTTGGAAAATTTTATTTATTGTATATTAAGTAGAATTGATTTATAGATATATTATTAGATTCAAATATGGAAATATTATTAGAATTCAATTTTGGATATATTATTAGAATTTAATTTTGGATATATTATTAGAATTCAATTTTGGATATATTATTAGCGACAAATTATGGATATATTATTAGAGAGAAAAAGAGAAGGAAATATAGAATTAGAGAGAATTTCTAATATGATGTATTCATTATTTAATTATGTCATTCAAATACTTTAATATATCATGTATTTATTATTTAATTATGTCATTTATATTACTTCTCGAGCTCGCAAACTCGCGCTAACACAAAATCGTTTCCGATAGTTTTCGATCGTTACCGATACCGACCGAATCGTTTCCGATAGTTTCCGATCGTTACCGATACCGACCGAATCATTTCCGATAGTTTCCGATCGTTACCGATATAAATATGTGGATTATTTACAGAATTTTCTTAAGGATTTTATTTGTATTCATATTTTAGTTACGATGGACCCGCGACAAACAGACGCGGAAGACGAACAGTTCCTGTTGAATATGATTGCCGGAGGTCAAGGAGATGCCCCTGAACAAGCTGATGATGGCAGCAATACCGACATATATTTCAATATGTCCGGTGATGGAATTGAGCCACCATCTATTCAGGATGACGCTGCTGGTGAACAAAGTGCTAATGTACATATCACAACTATACTTACTTGTATTGAAAATCATATTTTCATCTGAATCTATATGAATACTATGAATGTTTTTTTATAGCCATATGGATCGTCGTCGCAGCAGAAAAAAACAAAGTGCGGCCCGACAAAAAAACTGGAAGGGCAGTTCATTATAACGGAAGTTGGTCCAGATGGCAAACCGATAGCTCCAAAAGCTGCCGCCAAAAAATTCATAAGACAATCCGGATGTATTGTCAGGGACCACATCCCGATCAACTTCAGGCTATGGAAAGCTTCCAATCCAAGCGAGGAACGGGATGCGGTACCCGAAAGAGAAGAAGAATGGTGCTGGTAGGAGCTTAAGAAAAACTTCACGGTTCCAGCTGAATCCGAAGAGATATGCAAGCGCTAGACCCTGAGCAAGATGGCAGAACAGCTGCAATCATTCAAGAAAATTTTGACGAAGAAATATATCATGACCGGGACCACGCCCGTGTTTACCAGCGAGCTCGAAAAGCTCAGGGGTCACTGGGATGCATTTGTGCAATACAAGTCTTCAGAGCTTGGACTTCAGAAGGTGCAGAAGGCCAAAGACAACACCTCGAAGAAAGTGTACCATCACACTCTAGGCCAAGGAGGCTACAAGCTAGCAATACCCAAATGGGAGAAGATGGAGTAGGATCTGCTTGACGAAGGCATCCAACCTGCGACCATGAACTGGCCTGAATGGTCAAGGACCTGGTTTTATGGTCACGGGGGAAGCTTGGACCCATTGACTAGGGCCTGCATCTATGGGCCAAACATCCAGCTAGCAGCCCAAAGACTACAGGAGGTCATACAAGCAGTGGCCGAGGGAACATTCCAGCTGGATAGAGAGAGGGACGAGCTGACTTACGCCCTTGGGAATCCAGAGCATCCGGGCCGCACAAGAGGCAAAGGCGTGGTTCCGTGGAAGTATGGGTTCAGGGATTACATTGAATCATATAGAAGCTGGCAAATAAGAAAGAATGATGAGCGGGAGCACTTGCGAAGGCTAGAGGAACGGCTCATGTCACATGATCAAAGACTGGAGGAAGAGATTCAACGCCAAGTGGCCATAGCAATGAGCCAGCAACAGCAAGCGCAACCGGTGCCTCCAGAGCCTAATGTCGCAGCCGATCATATGTCTCAGCGGAAAAGCAGCTGCGCTTCCACAGACATCGCCGTCGAGCCAACGGGGATCCAGGCCGCAGTTGAAGCGACGGCCTCGCAGTGATTTCCAGTGGATGAGATCACCCAGCGGACACCTTGTGACATGCAGATTACCATTAAGAACTTAATGTTCACTGTTGCGTACGGTACCGCCATGCCAACCCAACCAGGAGATGTGTACCACGGGCAGCAAATTCCGGCAGGATATACAAGATTTGGCATGGAGCAGGTGTGCCAGGGTTGGGAGACGCTCGAGCTTGATATTCCTGGAGGCGATGGGGAGAGGACATTAGCAGAAGCCATTCATGGCTACATTCTATGGGATAAGCGCTACATTGTCCTAAAGTCGGATGATCGAACACCAAGACCGGCATCTCAGCATGCCTCTCCAAGGCTGTCATCTCCGCAAAACCCCTCAAGGGCAGCATTGTCTCGGCAAGTTTCACCGGCACATTCTCCATCACCATCATCTCATGCGTCGATGAACACTCAAGTGTCACCGTCGCCTTCATGGTCACCCCCTCCGCCGCCGGCAAAGAAGCAGACACAGACGCCGGCAAAGAAGGTAGCTGCACCGGCTAAGAAGCCTCCAAAGAAGAAGGAAAAGAAGAAGAAAACCAAGGAGGCTCCTATTAAATCCTGGGACATGAGCCTTGAAGAATGCGATCGGATAACTCAAGAAAGAGTTAAAGAGCACTTCAAGCCGAAGCCGAAGCCGGAGCCCGAGAAAGTGATAAATCCGAGAGATTTGAAATTTTCTAAGGGAATATACGAAGCAAATAAGAGAAAATTCATTCCGAGAGATCCCCCTTCAGACTACGACCGCACAATTATCAAAACTATTGAGAAAAAGAAGAGACAATCAAAGTCGTCGTCGTCCGACGTTCCACAGCTCGGAGCCCAAAAGAAACAATCAATAGAGCCTCTCGTAGTGGGATAGACGACGCAACAACAAGACTTTGTTATATTTTTGAAAGAATCAAACCTGACGGCGGCTCAGATTGCAGGGGGAGAAGATATTCCAAAGGCCGATATGGTCGTCAAATGGACGTATGAGCTGGGCAAATCTCTTGTACCCCCCGAAGTAGTGTCCGTGCTTCCAACGCAAATGTATAAGCTGCACCAGCACTACATGCGTGCGATGGCCGATTGCATCTTCATGCAGGGCACAAAGATTAAAGATGACGATTTCTTAAGGGGGAGGCCATTATATGGATAAACTGGGAAGAAGTTTATCAACTATTCCATCAGGAGGACTTCGACATCTCTATGGTCGGCTTGTGGGTTCTGTAAGTTTTTTTTACTCTCCTTACGTATTGTTTTGCATGATCTCAACATACTGATCCCTTAATTTATTCGGTATCATGTAGAATGGAGATACAAACTTGCAGGAGAAAGGGATACTCTCACCTCGACTTCATCGACCCAATTACTTGTAATTGGAGGCTTCTACGCGACAATTCCGATGAGATATTTCAAAATTTGTTCAAGTACATAAGCGTTCTTCACAACAACCAAATGATATTGTTTCCTTACAACTTTGCGTGAGTGATTCCTTCCGTCTAACTCTTTCTATTCGGTAATCGAATTGTTTAAACCTTAACTACCAAGAACTGCCTCTATATAATCTTGCAGTGAACACTGGGTCCTAATTGTCATAATTCCCGAGAAGAGCCTACTCGTGGTTATGGACACATTGAGGAGAAATCCAGAACAATACGAAGATCTTCTTAACATGATGAAAAAATAATTCTACCACTACTCCATCGATGACCGATAATTTGAATCACTTTGTTACTTGACTATAATTGTTCTAATCATGCACTGGATTTGGAAACAAGTCGCTAAAAATCATCCAGGAAAATTGGACAAGGAATTGAAGATCAAGACAGATTTTGCGGTACGCACTTGGATGATTCGTTGCACATTTCATTAGTTTTATTATATATTCATGTAAATACCTGATGATTTCTTCTCTCTTAAAGTCTATGAGGTAGGAACAAGGCACCAATTTATGCACATACTATGTATGCGAGAACATCTATGGTCTGGTAGGTCCTCCAAGAGCCTGGACAGATTGGGAGGAGGAAGTAAGTAAAAAATTTATTAATGTTTGAACTCGTATTTTAATTAGTCAAAATTAATTATCCCCTTTTTCCATAGGTCGAGGAGATGCGCGATAAACTCATACCGGAGGAAAAAGTTATGACGATTCAAGAACAATTGTCCGGATTTATTGTTGAGCAAATCCTCGATCCAAAAGGCGAATTCTACTATGATGGACAATCTAACATTGACAATCACAGCAAATATGATAATATACGCGTATATATGTAATTAAGAACGAATATACCTATGTAAATATATATGTGTGTGTATGTATTATATTTCTATTTATGAGTATGTATGTATTATATATATAAGCACTCCAATAATATATATGTATATATATTTATATAATATTGGTCCTAGACATTTTCATATGTAATAGAATTCACACGTATAGATATGTGTATACATATATATAAGTGAATTAATTTATATATGAAAACTATCTAGGACAAATATTATATAAGTAACTATATATATTAGTGGATATCATACACACTGAATTCCAATACATAAGTTTAATTGAAATGCAAAAGTATAATTGAAATAGAAAAAAAATTAAGAAAAAGAAAACAAGAAAAAAAGAACTTTTTGTCCCGATTGGTGTGCACCGGGATAAGTTTTTCATCCGGGACAAATTAGCGTTTGTGTAGCAGTGCACCGTGGCGGGCGGTGCCGCGGGTGCTGTCGTGGCGGCGCACCTCCTCGCCGCGGGTGTATCGGCAGACGCGCTCGCCTTCTCGGGACTCCGCGCCGGCGACCTCCTCCCGCGCACCAACGCCACTGCCGAGAAGGACGGGAAGCTCTTTGTGCTGCTCAAGTCTCTCGTGGTGTTGCCGTCGACCTCACCCAAGAAATCCGCCATGCCATTGCCGGCCCCGGAGCTAAGGAAGTAGTACCCTCCCAACCTCACGCTGTCGAACCTCAAGATTGACGACAGCTTCAAGGTGAAGCCCTGCTGTTCGCGAGCAGCGCTTAGAACAGTTCTGCCAGAGGAAGAGAAGATAAGGCCGCGGGGGTAGAATTGTCATTTATTGTTGCTCTGCAATTAAATCAATTAAGACATTGCTGTTGATGTCTTTCGGCAAATGGGTTCAGTTGAACGATGTCTTTCAGCATAGATGCGATTTTTTAGTGGCTTTTGGCAAAGTGCACATTCCAACGGTGTCTCAGGGCAAATTTTGCCTCTCTAATATGACAAGCAAAGCAGCACATAATTGTCACAGAAAAAAAATCTTGATACCCCTCATCACCGAATCAATCAAAAGTTCAAAACAAATGTTACGCATACGTGCTGTATGAACCTAGACACAATGCCTATCAATGTGAGGTTTAACTTAAACAGAGTAGGAGAAAAAAGAGAATTACTTGTAGCTAAAAGGCACTAACCAATGCAACAAAACGGCAGCAAAGTTTAGGAATTGTTGAATAAGAGTTACTGCTGCTAAAAGAAGATATTAATATACTAACAAAAAAAGAGAGCAAAGTTAATTTGGAGTGAGAGTCTTTCAGAAAAAAAATCATAATGGAGTGAGAACTTAATGAGCCCAACTCATCACTACCTTACTCGCCGAAGTTCATTGATTTGGCGGTGGAGAGGGTTGGGGACGGTGAGGTCCTGGCAGGAACAGTGGTCTGGCACGGTGGCGCCATCATCGGAAGCCACAGACCTCGGCACCTCGCCAAAGGCCAATGGCTTTTCTAGTCTCTGCATAAAACACCAAATGAAGTCTATTTGGAAAACTTTTTCAGAGATTGGTGTATTTTTACGCGACGAATCTAATAACGGTAATTAATTGACGATTAGCTACAGTGATGCTATAGTAACCATTCTCAAATTATACGGTCAAAGGTCTCATTAGAATCTTCAGGATTCCTATCGCGGGGGTTCTGGAGTTGGTTTTTAAACTAATTTTATTTGACATCATAATTAACGGTCAAAGTGTTACTATTCTCTAGAACTACGTAAACCACCAAAGTTCATCTATCGGGCGTTTCCGGCAGCCATTGGCCTCGGGAAAAACACCTAGAGAGAGAACATGCTACAGTGAACGTACAGAAGCGATCGGGGCTAGCTGCTGAGTTGCAGAGATGGTGTGACGTGATGTTAGGCAGCTCGGACGCACGTCAAGCTCTGGCCATGTTTGGTTTCAAGTCTAATCACAATTTCACAAAAAGACGAATGTCCGCATGGAGTACTAAATGAAGTCTATTTGCAAAACCTTTTCAGAGATGAGTGTAATTTTTCGAGACGAATCTAATGACTCAAGTTTCATCATGATTGGCTACAGTGATGCTACAGTGACCGCGCTCAATTATTCACTAATCGTACGGTCAAAGACCTCGTTAGTTAGAGCAACTGCTACAGTACCATAGTTATGGAGTTAATTTTGTAATTAGACTTTATTTAATACCTTTAATTGGTGGTCAAAGTACCAAAAAATTTTCCTCAAAACGTTTTCACCCCTCATCCAAACATGGCCTCTTGCAAAAGCAGCAAAGAGGAAGATAGGGGACCGAGTATGGTACCTACCGCTTTCTTTCTTACCACAACTCGAAGCTTTGTAGCTAGCTCTTGCTCTTGTCGACGGCGAAGCAGCGAGGGTAGAGATCGATGCGGCGGTGGCGCTTTTGCGAGCTCGGAGAGATCCTAGAACGGGTGCTGCGAGCTCGGAGATACAAGGGGGGCCCGGGCTGCACTAGGGCTGCGTGGCACAGGGCCCGCCCTTTATAAGCGCTTAATTCCCTGATCCTCGCGCTCCTGATGGATCGGGCAGTGGCGATGCCATCTGCAGAGCCTGGCTTGAGCACGGATAGCATTGCGTCACATCGATGAACTAGATTATAATAATTCATTATTTTTTTATATTAGATTGATTTGTCATGAACTAGATTGTGTAAAAATCTTAAATTTTATGTGCCTCTAATATTTAATTTTGGCAATTCTCACTGGCTCGGCCTGCTAGCCTCTAGGCCACGGGACGCGGCCAGAGGGCGACGGGTCAAGGTGGAGAAAGGGATGGCTTAGGCAGGGGCGGGGCCAGGAAGTTGTTTTTTTCATTATTAAGGAGAGCCAACTATGCTAATTTAAATAAAAATTAAATCAAATTTCAAATTTCCAATGTAAATTTGGAAACCATAGGGGGGCCAGGCCCCTATTCGCCCCCTGTCTATGCCCCTGGGCTTAGGAGAAAAAGATGGGGAGGAGATGGAGTGGGCTCGAGGGAGAGCTGGGAGGTTCGGGCTAAAGAAGTGAGGGGGAGGGTTTTCACTTTTCGTTTTTGTTTTTGTTTTCTTTTTCTTTTCCATTTTCAAAACCATTCAAAACATTTTCAAACTGTTTTAGAAAATTTTCAAATATGAATATTTTCAAGGTTTCGTAATCGACCAGATTATTTTCAAAACCCTTTTTAACACTTTCAATCCTTTTGTTTAAATGTTTTCGGAATAAAATTGTTGTCAACTTTTATTTTTAAACCCCCTTTTTAACTTGTTTTCAGAAATCTTTATAATATATTTAAATAAAATTTTCAAAAAAATATTACTTTTGCACTTAAGCCACTCAATCATATGAAACCAATACAATAACATTTTATTTTAGAAAAGGGCTTTACCCTACTTTTATAGAAAGCAAAAACCAATACAAGAACATGAATGCACAAACAAGTTGCTAAAATCCTATGATGGATTTTTAATTTAATGAATTTTTCTATGTTTTCATGAGAACAAAAATATATAAATAAATCATTTTAACTCTATTTTCAAAAATGCAAATTTTAGGGTTTCTCATTATGTCTACATGCATACCATGTAGACAGAAAAACCAAAAATGATTTATAATTTGGATAGGAGAGGGAGTAACTATTAGTTGCTATTTAGCTCGTTTGCGCCAACTAATTCGATAGTTGTAACCTTGTTTGCATCCATAGAATTAATAGTTAGCTGTTAATAATTAGCTCCTTTAGATCTAAGTTGGTCTAACTAATAATCAATTTAATTGTTAGCTGAATATATACCAACTAATAGTTATTTCACTAGTTAGACAAAATGAATTAACAGTTAGCTAGCTTATATTACCTGCATTTGCCGCAGCTTTTGTACCGGCTTGCCCTCCAGCTTTGGATACCAAATGAGGTGCTCTTTCATGGCTTCAATTTGACGTCCTGGAAAACCGCTCTCACATGGGGGTGCGTGCGGTGAAACTAAGGCATTGTTTAGATGCGTAAATTTTTAGATGTAAAACACTGTACCACTTTCGTTTGTATTTTGTAATTATTGTCCTATTATGGGTTAACTAGGCTCAAAAGATTCGTCTCGCAAATTACAGACAAATTGTGTAATTATTTATTTTATTTAGCTATATTTAATACTTCATGCATGCGTTTAAAGATTCGATGTGATGGAAATCTTATAAAATTTTAGAATTTTGAAGGCATCTAAACAAGGGCTAAAAAAACCAGCTTGTACCCGCTTCATGAGCTGGCCCATGTGAACCGCACTGACATTTTATTCCTTTTTTCGTATCGGGTGAAGTCGTTTCGTCAAGACCAACAAAAAGTTGATTTATCATTGAAGTTGAGCAGTGCCAAACATGCCCTTAGTTAGCTAGCTAATGGATCCAAACATGATCTTAGTTGTGTATTTAGCTAAGAATTGGCTAAACTCCTTTAGACCTAAAGAAGCTAATTATTAGCGGCTAACTCTTAGCTCTATAGATTCAAACAGGACCGAAAAGGGATTCAAACAAGACTAGAAAGGTTATCATACGTCGATGATGCATGGGTCAGTGCGGGCTATGTGTGCCTCAAGAATCACTAATAATAAGTATACCACTAGTATGGAGCCATGCATTCTTTCTTCTCTTTTAGGTTGGCGGAAAAATGCCTGAAAACTAACACATATCCATCCTCATGGTGGCTATGTCTCGAGAGCTACTTCATCCGTCCCAAAATAAATACTTATTATCATATACTTTGAGGCGTAGATAAATTTTAAGTACGACTAGATATATAGAATATAATATTAATATTTATATCTCTAAATATATTTGTTACAAAAATATATGATATGATTAATCTAATGTACCTATTTGGTATTATAAATATTAGTAATTTTTTTATATATTTGGTTACTCGAGTGGGACGGGGGTGTAGTACTCCGCATGCAGCTTGTGCTATTGGAGTGGTATCGGAGAGAAACCAGCGATGGTGTCCCGGTTTTG
Organism: Panicum virgatum; assembly: GCF_016808335.1. Taxonomy (NCBI): domain Eukaryota; kingdom Viridiplantae; phylum Streptophyta; class Magnoliopsida; order Poales; family Poaceae; genus Panicum; species Panicum virgatum. The sequence continues at coordinate 1,809,658 of NC_053152.1, forward strand.
CTCCTACCGTCTTCACAAGTTGCAACAGCGCGGCGTCGGCAGGGGTCACGTGAAACATTGCGCTTATATTATTATTTTTCTAATCCACCTTAAACCAGCAATGGTGTCCCGGTTTTGCTCCTACCGTCTTTGCAAGTTGTAACAACCCGACGTCGGCAGGATCACGTGAAAGGATCGTGGCGCAAGAAGGAGAGTTGAATTGAGATTTTTTAAAATTCCTACCAAGTCCTTAGCCTATTACTAGTGTTGTCCAATCCTATAGTTCAAAGATCTAAAGTCTAGAGCACACTAACATAATGAAACTAAATAGGTAACTACACTAACAAAGCCATTTTCCTAGGATGATCACACTATCATGCAAAGGCTAGCCCAAAATAAGAAGCAAACTAACAAATGCAAGTCCTAGTCTTAAACAAACAAGCAAAGAGTAAGAACTGAAAAATAACTAAGTAAATTGCTTGAAAGTAAATGAGAATGGACAAGAGACAACCGGATTTTTTTTGTGGTATCGAGGAGTTGACGCTCTCCCCTAGTCCACGTTGGAGCACCCACAAATGGTATCGCTCCCTTGCATAACGAAGAGCAAGTATCCACTAAGAATACCCTTTCTCCATCTTCGGAACGACGGGCTTCAAACAGTGTACAATTTCTTCTTTTTGGGGCTCCCACAAACTCCAAGAGCTCACCAAGAGCCTCCGATCACCAAGACCGGCTAGGTGTCGTCAAACACCAAGAGTAACATGCTCTAAGCCTTCACTTGACCATCACTCAGTTGGCCCTAAGGTTCTAGCACACTTGCACTCTTGCAATGGATTGATTTCTTGTTGAATTGCTTGATCTCAAGTTGTGGATGTGTTCTCTCAGCTCATGGGGTGGCCGCTGATGTCCAATGGTTCAAAAGGTAGTGAAGAGACCCGAGGTACCCCCTTAAATAGGCTTGAGATCACCAAGCGGCCGTTGCAAACTTTCTGAAAAAGCTGATCAGGTCGGATAATCCGAACTGGTAGGGTCGGATCATCCGAACCCACTGACATTTCTATTTTAGCCGTTAGGGTTTAAACTCCTGCTGATGTCATTCCTCCGAGTGTTTATCCGACCCAGTCTTGATCAAATCGTCGGATAATCCGGCCTCATTTGAATTTTGAACTCCAGAACCAACAGCCACTGATTATTACTCCTGAGAATTTGTCCGACGTCCAGAGAAAAACACGTCGGATTATCCGATCCCACAGAGAGAGATCCCAGCTGAAAAATAAGCTCTCTGCAGAATCATCCGAGTCTTTGTCCGAAGCCCATCTTCTTTGCGTCAGATAATCGGAACCAATCAGGCAAATTTCATCCCTCGAAAATATGCTCTCTGAGTAATACTAGCACTCAAAATCTGACATGTATTGAATAGGGTCGGATAATCCGGGTTCTTTGGTGTGTTTATCCGACGTGACCCATTCGGATTATCCGAACCAACAGAGTTTTCTGTTTTCAGCATTTCTGACTTGAAGTTGATTTGAGTGTCGATCTTTTCTGCTTCCAAGAGTTTTGCTGAGTTTCTTTGCCTGTCTTGAGCTGGTCTTGAGCAAGTGTGCATGAAAACTAAGGCCAACTCTTGAACGGTCAAGCTACTCACTTAGAACCCCCTTAATAGTACGACCATGAACTAAAAACTATAAAACCTAAACTAAATCAAGTGTTCTTCATCTCCTTGTGACACTTGAATCTAGAAAGGTCCTTAATCTTGTGAATTTGAGTCCATGACTTTGAATGTTGATTTTGAGGGGCCTCCTTTCATTTGCGACTTTAACGGTTAAACGATAAGTGCTACAAAACACACGTTAGTCACAAATGTCGTCACTAATCACCGAAACTTACTGTGTAGCATCTACGGGCCTAGATGCTTTCAATCTCCCCTTTTTTGGTGATTGGTGACAACACAAAGATAGAGATAGCAAATAATGAATTTAAAGCGCAAACAAATAACTGAAACACTGAACTAAAGTCACATGTATCGCCATGTCAACACAGAGACATACACAAGAACCAAATGACATGTCTGATACATCAAAATCCATAAAAAGTCCAAATCATGCCACAAACCTCCCTGAACCCCCTATCTCTACTCCCCATATCTATCTCCCTCTTTGGTGACAAAGCACCAAAAAGGAAGGTTGGAGCTAACTAATCCTGGGGCGGAGAAGACAGTGTCAGGGTAGTCGAGCTCGGAGCGGCTATGAAGTGGTCGACGTCGTCGTCGTCGGAAGAAGAAGTGGAAGTAGCACGCTCGGTCGGAGTGGGTGACGGGGCAGTAGAAGTAGCGGGAGCTGAAGAGACGGCTGTCTCCGTCGTGACGACCGTGGACTCCGTCTGAAGAGCGACCAAAGCCGCTAGCAATGTGGGAACCGTGGAGTCCACTGAGACACGAACTGGAGAAGGTCGAAGAGGTGGCGGTGATGTGATCTCAAACTGAAGTGCCTCAACCGGCAGAGTGGAGCTGACAGTAGCAGGAGGACGTGACTGAGCTGTTGAAAGTCTTGGAACTGTTGCTGCTGGTCAAGGAACTGTCTCTACTGCTCAGGTGTCATCGGCATCTGCTGTGGGTACCCGAGCACCCCTGGGTGAAGTAGTGGCGACATCGGGAACGACGCCAACGGTGTCTGGGGCAGGCTGGCAGCCGGACCGGTAGGAGTTGTCGGGTCCAAGGTAGGTAGAGGAGCTGGAGGAGGTAGAGACAGTCCGACGTGACTGGAAAGTGCTCCGAAGCAGCCCGAGAAGTACTGGAGCATCTGCTGCTGCTGGAAGAGCTGGTGTCTGACTGTCTCCTGGTGCTGCCTTATCTCCTGGAACATCAGTGCCTGAGCCTCTGCCAGACGATCCTGCTCGGCCTGGACACGAGCCTGAGCTGCTGCCTGTCTGTCCTGCTGCTCAGCAAAGGCACGCTGCTGCTCTGTGAGAGTCTAAAGAATCTATTCAAGTGTGTCCAGCACTGCTACTTGGGCCACTATCACTGGAGGCGGTGTCGGGGGCCTAGTGTCGTGACGTGGTGCTCCTGCCCCGGACGTACCGGCCTCGTCATCGTGAGCTCGTCAGACGGGAACTGTAGGAGTGTAGTCCTCGTCGTCCTCGGAGTCCTCTGAGTCTGTGGTGGCTAGGTAGTGGGGTAGCTAGACCTCTGCAGTTGCTAGTGAAGCGTCGGTGGCTGCAAAAGGGTCCTGAGCGGCTACTGCCTCTGCCTGAGCCTGCTCACGGAGCCTCTGCTTGGTTCTTCGCTGACCACAAGCTCCTCGACGACCATCGTTCGGAGAGGTAGGCGAGTAGTCCTTGAACGACGTGGTCGAGCTCTCCAGGTTGTGCATCATCCGACCCTGGTCAAGCTGAGGTAGGATCCGACTGATCCAGTGAGCGTTGGGCTGCCTCCTGCTCGACGTGAGCCCCTCCATGATCACATCCACGAGCTCGCAAATAAAGAAATCCACAATATCGAAAGGCAAACCTCCGAGGATGTAGATCAGTAGCCACTGCTGGAGTGCTGTAATCCCCTCACTGTAGCCAATCCTGAACAACAGACTCCTCTTCAAAGCGAAGTGTAGCACGTAAGCAACTGGAGTGAGCCTGCTGGGAACTCTGGGTGTGCCTGGGAGGAACGGTGGCTGCAACAAGACGCTCACATCCTCGTCAGAAGGAAACATCGGCTCCTTCGACCGACGTGGTGGGTCTGCGTCATCGTAGGTGTGGAAGTGCAGTGAGTAAGGCTCCTCCGCTGGGAGTGTCACACCTAGGTACCTCGCCAAGCTCTGCCTGTTCAACCGATACTGCTTCTTGTTGAACATGAAGACAATGTACTTCCAGTCCTCTCCAACAAACAAAGGGGCGTAGAACACTCTGACCCACTCCTGGACGTACTCACGTCTCTCTGACAGGAGTGCAGGCAAGCCGGGGTATCTCTCAAAGAAGGGCTCAATAAGAACACCCCCAGCGGCTACTCATAGTGCTCCCTAGTGCAGCATCTGGTGCTCGCTCATCATGATCCCGAGCTAGATGTATCCAAAGTAGAACAACTCCTGGAGGAGTGTGTGAAAGTACGGGTCCGCATCCCTATCCCTCTGCTCGGGAAACCAAGTCTGCTCATCAACATATCTCATCTTCCTGACTCGGTTCACTGTGAACTCCTGGACGTCGATCAGAAACACGGACCTGTCCCTGTCCCCAGACTGACCCTCTGGCTCACTATCTGGCTCCTCGGTCTGAGCTGCTGTATCTGACTGTGGCTGAGTACGAGCTCCAGGCCACGGAGGGCGTCCACCTCGGGTGCGAGGACCACCTCGAGCAGGTGAAGTCTGAACTGTGGTCTGAGGAGGTGGGCCTCGGGTGCGCACAGAACGGCGCAAAGTCGGAGTGCCTGGCGGTGCCTCTGCATCAGGCTCAGACTCCCCCTGAGTGTCTGCACGGGAGTCTCTGATCTGGAAGGGCCTCTGAGGGCAGTCTGCAGCAGCTGCGGCTACGTGTGCACAGTCCCACTCTCGCTCCTCACGAGTCCGCTTCTTCTTCTTAGGCTGCTCATCTACTTTTGCCTTGCCCTTTCTGTCACCTGCCATTTGTTTCAAAGAGAACGGTGGAAGATAATAGAATGAGATAGAGCTACATAACAGTACTAGATCATAGCTAGAGGTAAGAAAAGCCCTAAGCAAAGCAAGAGATCGATATGAGCCTAGACATGATCTCTAGTGGATGAGCACTTGCTTTAAGTGATTTCCAGTGAAACATGTGCAAATGAGAGTGATACAAGTGCTAGGAGTGTTACAAAGATATGAAAGGTGTGACATGAACTCATATCATAGCAAGTGATGTGCACTAAGAGATGTATGTGTGAACATGTGTGCGAGCATGGCATGAGTATATGAGCATGTGGATAAAAGATAGGCTATCATGAGTATAACATATGCTAGAACTCGAAAAGCATACCACTGCTGCTCAGTAGGAGATCCACGCAAAGAATGCGAAGAAATTGGACAAATACGGAAACCCACCCATCTACATCACTGAGAACGGTAAGTAGTAATGTATATCCATGCTGTGTGATGGTACTATATATTTTCGCATTTTGGTTATAATGACTCAATCATTAGTCCATACCAAATTTCTGTTTACTCCCAACCACTATAAATCTTCGCATTTCTTCCTCAAGAGCCTTCGTCAAACTAGTGATCGATTGGATTTAACTTGATTGTGCAGGGACCGCGGATTTTGATGATGGCAATCTATCCATGAAAGAAGCATTGGATGACGGTTTAAGGCTAGATTACCTCCAGAGGCACATCTCAGCCGTCAAAGAATCAATAGAGTAATTATCAACCCTATAACCTACCTTTTGTACAGACATTTTCCATGCATACACACAATGATTTTTTAAAAAAGTGCACACGCAATGATAATAATTGGCTTGTGTCTCTGCACTGCAGCTTGGGTGCGAAAGTGCGCGGGCACTTCACCTGGTCTCTGCTAGACAACTTCGAGTGGGCTAAGGGCTACACCTGTCGTTTCGGCCTCATCTACGTCGACCGCAACGGCGGCTTCAAGCGGTACATGAAGAAGTCAGCCAAGTGGTTTAGTGAGTTTAACAGCGCTCCAAGGAAGGTCATCAATGATGACAAACATGGTGATGACATCGTCGTCCTTAATCCAGCTTTGGCCAGCCATAACTGAGATGCGTGCAGCGTGGTTGGCATACACGCTGAACTGATAATAATGACTTTGGTGTGGGTTTTGAAACCGACAAGTGGCGCCCCTTACTTTGGACGCAAATGCAAAATGCAAATGAATGAAGTGATGTGTCCATTTCATTGCTGGCTAAGTCTGAAACAGTGCATGTTATGGATGATGGACAGTTTTTGGTGGGTGGTAAGAGCAAACATCATTGGAAAAACATGTTCAATCAATTTTTATTCTTCCCAAAACACGGTATAATGCGCCGTTCCAGATGTTGGTGTGCCAACTCAGCTCGTCTCGTCCTCTTTTTCCTGTGTCCATTACCTCTGATCCCCATGATCGTGCTCGCTCCTGCACGTTATAAATGTATACCGGCCAGAACTAGCAGGACTACCCTACGCCACGGTGCTCCTCCTCCTCCTCCTCTATGTGTCCGCGCATCTCCATGGCGCCTACTACATGAGCGGAGAGGCCGGCGGTGGTGGCAGTGAGGGGGAGGAGGGAGCACTAGTACAGAATACGTATGTCTTTGTTCCGGTTGGGAACTGTGGCTTTAGTCCTAGTACAGCCAGACCGGGATAAAAGAGAGTCATTTAGCCCCGGGTCTGACAACTAGGATAAGAAACAACCTTTGGTCACGGTTAAAGAATCAGGACCAAATATTTTTTTCCTTTTCCTCTTTTTCTTTCCATTCACTTCTTTTTCATTTCAATTATACTTTTATATTGAAATTCAAATTTGAGTATTAACTCCACTAATATATATATATTCATTCATATAATATTTATCCTATATAATTTCTATATATAAAAGAATTCATATATATATATATATGCGTATATGTATACACATATATGTATATATATTCCTTTATATATAAAAAATATTCAAAACAAATATTATATAAACAAGTATCTATATACATATATGTTATTGGAGTTCACACACACAGACACACATATACACGTAGATATGCATAGATATATACATATACTTAATTACATAAAAAGCTGAACATATATAGATATACACAAAAAGATATACATATTCTTAATCACATACAAAGTGCAACAAAAGTTTTACACAATATCATCATATTTGCTTCTGTTATCAATGTTCGACTCATCATAGTAGTATTCGCCCCTTTGTTGATGACAGTCGCGAATATGTTATTGGAGAGGTGTGCAGCGTGGGCGCCCTCCAGCAACGGTCGTGACAGGACGAGGTCCCACTACTACAAAATAGGCCTTTCTTCCATGCCATTTGTCCCGGTTACCTTTGGGCCCGGGACAAAAGGTGGCTTTTGTCCCGGGTCCAACGGCTAGCCGGACCAACATGGGGGACAGGGGCTTTTTGTCCCGGGTGGAGCCACCAACCCGGACAAAAGACCCCCTTTTGTCCCGGTTGGTGGCTCCACCCGGGACAAAATGTCCAACCCTTTTTATCCCGGGTGGTAACACCAACCGGGACAAAAGGGTGACCCTTTTGTCCCGGTTGGTGTTACCACCCGGGACAAAAGGCCCCTTTTATCCCGGTTGGTGTTACCAACCCGGACAAAAGGCCTCTCCACGTGATAGTTCAAAAAGAAGTTATTCTATACTGAGTCACGTGTACTACTTAGGTGAATTGGCAAGGAAACCATGCGTTGGGCAAGAGGTCCTGGGATCGAATCCCGTGGTGAGCGAAATTTTTTTTAACGTCAGACACCTTTTGTCCCGGTTCTTCCACCCGGGACAAAAGCCTCGAGAGGCTTTTGTCCCGGAAGCCTTGTCCCGGTTCCAAAACCGGGACAAAAGCCAGTTTGGAACCGGGACAAAAGGCCAAATCCCCGGAGAACTTGTGGAGGACTGGCTCGGCGTCTGCGTCGGCCTGCGCCTCAGTGTGCAGCTCGTCCCAGACGTCGTCGCCGCGGATGCAGCGGGAGCTCGCGGGAGCTGGTGCTGCGTGGGCATCGGGCGGCCCGCGGTGGTGGTGGTGCGGTCCAGCAAGTAGCCGTAGATGGTGCTGTAAAGGCGGCCGGCGTGCGTGGGCTGCCACTTGTCAACACAGGGGCATTATTATTTTTCACCCTATCCTTTAACACCTCAGTTAGTGGAATTTGACGATAATGGCACATAACGGATCAGAAATTATAAAGGATCACATAGAAGAGATATGCTAATTACCAATAGCACATGGAGAATGAGCTATATTTCTTAATGGCATATAGAAAATTTGCTCATTGATTTTATATTACCAAATAAAAAAGGGAACACCAATGGTCGCCTAGACTTCTTTCAGTACATGACAGGTGACAACTCCATGTCGTTGCGAGACGTTTGCACGCTTGCAGAATTTGTTGCAACAACATCGTCTCTTGGCAGCATAAAGGAGAATGAAGGTGTTCGTAGTGGCCGCTCTCTACGTGCGCCAAGCTGTGGTAGTTGATGGATGTTTCGAGCATCAAGGCCAGCAGGAATATCAAATCCGAGTGCCCGCCAGAATATCAACAGCGCGCTGCCCCAAGCACCCTCCCCCTCGCTCCGCTCCGCTCCGCCACGCCGCCCGCCACTCCTCTCCACCTTCACGCGCCACACCCGCTAGGCCCCGCTGCTCCGCCCCTACGCCGGCCCTTGGGGCGGTGGCTCGGGCCCCTCTGCTCCACCTCGCCGCCGGCTCTCGGGAGGCTCGTGGAGAGTGTTGGGGTGGCCTCCCTGGTCAAAGCTATTTGGTCTCAAATTCAGATTCAACTCAGACCAAACTATTTTTATTAACACGCCGCACATAAACCACTTCAGATCACTCCATAACTTGTGAAAACCAAACCACACTGCCCTATCAAAGCTGGAGAGAGGAAGGTGGAGATCTCGCAAGTAGTGCAGAAATGTGCTGGTGATAGTACTTTTAATTGCCACACGCTAATGATGGTTAAGCCAATCAGCACGACTAGTCAAGCAAGCATGAGGGCGTGCGCTACAACATCCGCTCGATGCTATTAGTGTCCCAAACTAAATCAAACCATTTCTCTTATGAAACTAATTCAAACAGAACTAAACTTATTGCTAGATCAACTATATTACACAAAATTTGAAGTAGTAGGATCAATGCAAAATTCAAATCCCTGCATTCAGTTTCCACCCAAACTATTAGTAGCATGACAAGGGGTACTGGGGAGGAATGACTGAGTTAATAGTAGTGATGGATCAAGCATCTTTGTTTTGCACCAACGATGGCTTCATCATAAATTAATTAACTCGCCTGGTTGTGCATCGACCACACGCCAAGCACGCTGCGGACCTCTATTTTGCACTACTACGAAAACGATTTTTAGGGGCGGGTAAAAACATATTTTTAGGGGTGGATGCGATACCGATCCCTACTTTTCGCTGCTACAAATGCTATTTTTATGGGCAGAAAATGCGATCGCCCCTAAAAATGGATTTGTAGGGGTGGACGATGGGCGACCCGTCTCTACAAATCAAATAGGAAAACAAAAAAAAATCCGTGGCTGCGCACCCACTACGCCCTTCGCATGTAGGAGGAAGGGCCCGTGCCATGCCGCCGCCGTGCGCACCAGAGGCTGGGCACGCGCTGCACCCGGCCACCACGTGCACCGCCCCACGCCACTGCCGTCATGCGCGCCAGAGGCTGGGCCCGCAACCTGCTGGCCGCACGCGCCACCGTGCCGGGCCGCCACCATTGCCATCGCTGCAGGTCCTCCGATGCGACCACAGCGACCGGCCGATACGCACGCTGCCGTGCTCGCGCGAGGAAGGGCTTGTACCGCGCCCGCAGGCGCGCACACTGCCGCTTTCGGCATCTGCATGCGCCGCTATCGCCATGCACACTGGAGGCAGGGCCCGCACCATGCTGGCCACACGCACTGCTGTGCCGGGCTGCCGCCGCTGTTGTTGTTGCTGCAGGCCCTCCGCCACAGTCCTCCGCCGTGCTCGCCTGCGTTGAACCGCGGCCGAGCCCGGCCGTCGCCACAGGTCCTCCATCGCGAGCCATCGGAGACCCCCCCCCCCCCCCCCCCCGCGCGCCAGTGCTGCTCGCTGGCGCCGCAGGAGGCTATGCCCCAAGCTGCGAGCTGCTCTAGGCAAGTGAGAGGGGAAGAGGATAGAGATGAGAGAGGATAAGTGAAAGAGATAGAGGAGAGAAATGAGGATAAGGGAGAGGTGGCCACCGAACTAGCAGTAGATAAGGTGCCCATGCCGCCGCTTGATTTTTTAACCCTGCTTGTGCGTTTCAAACTTTGGCAGGTGGTGACCCGCTCCTAGAAATGCTATTTGTAGGAAAAAAAAATTGGTGGACGCCGGGTCCACAGGCGCTGGCGTGCGTCCTCTACTTTGATGCCACCCAGGTCATCATCCATCCGACGGCTGCTGCTGCGTGCATCAACTCCTCTTAAGGCACCCGCTGGCTCGGCTCGCCTCTTTCTCCACATGCGCTCGCTCTGCCCGGCTTTTAAGGATGGAAAGATTAGGCGGGACCAGACGTCATCAAATGCGGCAATGGGTGGCTCGGCGTGGGGGTGCACACCAGCTCCCATGGACTCGAGGTCCATCGAATTTTTTCCCCTATTCTATTTCTAGTCTAGGGCAGGTCACTCCATCACCCGCCTCCTAAAAATACATTTTTAAGAGCGGACCGAGTCAGTTACATGTTGATCCACCCCTAAAAAAGGGAAACGATGATACTCTCTCCGTATCCTAAATAGAAGACGTTTAGGACATGAGTTAGCATACCAAGGAGTGGTTAATTAGGAGAAATTTTTTCATGTTTGCCCATATTAAATAGGGTAGCGGGTGCACTCTAGTCGTAAACACATGCGTAGCTCAATTGGTTATGAAAGCTGGTCCCGAGGCGTGGGGTTGCCGGTACAAGTCTTGGCGGCCCCAATTTTTTTGCTTTTGCATGCGCCGGGGATGTGCACAGTAGCATGTTGGCGCCGGGGACGTGCAGGTTTTGATTTTTGGATGGGCGGGTGCGTTGGTTTCGACCTGGCGCGCTGGTTTCGGATGGCATGGCGCGCTGGTTTCGGATGGCCCCAACTTTCGCTCGTTGCCGTGTTGGCTGCCGCTCAATCAAATTTTCTAGCGCGTTTTTATCCCCGCGCTTTGCCTTCTTTCCTTGCCTATTTAATCATGCAGCACTCGTCCAGCCATCCAGAACCGCTGCATGAACCAAGCACGCTTGCTAGAAATGGCCGGGCTCGACCTGAATGCTCCACTAGAAGAAGAAGCCGATGCATGGCTTGACCTGAACATTCCAGTAGTGCAACCAGAAGAAGAAGCCGATGCCTTTGTAGATATCGGTAAGTTTGCTTACTTGCTTCATTGTTTCCTTGCTTTTCGATTGAGCATGTTTGTTTTGTTTTACAAGTAGAACATGCTGTGGAGGCTCTGGCGTGAGCTCCGACTCAGGCGCGACGGACTCCGGCGCGAGCTCCGACTCCGGCGCGACGGACTCCGGCTCCTCCTCCGCCTCCATGAAGTCCGGCGTGAGCTCCATCGGCGAGTCCATGGCGGCGACGCAGCAAAGGCGACCGACTCCGGAGACTCTTGGCGAGGTGCAGTCTGTGCGGCCCAGCGAGGAGGTGCGGTGTGGGGCGGACGAATAGGCAGGAGAGGTAAGCGTGGTGAGCGATGCGGTACCGGTGATTTACTCGCTATTATGGCGTGCGGCACGCCGGCACGGGAGTCGAAACACACAGGGGCAGGGGCGTCAAAACAAGCGATCGCGAGCCAGAACGACTTCCTTTTGCCAAAACGTCCTAGGAGCCAGAACGACTTCTATTTAGGATACGGAGGGAGTACAAATTATTGTAGTAGTAGCGTTGACGAGGCCCATACCAAGGCAGGGGTGGTGGTAAATGATCTTATTTATTAGCCTAGATAATCTAAGGATGGGGTCGCAAAGAGCTGGACTGCAATTTTATATAATTTTCAAACAAAAATATTAAGAATCAAATTAGGTAGTGAAAAGAGATTTAGGATCATGAATAATCCATTAGCACCCCTAAGCAGCGGGTGCTGAGAGCTCACCTCATGCTCCGCGGGGTGGGGATTATTCAATCATTCGATATAGCAATTATGAAAGAATTTTTGAGCGAGAAAAGAAAAAATCCATTTACGGATCACTAGGGGTGTCAACTAGGGGTGTCAATTAGTGATTTTTAAGTACATATCTAATCCTTTTTAGTTTAAAATTTTGTACTACTTCTCTAAAATCATATCTCATTTTAGAAATTTAGTATAGGAGGCGCAACTAAGGACGGATCGGTTCGAAAACACATGGAACGCATGGGGCTCCACCACTTGTCAATACTTTGCTTTGATTCAACTCATTTTAATTTCAATTAATTAGGAACCAAAATATACTGTAACATTATTCTAAATCTTAGGTGTAGTATTTATTCTACAAACAGTAGTCAAATTACTAACGGTAAAGACCAGAAATTACTGAACCAAGTTGCTGAATTATTGAACTGTATATGACGTTTAGTAACCACCCGTGATAATTATTACTGAAATTTATTCAGTAATTATTAGTTGGGTATAGTTACTCTTAGGACGCAGAATATTATTGCCGTATATAAAATTATTACTGGACTCACGATGGTGAAGTCTGACTGGACTCCCGGTGGTCAAGTCTGAAGTCACCCTTTCCTCCAGACATGCGTGTCCAATTTGGTCTTCCGTTCACAAGTAGTGCTTATATAGAGCCAGATTGCCGTTGCCTTCTCGCCTCGATTTGTACAACGCGTCGCAAACCGTCTGCATTCGCTGGGAAAACAGGCCGAAGCCGTTGTCTGGGGAGACGACATTTTAGAGACGTTTGCTCAGAGACATTTTCTCTTGCTCTCCTCTGAGAATGTTTTTTAACCACCTCTGAAAAGATTATTGTAGTAGTGTGCCTTTCTTACCACCACACCACACAGTCACTCATGACTCCGTGGGGTATGATATTATTTTATATTAACTTTGAAGTTGATTATTAGGGGCATCACCCCACCTCTAATAATCATTTTGGGGGCGGGTGACGCCACCACCCGCCCTTAAAAATATTTTTCTATTTTATTCTGGAAAGTACTGTGTAAAGAACTACCAGCAGACCGTCCGCTGTACATGGGCGGACTGTCCGCTGTTCAAGTCGTTCGGATGTCCAAACGCCTGTGTGGGTGTTCGGATGTCCGAACATCTTGAATGGCAGACGGTCCAGTATACATGGGCGGACTGTCTGTTGTTCTAGTTGTTCAGACATCGAACGTCTAGAAGCGTGGACGATCTGCTATACATTGGCAGATCGTCCGCTGTTCAAGTTGTTCGGACGTTTGAATACATGCACGTAACTTGTCTGTGCAGGCATTCAGATGTCTGAACATCTTGATGGACGGACGGTCCGCCCTTGGTGAGTGGACGGTCCCCTAACAAAAATGGTCATTGGCTATTTTATTTTGGATTAAATGATTTTCCATAATAATTTGGAAAAATATTTGTAGGGGCAGGTGAAGGCCTCACCCGCCCCTACAATTATTTTTTCAATTTATTCTAGAAAAATCATTTAATTTATTTAAAATAGGAAAACACTTCAAAAAAATATGAAATTTTTACTAGAAGTATATTGCGACCTGTATAATTTAGGAAAAATACCAAAATCTGATTTGAGTGTCCATATTAGTTCAAAGTGTGGAAACCATAATGAATAGCTCCCATACTAAATTATCTCATACAAGTTAAGGCTAACTTTATATTTTTCACAAATTTAAATATTAGATACAATTAAATATATTTGTCATATTTTTCTAAGTTTTGTAGGTCAGAATAGTCTTATTGTACAAATTTCACAATTTTTCAAAATTATTTTCTATTTATTTTAAAATAAATGATTTTCCAAAATAATTTGGAAAAGTATTTGTAGGGGCGGGTGGGGGTTGAACCACCCCTACAAAGTTGATTTGTAGGGGCGTCCTACCCCACCCGCCCCTACAAATGGGCACATTTACAGGGGCCAGGTGGGTGGGGTTGGGGTGTGCCACCCTTACAAATGGATTTTCAGGAACGTTTCAATCGCTACAATGCACCAGCTCCATTTGTAGTAACGGATGCAAAAGTGGTCCGCTCCTAAAAAACGAGGCGTTGCTACAAATTATTTTTGTAGTAGTGTACTACTAGTAGTTGTTAGCAACTATTTTTATACCGGTACAATGATAAAAGATGGAAAGTCATTTTTCTAGTAGTTGAAGAGGAAAATTCATGAGGAAATTTAGGAGGTTAATTTGGATTATTTTTCTAGTAGTTGATGATGACCATATGTGCCTGATTTTGGTGGTAATTTCTATGCATGACTTACTTTTGTCATTAATGCGCCTCATGGATGCTGCAAAAGGAGCTTCTCCCAATAGTAGTATTTTCTTTGGCATTTAGACTTTGCATTATTGTTCTGTAATTAACATGTGGTAGGTTGTTACTTGTGCGGCTGACTGGTTGCAGATATCGACGAGTGCAAGCTCCCAAGTGAAGACATTGGTTGCTTCGGTGAATGTGTCAACACGGTCGGGTCATACTATTGCCTTTGCCCGCATAGATCTTATGGCAATCACGACGCCCAAGGTGGCTGTGTCAACATTAGCTCAACAACTACAGGTCAGTCCGTCAGTAGAAATTTCATATATGTTGCACAGATGAAATGTTGCTGCAATATTACAAATTTCATACATGTGTAATAGAGTACACATTTGCAGCAGATGAAGAACTATTGCCTACGGTGGCTCCGGCGCCGATAGGGTTGCCCAATTGCAGCACCACCTGCGGCGACGTGAGCGTGCCGTACCCCTTTGGTATCGGCGCTGCCGCTGGGTGCTCCTGGCCAGGCTTCCACCTTACCTGCAACACAAGCTACAATCCCCTGCGGCTGTTCATCGACAGCAATGCAACCCTTGAGGTCGTCGACATCTTCTTGGCCGACTCGACGCTGCGTGTCATCTATGAAACCACCGTCGTCTCCCTGGGGTCTTCTGATGGTGGCAATGGCCACATGGTGGGCGCCTACAACCTCCCCGACATCGGCGGGCCATACATGCTGTCCGACAGCAACGAGTTCATCCTCTACGGGTGCGACGCGCAGGCGACCCTATACGGGGAGTACATAAACGGCAGCAGCAGCAGCACCTCCAACGACAGCGTCATCAGCCGCTGCGTCTCCACCTGTAGTTCTGACCAAGTCGCTGTCGCTGCAGAAAACAGTGGTTCCGGGCTGCCGGTCCCAATGCTCACCGACAGCACGAGCAGGTCGTACTGCTCCGGCAACGATGGCTGCTGCCATGCGCCCATCTCAGCCGGCAGCGCACCCAGGGGGCTGGACTTCAAAGGGTTGAACACAAGCCAGAAGAACCCAGTCTGCATGTTTGTCTCCGAGGAGGGGTTGACTGATCAGTGGCAGGCCATCTTAACATATCTGATCTCGGGATGTGCTTCTATTCTGTAGAGGCATCTCCCCTTGTTCTACGGTGGGTGGTAAAGGAAGGCTTCTCTGTGCCTGCCAGTGCCAGCAGCTCGGGGCAGTGCCCTGGGGACGTGGCCAAACGCCTTTGCAGGAGTGAGCACGGCAACTGCAAGCAAGAGTATGGAGGCTTTACATGTCACTGCTACCAAGGCTACCAGGGCAACCCTTACATCGACAACGGATGCCAAGTTCAGTACTCGTGTCCCATATATTACAAGACAGAAGTTTCTTAGTAACGCTTGTTCAACAATGGGGGAATCAATAATTTTTATGTGTTGGCTACAGACATCGACGAGTGCAGAATCACCAAGGTACGCGATTCATGCTTCGGCGACTGCATCAATCTGCCCGGAGATTACGAGTGCCGATGCCCGCGGGGAACTCATGGCAACGCAACGGAGCGCGGCGGTTGCATCGCCGGGTCCCCCACTGGTGACAGCCAGAAGAATCTCTCATCATGACTGTGACGGAACCGCCAAATTAAAACTCTAATTAAGCGTAATGGCCGTCATTTGAACACATCAGGCTCATTAGCTTAATGGCTTAATTTGGCGATCCTTTCGCAACCCACGTCCCGATCGAAACATCACCGATAGTCCCACGCGAAGGTGGGCGCAGATGGTACAAGCACGACACATAATTGAAATATACAACAACTATACATAGAACTTGACCTTAAGTTTTACAAACCGAGTTTGAATAAATACATAATTCACAAACTTTACAAAACTGAAATCCTAGTTCGTCTAGAGGAACGGGGCCTACAGCTATCAAAAGTGAGCCCCAGAGGGATCCCTAACTAAACGTCCGGCTCCACGACCACCCATCCCTCTGCATCCCGGCGGATGAACTTGGCGCAGCAGGGACAGAAGTCTACGTCTGCGTGCCCTGAAAATATTGTGGCAACAAACCCTGAGTATACTAATACTCAGCAAGGCTTACCCGACCAGTGGGTATAACTTAGCCCACATAGCTAGACATGCAAGGCTTTTGGCTGGTGGTTCTTTTGCAGAAAACATGCAACTAAAGTAATTCCTTACTTTCCTTATTTTAGCCTCAGATTCTATATAAACTAACTCTTATCTAATATTTGCAAAGACCTGCTATAGAAATCATGGTGATGCAAGCAAAATAATTCAATGGCTCAATATTTTATATAAACCTACCTAACTCACATTCTACATTTTTGCTACGGTGTGACAAAGAGACCAAGGCCCTCATAACCGCGAGACACGGCGAATCGATCCGATTTAACCTTGCAAGGTGGACCTAACCAACACGGCACGTATTTGCCCCATCGGACTATACATACCAACCATTCCCCTCCCCGCCTCGAACTACAGGAACCAGCCCAACGACATATGGTCAGCCGAGCTCAACGTGAGACCACCAAAAGTAAACACATACATCCCAATTCTCCGCGACTACTCGACTCGCCCCAGGAGTTGGGTGCGGGTTCCTGTACTTTCGAAGCGAGGCAGTACTCGGCTTACCGGTTTCGACTACCTCCTACTCCCGGCATGCGGTTAGTACAGTTCAATCCCCGATCAGCACTGCCACATCCACCGGTCCTTGATCGACACAGACGGGGCTAAGACACCCAGGAACCCTGTCCTGCTGCCATACCTATCCATCATCCCCGCCCGGTCTCACATTTCATGTTCATTTCGAAACCAATCTCACATACTGAATATATAAAGATAAAAATGTATCTCGCGAGTAACCGGGAATTACTCGGCTCCTAACATCCTACATCTCGCGAGTGCAGGAGACCACTCGTCTTCTACCGGTAACATTAAGCTTAGCACTTCTACCGCCCTATACATGCTAGTATAACTTAGGGAATCCTATGGATCATGCAACTAGGGTTCCAAACAAATTCCTGAACTTAATGCACAAGTAGTAGAATCATACATAGGTGTCATAATTTAAAAATACTAGGATGTGCACCGGGGCTTACCTTGCGCCTCCTGCTCAACACTGGGGCCAGACGGGCCTTGGGCCGGGTGCTCACACCTCTCCTCTTGGGCTTGCGTCGTTTGCTCTTGTGGTGCCGCGATCACCTCAAAGACGGCTCCCTCAGATGCGGATGCTACACGTATGCATATGAATTAAATGAGTGCAGCCCAAGAATGTAACTAGTTTACTTTAACTGAAATACCCTGCGGACTGTCCGCGCCCGAGTGGCGGACTGTCCGCTGCACTATCCTACCAACCCAGCAGAGGCAACAACGTCTCTGGAACTTTTGCCCATTTTACCTACGGACTGTCCGGCCACCCCTGGCGGACCGTCCGCAGTTCAAGTACTCAACCCACCAGAGACGAAAACGTCTCTGGACAATTTCCTAGACTCTACTGCGGACTGTCCGCGCCCAAGCGGCGGACCGTCCGCAGTTCGCCCCTGCGAACCTCCAGAGACGACATCGTCTCTGGAACAAATTCGAGCCTCAACGGCGGACCGTCCGCTCCCCTATAGCGGACTGTCCGAAATCAACCTTGCAAAAACAACCAGAGGCAACATCGTCTCTGGACAAAAACTAACCTGACCGGCGGACCGTCCGCACCTCCCAGGCGGACCGTCCGCGATAACTAATTTCTGACCTTCGCCCTAGGCAGCAGCAAGGGCGGCGGCGACGGCGGAGGCCGTGCTCCGGTGCCGGCGACACGCCATGGAAGGGGAAAAAGGCTGTGAAGCATAAAGGACTCACCACGAATCCATTCCCGCGGTCGGTTCGAGTGGAGGACGACCGGAGAGGCGGATCGGCGGTGGGGCAAGCTTCAAGCACCTCCAATGGTGTCCGGCGGTGGTGGAAAGATTCCGGCCGGGGAGAAGCCGGTTTAGGGGTTTAGGAAGGTGGAGGAGGTGCCGAGGAATGTTCCCATGCGAGGAATCAAGGTTTGGTGGACGGAGGAGGGAGATCGAAGCAAGGGGCGACGATGGCGCGGGAGCTCGAGCTCCGCTCGGCTCTGGAAGGAAAGAGGAAGAAGAGAGGATTGACGAGTGGGTCCCAAGCCCATCCAGATAAATATCTGGGCGACGCCTCGCGGACTGTCCGCCGTCACCTCGCGGACTGTCCGCGTGGTGGTTGTTACAATGACCTCTCGATTATACTTTGTATGCATGTTTTCCGTAGCTTGAAAAAATGATAGTGATAGCACAAGTGTTTCAATTTTCAGGTCTAATAATTGGTTTGTCAGTTGCTAGTGGCCCGGTATTCCTGCTTTTGGTTCTAGGTATAACATTAGTACTCCGTAAGATTGAGCGGCACAGAAAAGAGATGCTGAAGCAAAAATATTTCAAGCAAAATCGTGGGCAGTTGTTGCAACAATTGGTGTCCCAAAACGCAGATATTGCAGAAAGGATGATCATACCGGTGGATGAGCTTGTAAAGGCGACAAACAATTTTGACAAGGCCCGGGAGCTCGGCGGTGGAGGGCATGGTACCGTTTACAAAGGAATCTTATCGGACCTACATGTCGTGGCCATCAAGAAATCAAAGATTACGATCCAGAAAGAAATAGATGAGTTTATAAATGAGGTAGCAATCCTCTCGCAGATCAACCATAAGAATGTGGTCAAACTCTTTGGATGTTGCTTGGAGACTGAGGTACCATTGTTGGTTTATGAGTTTATTTCTAATGGAACACTTTATCATCATCTCCATGCCGAAGGACCAAGGTCTCTATCTTGGAGCAATAGGTTGAGGATAGCAACTGAGATAGCTACTTCTCTTGCATATCTTCACTCATCGGTTTCAATCCCGATAATCCATAGAGACATCAAATCCAGTAACATACTTCTCGACGATACACTAACATCAAAAGTATCAGACTTTGGAGCTTCAAGGTACATTCCAACGGACAAAATTGGTTTGACAACAAGGGTTCAGGGAACAGCAGGATACTTGGATCCTATGTACTTTTACACTGGTCGCCTCACCGAGAAAAGTGATGTCTATAGCTTTGGTGTCATCCTTGTTGAGCTGCTCACTAGAAAAAAACCATTTCCATATTTATCCGACGAAGGTGATGGCCTTGTTGCTGATTTTGTCAACCTTCTTGCTGAGGGAAACCTTCTCGGGATGATTGACCAACAAGTCTTAGAAGAGGGAGGCGAGGAAATCCAAGAAGTTGCCTCACTTGCAGCATACTGTGTAAGCTTAAGAGGCGAGGAAAGGCCAACGATGCGGAAGGTGGAACACATACTAGAGGGACTTTGGGGTACCAGGAAGTATAAGAAAGATTATACATAGCACAGGAATGCGACAATCAAGTAGAAGAGATATAGTATAAGAAAAAAAATTATGTCTACTAGATAAACAAGCTAGATAGCACAGCTCTTTGCTTTACTCCTTACAGTAATTAAATCCTTCTATTGCTCAACATAGCTTATGTTTCTTTAGCATGAATCAACTGCACCCTTTCATCAGAAACAAGTACATATGCTCCCTCTGTTTTGTACATGTCACATTAGTTTTATCCTAAGTCAAATATATTCAACTTTGACCAAGTTTATAGAAAATATAACAACTATACTACCAAATATATGCACCATCAAAATGTATTCCGTGGTGAACTCAATGAAACAAGTTTGGTATTGTAAATGTTGTTATATTTTTCTATAAACATTGTCAAAGTTGAATATTTTTGGCTTAGGATAAACCCAATACGGTATGTAAAAACAAACAATGGTAGTACCAGATTAGAGTAGGTAGGTTTGCTTTTGTCCTTCTCGTAGTGCAGTGGAATATTTTCCTCCTCAAAAGCATACGGAATTTATGCAATGCGGGTCTTTTCAACTGAAAAGCATGTAGAAACATCAGCTGTCCCAGCAGTTGATGCACTTCCTCGCCAGGAACAAATTAAAGAGGATTATATGAGTCCAGCCTTCAGCCTTTCTTGCCAACTGCCTGGGCAAAATAGGACATGCTCTGTTTTCAGGACATTGTCTGTTTGCCTTGATTTCTTTAGTTTTCTACAGTTGACTCGATCTATCAGCCAAAGGCTGTACGTTTCGTGGTGCTTCATTGGAGCTGCCTGAAGGTGGACTGTGCGTCCATCTCTACTATTTCTTGGCTACATCAGTGCCTTGGTCGATGTTTCGTTGTGTGCAGAGGAAAGGTAAAAGGATTCTTGGCCTTCTGCTGCCGAGTGCTAATGGCTTAGCTTTCTTTATTTTCTCAGTATATTCGTTTGTGTATGCTGCACTGGAAATATTCACACGACGGATGCACTGATGCACATGGCATGGGCAATGGTCGACAAGGTTTCTTGTGCGCTCAAATGGTAGCCATGGAGATTGAATCCTCCTGTTAGTCATAGCTCCTGGGCCTGTGCATACTGCATACTAGCCACACATGCAACCAGTAATGCAATAGAGAATTTCCTGTTTCCAGCAAGGAATTCTCGGCAAGTCATTGTGCAAACAGCACGGTGACAGCGCCACCCCATCGGCCGGCCAGTCGCTGCAGTTCGTCCCGTAGCAGTTGCCACGCAAAGCTACTAGCAATGGAACTGAAAAGTGAAACATTTTATTTGACGGGATCATCCTGCCCAATACTGATTTTACATTCGCCAGTGAGCTCCGTTTCCAGCGGTCGATATTTCAACAGTGCTCTCACGTGGCAGGACTCACCACCCACTACCCACCTCTTTATTACCTTCCCTTTGAATCACGGAGTGCCCCCACGCCTCTTTCTCCTTGCTCCCGCTCCCCCTCAGATCCATCCCCGCGTGCCCTTCCTCCTTCTCCTTCCTCTTGCAACCTCGGCGCAGCGGCGGCGGCCGCGGGGAGCTCCGCCCGCGAGCTCGCCCCCAGTGGCAGCGGCGAGCCCCGGGTAGTAGCAGTATTTTTCTTCTTTTTATTTTGTGGATGCAAAGTTTTTGTAAAAAAAAATTCCCAAATTAAAAAAATTACCGAAGTTCTTTTGTTTTTTGGATGCAATTTTTTTTTACCTTGAGTTTTTTTGTTTTGGATGCAAAAATATTTTACCTAAATTTTTTTGTTCTGATGCAAAATTTCCCTCTTCAATCTCTCTCAATTTGTTTCTCAAATTTTTCTTTCTAAAATTTTTCTCTATCAAATTTTTCTCGTCAAAATTTTCTGTCTCTTTTTTTTCAAACCTTTTTTCTTGAAAAAGTTTCCTAAATCAGTAAACGACAAATTTTTTACTAAAATAGAAAAAGTAATGAACGGTCGGAAAATCGACCGTAGGGAATTTCTCCCTACGGTTGACCGTAAACTAGACTGCCCCATCAGCCTGTGATCAGAGCACTGCTAAAAACAACTCAGAAGTCACCTTCTTAGTTTGTGAATGATACCTACCGAAAAGATCGAAGGCCCAGAAAACTAAGGGGAGGCCAGGATCAATCTGCCTTACAAATGCATGCATTAGGCCGCCGAAAGAACAGAAATAGCGACGACAGGATCCATAAAAGGTGAGGTTAGTGGGTGATTGTTGAATAACCTGTACGAAAAGTCTAGCTCCTCCGTGCTCGAACAACGAACGGCCAGCCTACCATTCGCCTTGGTCCTCGTCTTCCATCAGCAATGTTAGTGTACTACTCTGCCATTGGCAGCCACTTGAGATTAGATTAAGCCGCCATCGTGTAGCGGAGACTTGTCAGGGCAGCTCAATAATTCATCCACGGCACAAGGTTAGAGTAAATTTTCTTTTAGAAAAAAATGAGTACAACCACCGCATCTATGGATTGAATACGCGCCTCTTCCTTTTACACATCGAGCATATGCAAACTCGGCATATTCTATACCACTATTCTTTGGAGCAACCAAACAATACATCTGAACAAATTATTCTATTGGAGTAAAAACATTGTACACATGTCAATGAAGCATTATATAAGTAACTAGCCTAACAACCCTTGCTTCCACATGGGTTAATTAGAATTAATATAAAAATAAGACTTACTGCTAATAATTATAATTATCTATCTCACATCACTCTCATCAATTAAATATTCTAACAAATACTCTAAAATACATATTTATTATTATCTAGTTGCAATAGATTTTATTTTGCATCACACCTCTATGTGTGTTTAATATATATTTAATTATCATTTATTTATGAATTGATATTCTTATCTCTTTCATCATACATGAATACATGATGTCGCATATCATGGATAGTATTTTTATATGAATAATAACATAAATAATATATTAACAATGATAGAAATAGTTATTTAGAGTTTTTGGTATAATTATACAATTTAAATTCAGATTTAGGGATTACTTTAACTTTTAAAAATAATATAATTGGATATTTCATATACAAATTTAGGGGTTTATTTGTATTATTTTCATCTGGGAGTTTTTGGAAAAATTCTAGAAACCCCAGAAAGGAAGGCCGAGTTTCGAGGAACTCCTGACCAAATATGAGGAGAAAAGAGCTACTCAGAAGAAGCAGAAGAGGCGACCACATCAAGCTAAAAATACAAAGCCATTGTCAGAGCATCGTGAGCAATTGGCTCCTCATTTGCAAAAAGGTAATAATGCTTTTGCACCATATTTGTTTGGTGAGCTGGTTGCTCCATGGTTCTGATCGTATCCTTGCTATTACATACCTTTGGATTATTGTATATGCTTCCATATTTTATTCAATATCCTTCTACATATCCAAGTTATGGTGTTTCTCAAAGACTGATTGTTGCTAGCGATAATCTGATCAAAAGCAAACCTGAGTGCAGCAAGGATGGTGAGAAGGATATGAAGCGAAACTACCAGTATTTACAGCCAAGGTGGTGTCCCTCAGGTTTATCTCAAACCCAAAAGAGAAGGCTGCAATGGATGCACAGGCAAGAGTTCATGGAACAACAAGTGGAGGTGGACCAGCAAGGTCGGCAACCATGAAGCAGGTATGGAGGCCCAAGCGAGTTTTTTTGTCACCAACTTGAAGAAGAAGTAAGATATGACTGATAGTCAGTGGTGGGCCTACATGGTAGCAAGGGTATTCAAGTGAATACCTATTATTTTTGGCAAAACTTTTTATATATGTAGTATTGCATATGTATATGAATCAAACATAAGAATATTACACAATATAATGGGTTTCTAAACTTCTAGTTTCTGCTTGGTGCTGAAAATCATAGTAGCCCATGTCCCACCTCTCCCCATCCAACGCCTGCAGGCCCATTAGCGGTCAGGCAGCTAGTTAGCCAGCCTGACCGACTGGCCAATTTCCCAATCCCAACCGCAAGACCGCAACCCTAGCTCCTCAAATCGGCGATCCTGGCGGCAAGGGTGCAATTGATGAGGCCAGATGAAGGTAGGGACTCGTCGGTCGCGAGGACGAATGGCAATGGAGGCTCCGTGGCCAGGCAAATGATCGGTAGCCCGGGTGTGGTAGCTGGGCGGGCCACAAGATGCGGACGGTGGCCAGGCCAGCGCCGCAGCCAGCCAAGGGCGCAGGGCTCAAGCGTGCGCGACGTGGAGCACGCAACTAGAGCACGGCGCTGCCGCTTCGCCCAGCGTGGTAGGACCTCCACAGCTCCGCCGCTCCAGCAATTGTGCCCATGTGGGGCATGGACGAGTAAGCAGAAACAGGTCCGAGCGAAATCAAACCTCAGCGCAAGGTGAGAGGACTAGTGATAAATTCGATCTTTATTTTGATATTTATTGTAATTAAATAATAATAAACACATATTTTAGAGCATCTGTTAGAAAATTTAATAGATGAAAAAAGTATGAGATAAATAATTATAATTATTGACCTCATTCTTATTAGTTCTAACTAGTGAGATGGTCCGCACATTTGCGCGGCTAGTATTGATATTCTAAATATATCTTGCATTATTTATTTAATTATTATTTATAAACTTAAATTTTTCACACATGCTACTTACTTCAGTAATCAAGATTGCTTCTCTGTTACTAGTGCACTAGTGTCTTCTTTTGCCTATATTTTTTCTTTATTAGTGATGTGGTCGCATGGCAAGCGCACAATCCTAATCCTGTCACAACTGTCTATCTCCTCCATCTTAGCTACTACCATTTGTTGTAGTAGTAGTAACATGTTTCTTATCTGTCGGCCCTTGTAGTAATGCTGCTCACTGCTCAGTTCAACTGACTAAATTATTCTTTGGCTAGCTTCCCTACTTTATGATCCTCTTGGTTGTCTTTTACTACTATGTTTAATTTTGTCGTATGTTGCATGGCGTCATATCTCCATAGTCTAGTTTCTATTGGGGAACAATCGATCCAAGTTTCTTATTTTTTGGAAGCCAAAAAATCCCCATAGTGCAAAGTATAAGAGTTTGTTCATAATTTCAGCAACCTATGTTCGTATTCAAGCCTGATGAGCTTACTATACCAATCATGGCCTGATTGATATTGTCCTGATTTCTGATGTGCTTGTGTTTTTTTTTTTTTTTTTGAGTTTGTGGTGTTAATTGTAAGGTGCAGTAGTGTTTTGTAGCAATGTCGGCAATAAACCTTCAGAGGGTGGTAGTCTAATATAGTGCAAAGTCTAGAATTATCTTATTTCTTTTGACTAATAATAATATAATCGTGAAAGTGTATTTGAGATTTTGGTAATATAATAAGATATACGTGTGGTAAAATATGTTAATTGTTCGTATAGCTAGTATTCTATAGGTATACACGATACGTAGCTTGATGCAAAACGATTGATAGATTTATATTTATAAATAGAAATATATTTTAATACCACTGGTGGGTAATTTATAAATATATATATGGGTATTTTAGGCTAATTTTTCGTAATGCACTACTAGAAAATGGGCCAAAGGTACCGGCTGCTGTTGCAACCGGTACTAATATCACGCATCAGTACCGGCTACAACAGCAGCTGGTACCTTTGGCCAGCGGCGCTCAAAGGTAAGGGTTTTGGTAGCGGGTTAAAGCATCACCCGGTACCAAAACCCCCATATAGGCACCGGTTAGTGCCACCCACCAGTACCAAAAGAACAAGGAGGAATAGGTACCGGATGACCAGAGGTATCCAGTGGATGATATCACCATGCCAATAGCGTGCGAGCTACATGTGCGATCAAAGAATATATCCATTCATGTAGCATACGTGTCAGCCCTGCCACTGAATCCTTGTACTAGAATTCATGGTAGGCCGATACCCCCAGGCTACACCTCCGTCACAGTTGAGCAGATAGTTGGAAACAATTAGGATCTTGATCTCGACTTCGTTGGAGGGGATGGAGAGAAGACATTGGGAGACGCACTGCATGGGGTCGTTCTATGGCGCAAGGCTGACATCAAACTTACTGCAAGCACAACGTCTCCGCGGCCTCCCTCACCGCCGTCCCCATAACCACCTCCCTCACCACCGTCTCCGCCGGGGCAAAGGGCCACGAGTACTCCAACTCCTCCTGCACCTGAAAAAGGAAAGAAAAAGACACCATCCCTTCCAGCGGCTGGATCCTCAAAGAAGAAGCAGAAAATGATCGAAAGAAAATTGACCTACGAGAAGACCGCTGAGGAGTTGGAAGAGGAGACTGCTCGATATATAAAAGAACAGTTGAAGCCTAAAGTCCCCCCGCCGAGGGAAAAGGTATCTCTAGAATTAGGGAAAAAGATTCTCGCAAACCTAGACAACCCACCAAAACCGAAAATCTTACCCTCAGACTATGATCGTACTCTGACAAAGGCACACAAGGTGAGAAATGTGAAGAAAAAATGTGGCAAGACCATTCCTCATCTTGGCACACAACAAAAAGAACTCGAGGCCCTTCGAGTGCCAGGGTTGCCAGTCCTACATCCGGCGGACGTACAACACAAGGCGGACCTACAGGCGGCGATATTTCTTTCTGAAACTGGATTAACGCTAGAGCAGGCAACGGTGCAACAGGAGGCAGATATCCCTGTCGCTCCCGTTCTTACTCCATTTGAGCATGGAAAACCTTTGTCACTGAGGAAGAGGAGAAAAGTCTAGGCACGCAGATGTTCAATTTGCATAGATGGTACCTGCAAATGTCGAATGACGAAGGGAAAATGTTTTTAGTCAAGTATCGTGACTATGATTTCTTCCGCACAGAGGACTACTTCTGGGTGTGCTTCAAAGATTTATATCGCATTTACCATCGACAAGCCCTCGACGCCTCTATTATCACTATTTGGGTTCTGTAAGTATCACTTACCTCTATATTAATACTTTTTGTTACCAAGAACGTAATTATCTGTGTGCATTATATAATTTCTATTGTATCATTTGGACAAGAGATTCAAAAAAGCCGAAAACATGGATGGCACCATCAGATCGGCTTCATGTCTCCGTTGCTAGTCAACTAGAAAATGCTCAACGAAAATTATAAGGACACGTGCCAAAACATGTACATTCGTTGACTAGGCAAAATTACAAATCCTATATATACATATCATACAACCATGGGTAAGTTTTAGTCGACTCAATCCTCTGT
Source organism: Panicum virgatum (assembly GCF_016808335.1). Classification (NCBI taxonomy): domain Eukaryota; kingdom Viridiplantae; phylum Streptophyta; class Magnoliopsida; order Poales; family Poaceae; genus Panicum; species Panicum virgatum. The sequence goes on from NC_053152.1 coordinate 1,836,253, forward strand.
TATATTTCTAAATAAATACTAAGTCGTCTAATGCATGTATGTATATATCCTATCTATATCTGCAGTTATCATTGGATTTTACTCATACTTTTCATAGAGACCGGCAATCTTGTAGTCTTTGACTCAATGAGAAAACCAAAGTCCGCAATCCAACATATCATAGACCCTTTGAACAAGTAAGTTCAGTTTGCACAATCAAATCTTTTTTCTGTTAATAACAATTCTTGAATATCAAACTTAACTTTGAGCGCAGGGTTTGAAAAAAAATTGTGAAAACGAACAAAGGACGTGGTCAATGGAGCCCCGAACTGAATGTTAAAATGGATTATTCGGTATGTTGATTCACAAAGATTTGTCTAGTTAAGTAATCCCAAATTCTCCTAAATTGAGTAATTTATTTGTTTCTCCTTAAGTGTGAGAGACAAAAATAAGAAACTGATAGGTGCGGGTGCTACATATGCGACTTCTTGCACATCATGACTCCATGCGGGAAGCTTACTACGGAGGACATAAGAGTACGTACAAACCGTTCACTAGTATATTTTCATAATTATACTAACGCACATGATGTTAATATATCAGTCCTTTTTTCCTAAATGATAGATATCTCAAATGGGGGATGAATGTTATTCTACCAATCGGATCAACGCCGTGTGCGAGCAGCTCGCCGGATTCATTTTGAACGAGATCCTAGATCCTAGAGGTGAGTTCTACCATGACGGTCACATCCATAGAGGACTTCCATCGACGTCCTGAGGGGCCCAATAGTTGGACTACAAACATGACTTGTATATTTATAAATATTTCTAAACGTGATGACTTGATGTTTGTATATTTGTAAATATATTAGTTTATCTAATTAGCTTAATTATATGCTCGCATTTGACTTTTAGTTAGTTTCAAATATTCTGTGAAATCAAACACGTATGTACGACCAATGAACATATAGTACTGTAGAGCTCGAGTGCGCTTAGTAATTATAAAAGAATAAATAGTAATAAATAAAACAAGCAAAACTGGATTTGGGGAAAATAGTGGGAAACCACATTGGTACCGGTTGGAAAGACCAACCGGTACCAAAAGGGCTGCCAGCTTGTGTTGGCGTGGCAGCCTCGATACCAATGGATGCCTAAGGCACCGGGTGAAAAACCCGGGGTTTTAGGGTCACGCCATTGGTCTCGGTTTGGGAGAACCGATTAGAAAACCGGTGCCTAAGGCCGTTTCCAACCGGTTCCCATGGGCTGTTTTCTAGTAGTGATGGCAGTGGTGGGTAATTTTAATTTCTTTTTTCTCCGATTAATATGAAAATTTCTAAGCCTTGAGAGCAAACGTAGAGGCTCAGTTTATTGGCTAAATTATAAGATAATAAATTAGCTCGTGCGGGAACACGTGTTGATAGACTAGTAAATAAAAATAAAAATATGAAATATCACTGTCGCCTCAGCGTGCCAAGTCATTGTGCAAGCAGCACGGTGACAGCGCCACCCCATCGGCCGGCAACGGGACTGATCAGTTAGGCTAGCAGGCAGCTTGGCTGGCCAGTCGCTGCAGTTCGTCCCATAGCAGTTGTTAGTGGGTGATTGGCGAATAAATTTGTACGAAAAGCTTGGCTCCTCCGTGCTCGAACAACGACGAACGGCCTGCCTACTATTCGCCTTGATCGTCGTCTTCCGTCAGCAATGTTGGCGTACTACTCTGCCATTAGCAGCCACTTGCAGATTAGATTAAGCCGCCATCGTGTAGCGGAGACTTGTCAGGGCAGCTCAATCATTCATCCACGGCACAAGGTTAGAGTAAAATTTCTTTTAGAAAAATTTGAGTACAACCACCGCATCTATGGATCAATACGCGCCTCTTCCTTTTACACATCGAGCATATGCAACCACGGCATATTCTGTACCATTATTCTTCGGAACAACCAAACAATACATCGGCATCGTGAACAAATTATTTTATAGGAGTAAAAACATTGTTCACATGTCAATGAAGCATTATATAATAAGTTACTAGCCAAACAACCCATGCTCCTACACCGGCTAATTAAAGTTAATATAAATAAGACTTACAACTAATAATTATAATTATCTCTCACATCACTCTCATCTATTAAATATTCTAACACATATTCTAAAATACATATTTATTATTATCTAGTTTCAATAGATTTTATTTTGCATCACACGGCCTCTATGTGTGTTTAATATATATTTAATTATACCATCTGTTTATAAATTGATATTCTTATCTGCTTTATCATACATGAATACATGATGTCACATACCCCTTAGGCAATAGATCGAGCACCTTGAGGGCACTGCCCAAGGTGAGAACGAGGGGGTCTGTAACGGCTCGATCTGTGACTCCGGTGCGCGCGCGAGTCTGCTATGGCGGTACTGTGATGAAGAACAGGCGGCCCTAGGCTGTGGTGAGCGGGCGGCGCAAGGCGGCGGCGCTAGGGTTTGCTGCTCGTGGATCTGGAATGGGGGCACGGCACGGTGGAGTTGTAGTATGGTGGCGCGGCTGTGGCGGTGGAGCGGCAGCGGCGGCGCGGTGGTGCGGTAGCACAGCGGCGGCAGTGTGGAGGAGCGGCGGTGTAGGGGCGGTGGCGAGTTGGGCGGTGTACGGGTGCGAGAGGAGATGGAGAAGAAAACCGACCAGCGGGGCCCACGGAAAGAATAAACACAACTGACAGCCTGGGCCCGCGAATTTTGAACACGTCGGATAGTCCGACGTGGTGCAATTACGAGCTTCGGAGTGACGCACCGGATGAATGTTGACTGGAACTGACGTAGTCAAAACGCTCCGCTTCGGATAGACCGACTGAGGGGCGTCGGATAAACAGTTCAAAGAACTCGGAATATCCGACACTTGAGCTTAGAAGGGGTCGGACTAAGTTTGACTGAGAGCTCAGAACAGGAATTAGATGATGGGATCGGATGATCCGACGTGTGAGAGTGCAACCGGTCGGATAATCTGGTCCTAAGGAAAAAATTTCTGCTGAACTAAGCCTCTGCTTCTAATCCAAATCTCGAAAATCCAAAGCAATAAACACTCAATCTGGACCATTTTCAAGTGACAACCTCACCCCTCAAACACTCATACTTATAGGTGCTCAAAGAGCTTTTACATAACTTAGGCAAATTAAGATCCAAGCGATTAAGAGCTTAAAAACAGAAATATATGAGCCATTTACCTAAGAACTTAGAGATTGAACCTTTAAGTTCGCTAGGACATGACTCAATAGGCATGAAAGCGCAACATTTGTCTCATCACTCTTGTTGAGTTGTCAAAACATATTGAGTATGTATGACATTCTCTAAGCGTGATTTCTCCTTTGTGATGCCACTAACGCAATGCAATGCTATGCAAGACAAGAATTTAACATGAATGCAATCTATATGACAAGAAGAATGCATTGCAAGAAATTTAAATCTATCTTGTCAAGTTTGAACCCTCGGTAAGCTTCTTCATTATGAATCTTTCTTCATGCCATGAGCGAAACAAGAGATCCACCGGCTCATGCAAAACCCATGTTCATCACTATCTTGACAAGGTTAGACAAGCCTCTAATATGTACATATGAGATGCAACTATATGACAAGGCAATTACATGACGTTAGAAGCATCTAAAACGTTAAGCCCACTTCGCAACCTACAAAAGGTGCTCTCATCAAGGGGTTTTGTGAAGATATCCGCCAATTGATCTTTGGAATGAACATCACAAAGTGTAATGTCATTCCTTGCCACATGATCTCTTAGGAAATGATGGCGAATATCTATGTGCTTTGTGCGAGAGTGTTGAACTGGGTTGTTAGCAATTTTTACGGTACTCTCGTTATCACAAAGGAGAGGGATCATATCTAGTTCCAGACCATAGTTTAAGAGACTTTGCTTCATGTAGAGGATTTGAGCACAACAAACCCCGGCTGCAATGTATTCCTCCTCCACGGTGGACAAGGCCACGGAATTTTGCTTCTTTGGGGACCAAGGGACCAAAGAATGCCCTAGCAAGTGCCACCCACCCGAAGTACTCTTACGGTCAACCCGACATCCGGCAGAGTCCGAATCCGAGTACCCTAAGAAAGTAAAGCTAGCACCTTTGGGGTACCACAAACCTATGCTAGGTGTGTGCTTGAGATATCTAAGGATCCGCTTCACGGCACTAAGGTGTGACTCGTTGGGATTAGCTTGAAAGCGAGCGCACATACAAACGCTAAACATAATATCGGGCCTAGATGCGGTTAGGTAAAGAAGCGACTCAATCATAGAACAATAAAAGGTTTGGTCTACCGATTTACCTCCCTCATCAAGGTTTAGATGTCCAGTAGTTGGCATTGGAGTCTTGATCGGCTTGCAATCATCCATCTTGAACTTCTTGATAATGTCTCTTGTGTACTTTTCTTGATGGATGAAGGTTCCTTCCTTCAATTGCTTGACTTGAAAACCAAAGAAGAAGTTGAGCTCACCGATCATAGACATCTCGAATTCCCTAGCCATCATGTCTCCAAATTCTTTGTAAAGGGTAGGGTTAGTTGAACCAAATATGATATCATCAACATAAATTTGACATACGAAGAGTTCCTTATTGATGATCTTGGTGAAGAGAGTTGTATCCACACTCCCGATCTTGAAGCCCTTGTTGATGAGGAAGTCACGAAGGCATTCATATCAAGCCCTAGGTGCTTGCTTGAGCCTGTAGAGCGCCTTGTGCAACCTATAAACATGATTAGGATATCTAGGGTCTTCAAACTCGGGAGGTTGTTCAACATAAACCAACTCATTAATGAAGCCATTTAAGAACGCACTCTTCACATCCATTTGATAGAGTTTCATGTTGTGATGTGAAGCGTACGCTAAAAGGATACGGATGGCTTCAAGTCTTACAACGGGGGCAAATGTCTCTCCAAAGTCCAATCCTTCAACTTGAGCGAACCCCTTAGCCATAAGTCTTGTCTTGTTTCGAACCACCACTTCATGTTCATCTTGTTTGTTGCGGAAGACCCACTTGGTGCCGATGATGTTCTTGTCTTGAGGATGTTCTTCATGAACCCAAACTTCATTGCGGGTGAAGTAGTTGAGCTCTTCTTGCATTGCCATCACCCAATCCAGGTCCTCAAGAGCTTCATTTACATTAGAGGGCTCTAAACAAGAGACAAACGAGTAATGTTCACAAAAAAGAGGCATATTGACGTCTACGAGTTCTTGTACCACCCGTAGGATCACCCATGATCAAGTCAATGGGATGGTTCCTTGAAGTTCTTGTTGGCATCTCTTGTGGTTGAGTTGTTGAATCTTCTTGTGGTTCGATATTTTGTGCTTGAGCTTGGGCTTGTTCACTTGAGATGTGGATATAATCAAAGTGGAGTTGTTCTTGAACTACTTGCTCATCTTGGACATCTTGAGGAGGAGGTTGTGGAGCTTCATCTTCTTCATCGGATGACTCATCATGAATGATTGTTGGTGAAGCTCTTCTTCGGAGTCATCCTTGGAAGGGGCTCCATCTTGAGTAGATGGTGTGATGTTCACTTCATCCTCCTCCTTTGGCTTGACTTGTCTAATGGCAATGTTCTTCATAACTTCCCTTAGTGGTTCATCACCTACATCATTACAAGCAAAAACTTCCCCTTGGGAGCCATTAGTCTCATCAAACTCCACATCACAAGCTTCTTCAATCATGCGGGAGGCATTATTGAATACTCGATATACTTTGGAGTTTGATGAATAACCAACTAAGAAACCAACATCACACCTACTCTCGAACTTACCTAGGTGTTTCCTCTTCTTGTAGATGTAGCATTTGCACCCAAATACTCGGAAGTAGGAGATGTTGGGCTTCCTCTCAACAAGAAGTTCATACGGGGTCTTCTTCAAGAACTTGTGGAGATACACCCGGTTTGCCGCATGGCAAGCGGTGTTGATAGCTTCTGCCCAAAACCTTTGTGAAATCTCATAGTCATCAAGCATTGCTCTTGCAAGGGTAATTAAGGTCTTGTTCTTCCTCTCCATAATCTCATTTTGTTGAGGTGTATAGGTAGCAGAGAATTCATGCTTGATTCCAATTTCGTTGCATAGCTCCTAAACTTGAGTGTTCCGAAATTTGGAACTATTGTCACTTCTAACCCTGACTACACTTGACTCGAAATCGTTTTGGGTTTGCTTGATGAATATCTTGAAGATCCCGACAGTTTTGCTCTTATCCTCTAGAAAAATGTCCAAGCATATCTAGAGTAATCATCAACAATGACTAAGCAATAAAGATTACCTCCAAGGCTCTTGTAGGTGGTTGGTCCAAATAAGTCCGTGTGTAGCAACTCCAAGCACCTTGATGTAGATAGGTACGCTTTCATGGGATGTGGTGAAGCAAATTGCTTCCCGGCTTGACAAGCACTACACAATTTATTTTTGTCAAATATAACATCTTTAATTCCAACCACCATACCTCTTTTGAATGCCTTGTTTAGTTGACTCATCCCAATGTGAGCAATCCATCGATGCCATAGCCATCCCATAGAGTTCTTTGAAAAGAGACAAGTAGCCAAATTTGCATCGTTAGAGGAAAAATCCACAAGGTAAATATTACCGTGCCGGAAGCCTTTGAAGATCAAACTCTTGTCCTCCTTGCTTGTAACAACTACACCACTATCACTAAAGGTACAAATCAAACCAAGATCACAAAGTCGTGCAATTGAAAGCAAATTAAAGCTTACCGACTCCACAAGCAATATATTTGAAATAAAGAGATCTTTGGAGATAGTAACCTTACCTAAACCTACCACTTTCCCTTTAGAATTATCATCAAAGGTGACATGCTCGTGATCGCCCATTTCTTCATCTAGTGAGGTGAACATCTTTACATAGCCGGTCATGTGTTGTGTACATCCGCTATCAAGCACCCAATGCTTTCCACCGGCTTTGTAGTTCACCTACACACAAATGAATTAAGCTTGAGGTTTGGGAACCCAAGCAACTTTGGGTCCTTTGATGTGAGTAACTAAGACTTTGGAAACCCATAGTTGACGGGGTAGCTTCTTCTTCTCTTGTGTGCCAATGAACTTGGCCTTCACCTTGCCATTCTTAAGCTTGCTCAACAAAAAAGTGATGGTTATCAAATTGAGACTTATAGTAGCTTGCTCAACAAAAAGTGATGGTTATCAAATTGAGACTTATAGTTGAAAGGTAAGCTAGGAAGAGGGCTATTAGGAAGAGGACACTCCCTTGTGTGATGTCCAACATCTTAGCTATGTTGACAATAGGAGCCTACTTCCTTGTTAAAGCAATCTTTGAGCTCCGGAGACCTAGGAACATTCTCCGGTGGCTTTGGGAAGGATCCAAGACCCTTAGTACCAAAGTGCCTTGCATTGTTGAAGAGAATCTCCTTGTGCAAGTATTCTCCTCTCGTCACATTGAACATGCACTTGGTCAAGCTTTCAAGTTTCTCTTCAAGTTCCTTTTCTCTATCATAGTTAGTCTTGGAAGAACAAGGGACATCATGATTAGGGAAAGCTTTGGAAGACTCCACATGTGTTTCACAAGAAGTTTATGCATTGATGTTTTTAGTTTTTAGGGTTTCAAGTTCATCATCAATAGCATCAAAAGCAAACTCAAGTTCTTGAAATTTTGAATTAATATTAGCATAATCAAGCTTAAGCTTCTTGTTGGCCTCTTCAAGCGACTTGTTGAGCACAACTACTTCATCATATTTTTCAATTAGTTCATTATGCTTAACAAGTAATTTATCATGATCCTCTCTAAGTTGCTTACTAGATACAACACATTTTTCATGAGTCTCTATTACCTCATTGTGTTTAACAAGCAACTCATCATGTGAAGACTTAAGCTCAACATGCACATTTTTTAGACATTTGAGTTTGAACTTAAACTTCTTGATCATGTCATTATATTCATCTAGGAGCAACTTAAGATCACTAGGAGATAACCCATTATCGCTATCATCATCACTAGAGCATGAGTCATCGGAATTCACCTTGGAGTTACCTCTAGCCATGAGGCACATGGGTGGTGGAGATAGCGGTGGTTCATCATCATGGATGGCGATCCCCACAATGACGTTCTTGGAGTCATCATCATCATCGTCGTCGCTTGAAGTTTCGCCGTCGGTGATCCACTCACCAAGGAAAGCCTTGATCTTCTCTTTCTTCTTGAAAGACATCTTCTTCTTATACTCTTTCTTGTCATGGTCTTTCTTATGCCTTGATTGATTGTCCTCATCTTACTTCTTGTTGGATTCTTGAGGGCAATCATATGAGAGATGACCGTAATTGCCACAAACATAGCATATTTTCTTGAGTGTATCTTTGGGCTTCCTTGTACGGAACTTGTTTTTCTTGGGGTCGAAGTTGTACCCCTTCTTGTTCAACCTTGACATGAGCTTTTGAAGCGCCCCGACCCGAAGATCAAGGCTAAACCATGTATTAATTACCGAATAAGGTCTCCGGCATAATACATGTTACATCAAGTGGAGTCCAGAGTCATACAGAGCTTTATTCAACACGTACACAAGGGGTGAAGTGACAACACAACGCTACACAGAACAACCATAGGATAACGACTAGCATGACGGCATGGAGGACTAGCTCTTCATCCATCACGGCTCCACTCGATCAGCTTGGGTGCGGACACGATCTACTCGTAGTCTTCTGGCATAAAGTCAGGATCCTCTGGAGAAAAATCAACAGGGGTGAGTACAAAAGTACTCAGCAAGCTCCACCTCGCCCTACGGGAGGGGAAATAACATGCACGACGCACATTGAGCACAATGCATTAGCAATGCAACTAATGGTATGCAACCCCTTCCCGACACAACCCACAATAGGTAGCTCACTAGTTGTCAGGACCACAACGTAGCCTGCCCATACCGTGGGCACAGACCATTCGAATGGATTATACACTCTGTAGAGGTCGTACACTGTACCCACATGCTCGGCTGCCCGAACGGACAACCGACATAGCCGACACCCAGCTATGGTCCCGCCCCAGCCCGGCCGCACAAACCCTCGGGCCCTGACCCCAATGGTCTATACCCGTAAACCATCCCCGCGACTGTCAGGCTAACTAGTGGGATTAGGCTAAGTCCGGCCCATACCGGAACCTGTGGTCGTACTAAAGTAAGCTAGGTGAGATGTCAAAACAACTCGGTCCTTATGGTTCACCAAGGCAGCAACCATCCCTCAACATACCAACTCGAGCCTACCTCCACAGTAGCACTCACCCGCCAGTCTACCACCACGGTAGCGCCGGCTCCAGCACACCCTGCTGCCCTAGTCTCAGCCAGATCCCTTCGTATCCTAGTCTCAGCTCAAGATATGCATGACTACTCAGATGCATGCATGAGCACACTCAATCACTCAAGTACCGGTATATGTAATCGATCCTAGACCCAGGCTACAGCTAAACATCCTCACATGGATGCAACCGCTCACGTAGGGGTCGATGAAACTTGCCTTCACTTGCGTACGCGTCGGCGGCGGCGGCTTCCTGCTCGTGGTACGGGTCTTCTGGCTCCTTGGCAGGCTCCTCCTCGGTCACTCCGTGATCTACGGGCGAAAACGGCACAACCGGCAAACAAACACAAGCAAGCAATAAAATATGCTCAAATGGAGATGAAAATAGGAGGAATAGATAGTATATGATTTGAGGAGAGTTAAGGAAAAAGAGTTACATGAAAATGAGTTGATATGAAGGAGATATTGAGTTTACAGTATTGATTGGTAGAATGATTTGGATTAAGTGCTCACGGCCTGGTGGGTGTTTTGGGCCTTCATTAGTGTTGTGGAGTTAATAGTCAGGGGAGCTGCCTGCCATCTCACCTTGGCGCGGAACAGCTCGAGGAAGAGGGCCAACTGTTGGAGCTTCGCCTCGTGAGTGAGCTGGGCTCGGGAGGAGTGGTTCAGCTTGCGGAGCGAAGCGGCTCGGTGTGCTTGGGCTGGTGACGGGGCTCGTCACGGCCTCGCTCCTTTTATAGGCGAGGAGAGTAGCAGCGGCGTTGCGCAAGGACGGGCGATGGCGTGGGCTGCCGCAGCTCGTCGTCAACGCGAACAGTGGCAGCGCTGAAGGCGCGAGCGCCGAGGCGGCAAAGCCGCGCGAGGACGCTGCTGCGGCGTGGGCGAGGTGGGGACGCGGAGGTGGGCTGCACGGCGAGGTGGGGACGCGGAGGCGTGGCGCCGGCGGCAGTGCGCGGTCCCGTCGTGGGGCCGGCGTGTCGCGCGTGCGCAAGCGAGAGCGAGCGGGTGAGGACGGCAGAGGGGGGGGGCGTCGGCTTCTAGGAAATGGAGTGAGTGCTGCCATGATGGGTCATTTCAAGGTTAATGGTGTGAGTACTCTGTGTCTTCCAAGGGATGATGAAGTTATGGCGAAGGAGGTAGGCGCTGCCATGATTGTCTGGGAATTATGGCGTGGTACGTTGCCGTCGAGGCGTGAGTAATAGCGAGTAGGTGCTGCCATCGGTTTACTGTGAGTTATGGTGTGGTACGGTGACTCAAGAGGCTTCTACGGAAAGAGACGAGATGATTTTTGTCGTAGGTGCAAGCATGCGTATGCTGGTTACTGGAGGAAACGAATGTACTAACGCAATGCAAGAGTATAAAATAATTTACCTAGTAGTTATGTAATACCTCGTATAACGTTAGTATTATTTTACGTTACTAGTTTAATTGCAATATGAGTTTTATTTTAGTGATTGTTGGAAATTGAGGTGGCCCTACTAAGTTGAGGATCTACACCAACTCACTTCAGAGTCGGTCAGCTTCTAGTTACTTAGTGTACCGGGTCCTTTTGACGGCAGAGCCGCCTTTTGCTTCCGGGAGGCAGAGCCTACCAACAGATAAAGCTGGCTTCCGGGTGGCAGAGCCAACCTTCGATGAAGCCCAGACCCTATTGTGATCCCGGGTGACAGAGCCAACCTTCGATGGATCACAACTTATACACTAAGTACTAAGCTTAACCGGGAGACTAACACTTATAAAGACGCTTACCTTATTGGAGCAACAAAGGAACACACAACTTGCACACTCTACCTAAGCTCACTTCTACCATGCCCTTGGATGTATGTGGGATGGAGTGGAGTAGTATGACATGGCAAGGGGTGGCACCCTCCTTATATAGGCACCCATACCCTCTTGGATGAGTGACACATGTCACACTCTAGGAAGTTCCCTACAAATATCTATTTCTAGAAAATTCTAAATTTTACCATGACAAGAAAATATCCAAGCTTCATGTCTTCTTATGATTCTTGTGGAACATTCTAGAACCTTGTCATGGTGAACACAATTATGCCATGGTTTATCCTTATTTTTATAGAACCTTCTAGGAGTTTGCATTATATATTTCAACACTCCCCCTTAATCGTGATGAAAATTGGGATGTTACAGCTTTGTGGTCTTCCTCATGAGGAGAGCAAGCTTGGTGTCTTCATCACCATCCTCATCACTTGAGTCATCACTTGCTTCACTTGAACTTGACATAGGTGCCTTGCCCTTACTTTTCTTGCTTGATTTGTTCTCACCTTTAGCTTTGAGAGCAAGATCACCTTTGGCTTGAGGAGGATCAATTTCACCCAAGAGAAACATCTCATGTGACCGAATCTTCTCAACCACTTCACTCACTTACAATGTTGAAAGGTCTTTCTCATAGAGCAAAGATGTCACAATGTTGTACTTGGGCTTGTGCAATGAGTGAAGAATCTTCCGGATGATATCACTAGAAGACAAAGGAGAAATTTCAAGTGCATTAATGTCTTCAACAAAAACATTCAACCTAGCATACATTTGTTCAACTAGTTCGCTAGGATGCATCTTGAATTCATTGAGTTTTTCCTTAAGCACTTGGTACTTCTCCTCACGGAGCTTCTTAGACCCAACATGAATGTTCTCAAGTTCTTTCCACACTTCATGAGCGGTTTTCTTGCTATGCACACGTGCAAAGATATCTTAGCTAATAGCATCAAACATAGCATTTTTAGCTTTAGCATTCCATTTTGTTTGGTCCTCATCCATAACACCCATAGCTTTGTCAGTAACCTCCCAAGCAAAAGGGTTAAGAGCCTCAAGGTAACCCGCCATGCGGGCTTTTCAATAGTTATAGTTTCGCCCATCAAACTTGGGTGGTACACTACTCTCCGGGGTCATTTCTCTAGGTTGTTAGACCCTAAAAAGAGAGCCTACGCTCTGATACCTTGAAAGGATCGCGGCCCAAAAAGAGGGGTTAAATTGGGACTTTTTAAAATTCCTACCAAGTCCTTAGCCTATCACTAGTGTTGCCCAAGCCTATAGCTCAAAGACCTAAAGTCTAGAGCACACTAACATGATGAAACTAAGTAGGTAACCACACTAACAAAGCCATTTTTCTAGGATGATCACACTATCATGCAAAGGCTAGCCCAAAGGAAGCAAACTAACAAGTGCAAGTCCTAGTCTCAAACAAACAAGCAAAAAACAAGAACTGAAAAAAAAACTAAGTAAATTGCTTGAAAGTAAATGAGAATGGACAAGAGACAACCGAATTTTTTCCCGTGGTATCGAGGAGTTGACGCCCCCCCTAGTCCACGTTGGAGCACCCACAAAGGGTATCACTCCCTTGCATCACGAAGAGCAAGTATCCAGTAAGAATACCCTTTCTCCATCTCCGGAATGGCGGGCTTCAAACCGTGTACAACTTCTTCTTCTTGGGGCTCCCACAACCTCCAAGAGCTCACCAAGAGCCTCCGATCACTAAGACCGGATAGGTGTCGTCAAACACCAAGAGTAACAAGCTCTAAGCCTTCACTTGACCATCACTCAGTTGGCCCTCAGGTTCTAGCACACTTGCACTCTTGCAATGTATTGATTTCTTGTTGAATTGCTTGATCTCAAGTTGTGGATGTGTTCTCTCAGCTCATGGGGTGGCCTCTGATGTCCAAGGGTTCAAAAGGCAGTGAAGAGACCCGAGGTACCCCCTTAAATAGGCTTAAGATCACCAAGTGGCCGTTGCAAACTTTCTAAAAAGCTGATCAGGTCGGATAATGCGAACTGGTAGGGTCGGATCATCCGAACCCACTGGTATTTCTATTTTAGCCATTAGGGTTTAAACTCCTGCTGATGTCATCCCTCCGAGTGTTTATCCGACCCAGTCTTGATCAAAGCGTCGGATAATCCGGCCTCATTTGATCAAAGCGTCTTGAGCAAGTGTGCATGAAAACTAAGGCCAACTCTTGAACAGTCAAGCTACTCACTTAGAACCCCCCCTTAATAGTATGGCCATAAACTAAAAACTATAAAATCTAAACTAAATCAAGTGTCCTTCATCTCCTTGTGACACTTGAATCTAGAAAGATCTTTAATCTTGTGAATTTGAGTCCATGACTTTGAATGTTGATTTTGAGGGTCTCCTTTCATTTGCGACTTTAACGGTTAAACGATAAGTGCTACAAAACACATGTTAGTCACAAACGTCGTCACTAATCACCGTTAAACGATAAGTGCTACAAAACACATGTTAGTCACAAACGTCGTCACTAATCACCGAAAGTTACCGTGTAGCATCTACGAGCCTAGATGATTTTATCACGTCAAACATTATTGCGTGTATATTATTATTTTTCTAATCCACCTTGTCTCGTACTTGAGAAGCCCGCCGACTGGAACATATAAATTTGCGAGATTTCTTTTTCTCCTTCAGCTTTCCATTATTTTAGAAAATCGAGATGTGCTTGGCAGAGGTAGCCATGTGCGTCAAGAATCAAGGCATTTGAATATTCATGTACCAGATCTTGGTAACGTGGAGGAGTGGATCTCTAGTTTGACCATTTGTTCCTATGCACCCAACGAGCATCTAACGAAGCAAGCAAGAGAAACAGAGAGTGAGGAGAGGGTCGAGCGGAGCATGGAGCTCGCCTTGGGGGCCATGGCCGGCCTGGCCCCCAAGCTGGGCGACCTGCTCGTGGCCGAGTACGTCGTGCAGAAGGGCCTCAAGCCCGACATCGTGTCCCTCTCCGATGAGCTTGTGATGATGCACGCCGCCCTCGTCGATGCGTCTCGGATCCCACCGGACCAGCTCACTGAGGTACAAAAGCTCTGGGCACGAAAGCTCCGGGAGCTATCGCTCGACACGGAGGATGCCGTCGACGACTTCGTCCTGCGCGTGGCCTGCGGCAACTCTGCAGCCGCGGACACCGACGCCAATGTCTTCAAGAAGATCCTTGGCAAGGCCACCGCCCCGATGAAGAAGTTCAAGGATCGGCGCCAGATCTCCGACAGGGTCAAAGACATCAAGAAGCTCTCCAACGAGTTAGCTGAGCTTCGTGACAAGTACACAGTTAGAGGCCCGGGAGCTGATCTTGCCGCGAGCACTGGCATCGACCCCCGTGTCATCAATCTGTACAAGAAAGAGTCAGATCTCGTTGGCATCGAGGAGTCAAGGGACAAACTAATCAGGATGTTGTCAATAGGGACCAAAGATGATGATGCCATCCAGAGGCTAAAGATAGTGTCTGTTGTTGGGGTAGGAGGACTGGGTAAGACTACTCTAGCCAAAACGGTGCATGACATGCTTAAGAAACAATTCAGCTGTTCTGCTTTTATTTCTGTTGGTAGGACTCCTAATCTGAATAGGACATTTGAGAAGATGCTAGTGGAACTCGATCATCAAAAGTATAGCCAAGTCGACATGGCAAGATGGGATGCAGAGCAATTCTCGAATGAACTGCATAAATTCTTGGAGGACAAGAGGTATAGTCCATGTCATTCTCTGTTCAGTTTAGTTCGATGTTTTCTCTTCGCTAGCAAAGTGTGAGAGGTTTATACATTCCTATTCTACGCCGAGCCCCTGGGTTTTTGACTTATTTGCATTGGCTGTGCCAACGCGCCTGACGTAGCAAAAGAAGGTATCAAGCTACATATGTTGGCGTAGCAAGATCTTTCATATTGAACAATGTTCTACCCGTCGAAAATCTAGCAGTAGTGTTTTGTCGCGTCAACAGAACGATGTGACAAGACTCGGAAATTATGAATTGAGTTTTTATCATTTGAAGTGGTTAGGATACTAAAAAAATAATATAAAGTTTCAGAAGTATAATAATTGTGTATAAGTGTTTGTCATAGTAGAAAAGTAATGTATGTCCTCCTTATATTATGTCAGATGAATATACGTTTTATATGAATCTTATAGCTTTTAATGAGATATAGAACTTTATAGTTTTTAAGCTTTAAGTTTTTTCGTGTATATATGGTGTCTAAAAATAATATAAATTTTCAATGATATATTAATGACGTACTAGGGCTTGTGGCCTCTTAAAATTCATATCTTTCTTGCATTGTGTCAAATTAAGATACTTTTCTGTCAGCGTCATAGCTATTGATCACACCTACAACTTTTGATTTATAAGATATTTTATCTGAGATAGTTAAAATGCTCATATAAATTTTAAAGAGATATAAATCACGTGCCATAGCATGTCTTTTAAAAAAATTATACCTTTCTTATATGATGTCAAATATCTTAGAAAAATCATATCTTTCTTATATGATGTCAAATATCTTTATCCGACATCATAGGCGAAAGATGATGTTTTCTAAAAAGACAAGCCCTAATACACCACTAATATGCTCCTTAAAGTTTATATTATATTTTGCGCATCTTAATGATCTCAAATCAAAGACCTCAAAAACAAGAAAGTTGCATATCTCATCATTTGCTACAACTTTAGTATAAAAGGTATCTTATTTTTACACCATACAAGAAAAAACTTAAAACTAGAAAAGACAAATCGAGTTGAAGATGTCAAACGAAAGACCCAGTAGCATATGTAGCTTAGGCCCATTAGAGGGCAAAATCCTACCACAACTCATCCATCCTCGGCTAGCCGCCGCCACTTGTATCCCTCCTAGCCCTAAAATTAGTGCGCTCGCCCACTAAATCTCCCTCCATGTCGGCTCATGCGCCTTAGTGACGGATCTAGGATTGAAGTTCAGGAGGATTAAAAGTTCAATTTTAACCTCCAGCCTCTCTCATATTCAAAACAATCATTGCAAAAAAAACTTGGAGGGACTCTGGGGGGCTCCATGGGTTCGTGAAGGTAGCAGAGGCTTGAGCCCCGCCCGTCTCACTGCCGGATCGATCCCTAACATACCTAGATGCTCGTTAGACCACTCCCCCACTTAACAACTCTCCTAGACCATTATCAATAGGGAGCTCAAATTCATGATATAGGTACCAAGATTTAATTTATGTTGCTAACTGTGACAATAGATTTCATCTGGATAAACCTTTCTCTATTTCTCTTCATAATTAATCTACCAACGCAACAGATTTGTTAATGTGTCATAATAACAAAATAGAAATGAAACTCCTTTGAAACTCAGTGGTCCTCACTACAATCATGGAGCCCGCGAAGGTGAGCCTCCACCGAGGTTTCCCCTGCAACAAAAAGCCCTCAACGATGGACGACAACATCACCATCCAATCTTGGAGAAGCCCGTGGCCTGCCAATTCCCTAAGTAGATCCAGCAACGAGGGACAATTTATGTTGATTTGTGCTTCATCCATCTAATTTTTCTGTATATACAAGAATAAAAGTTTGGTTTTGACTTTTTTAACAGCGTGTTAGAACTAATAATTACCTTATTTCTTTCTTTTATAGTTCTTTTTGTGTATGATGATGCATTTATTTCTTCCATGATTTGTGTAAGTATATTTTCCTTTTTTATTTTAAGTGCTTATTTCTTCCTTTTCTTATTGTTGTTGATTTTCCCACTTTATTATGTCCAATGTCCTCTCATCGTGTTTCAATTTTTCCTTTGTTTCCTAATATTTTGTGATTTTGTCATAAATTGTTAATGCACAATGCTTAATATCTCCTGCTTCTTACCTAAAACATTTGTTCGCATGATGCAGAGCATCTTATCCTAAACATGGAACAATTATATTTTAAATGCAGAACAATCTTATTTTAATATATAACAATTTTCTTATATACCTAGAAATGCACGATGGCATGAGATAATAGAAAGGATATATGCATGTGCTCAAATGTTGGGCCTCTTTTTTTCTTAATTCAGCAGCCTTTTTCACGTATGTAGATAGATAGACACTAATTAAGGGGTTAATGAACCCATAACCAACACTACCCCAGACAGGTTTTTCCATGACGGCAGATTCCGTCAGGGAAAGTACCCCAAATTCTTAACCCGATCATGTGCAAATTAAAGCGAACAAACTTAAAGCGAGATCTCGTCTAGATTGACTTTTTTTAGATAGTTATGTGGCTCAATATATAGATTACCCTCATCTCATGCGCAAATGGTACTTGTAGACTATAATAATGTGCTTCACTGTAACACCTTGAAAT
The DNA here is from genome assembly GCF_016808335.1 of Panicum virgatum. NCBI lineage: Eukaryota > Viridiplantae > Streptophyta > Magnoliopsida > Poales > Poaceae > Panicum > Panicum virgatum. The sequence continues at coordinate 1,853,594 of NC_053152.1, forward strand.
ATCTCTGGAATTTCAAAACTAATAGATTAGATCTTTAAATTGTAGAATATTAAATTAGCAAATAGTTGCTAAGATGACTTGAACAACTACCCTTGAGTGCTAGACTTATGAAATATAGAATAAAGTAATGAGATGTAAACGTTTTTATCTTGCCATGCATTTGGTTTATATGGATACTCCACACAGATTTGCCAATTTATTCATAGCTTACATTCTTGTTTGATTATAGGTATTTCGTCGTTGTTGATGACATATGGGATAAAGGATCATGGGAAGCAATAAGATATGCTTTGAAGGACAATAGTTGTGGAAGTAGAATAATCATGACTACTCGGAATTCTGAGGTTGTCACCAAAGCAGAAGAGCTGTATCTACAAAAACATCTTTCTGATGAAAACTCAAAGAAATTATTCTACAAAAGAATACAGTGTGAGGAAGGAGAAAGTCTTGATGTATCAGGTGAATTGTCTAGAAAAATCATAAATAAATGCTGCGGCATACCATTGGCTATCATTGCAATAGCCAGTTTATTGGTTGAAAGACCACGTGAGGAGTGGTCAAAGATATATGACTCAATTGGTTTTGGGAATGGAGACAATACAACAAGGATACTGGCATATAGCTACTATGATCTACCTTCTTATCTAAAGCCATGTCTCCTGCATCTAAGCATATTTGGAGAAGACTACGTCCTTGAGACAAAGAGTATAATATGGATGTGGATAGGTGAAGGTTTTGTCCATCTTGAGAAAGAGGAGGGTAGCCTATTTGAGGCTGGAGAAAGATACTTCAATGAGCTTGTCAATAGAAGCATGATCCAACCAATGGGTTACTCAGATAATCCGTTAGCACAACATTTCCGTATTCATGATATTGTGTTTGATCTCATCAACAAGTTGTCGAGAGATGAAAACTTTGTTACGTTTTTGGGCAGCAAGGAGCAACATGCATCTCCAGATAGATTAAGAAGAGAGAAGAAAACCAGCATGCCTCATTCGGACAGCAAGGTACGCCGGCTGGCTGTCCGAGATCACCACGTGCAGCGCTTCCCTGAAGACACCATGGACATGCCAAAGGTATTGAGGTCACTAAACATTATGTATAGTGAGATTGAGATTATGACCCCACTTTATATCTTCAGATTTTGTCGTGTGCTATATATACAAGACAGCTATAATAACCGGCCGATCAGTCTAAAGCATCTAGGGAGGTTGTTGCACCTTAAGTATATAGAGATAACTAACACACTTGTTGATGAGCTTCCTAAGGATATTGGGCGTCTCAAGTCTCTCCATACACTGATATTAGTGAAAATAGGGGTAGACGAGCTGCCACCGGCTGTTTGTTCTCTTACACAGCTGATGTGCCTGGCAGCTATTGCGTTTAGAAGGTTGCCATCTGACAGGATGGGGAACCTAACATCCCTACAGCAGCTGGAGTTGGATACCGTAGTTGGCCGGAGTGCCGCGAAGGACCTTGTCGTAGAGCTACGCAAGCTGACGAGATTGAGGACGATCGCGATCACTTTCTCCGAAGAACTAGAGGAGACCTTGCAAAAAGCTCTGGTGCAGTCTCTGTGCAATCTACCGGAACTCCACGGACTACTGCTTAGATCTTCTCCAGGACTATTCCAAAAGGGAGCCACTGTGTGGGAAGACTGGGAGCCACCAATGCAGATCCGACGCCTGCTTATAGTAGGCATCCGCTTCTTGCAGCTGCCTGGGTGGATCAACCGCTCCCGCCTGCCACACCTCTGCTTCTTATCTCAAGCCGTGTACGTTGTTGGAGTACATGACCTAGATAACCTAGCGAGATTGCCAGAGCTGAGCTACCTCGAGCTAGGCAGTGCCAGCTGGCCTCCAGGTTATACCGTTGGTACAGACGGCTTCAGGAATCTGAGGGTCTGCGCTGTGGGCACAACGCTCAAGTTTCAGATGGGCGCCATGCCAAGGCTTGAAGAGCTGCAGTTTACAGTTTATGCAGGGTATTGGAGCTGGGTAGACGATGGTGTGCTGTTGGAGCAGTTGCCAACAAAGGAAGGAATCGAAGATCTTGACTTGGGTCTGGATAACCTCCTTTCACTTGAGCAAGTCACCGTCACAGTCGACTGCTCGGGTGCTACTGCCGCAGAAGTGCAGGAAGTGGAGGCTATGGTCACGTGTGCTGTGGAAAATCATCCCAACCGTCCAACCGTAAAAATGGATCGAGTATGTGAAGGAAGTATCTTATCTGATGAAGACAAGGTGGCTCTAGTGAGTGCTGTCTCTTCCAGTCCGTTAAGAAACATTTAATTATATGTTCTTGGGTACTACTTACTGACATCTATGTTGTGTTTGTGTATACTGCATCCTGCAATTCTCAGCTTCAGCGACACATTGAAGAACGTGTCAGTGTGCTCGAGTGCAAGGATGAACCTGATGCTCAGTTCATCAGCTTCCTGCGGAGGCGCCGACGTCTTCAGAAAGCCATTTTTTCCATCGACTGTGCGGGTGCCAGCATGTGTGAGGTGGAGAAAGTGGAAGCAGCTCTCAGACGTGCAGCCGAGGTTCATCGTAACCATCCGACTATCCAACTGATCAGAACAAACACCGATGAAATAGTCTCCTCATCTGACCGTCCCGATACAGAGGTAGCTGCCTGCCATGGACTAATTGTTTTTCCTCAGCAGTGAATGGAAACCTCAGCTTTGATTGAGTGTATATATAACTTACCACCAGCGCTTATTTTTCCTTCCCAACTCCAGCTGGACGACGATCATGATGATTCACCAGAAAATTTGCTTTGCAAACTCCAGATCAAGCATTGATAGCTCTGTGCACCCCTTCGAACCCAGAAGGTACGTGCATGCCAATGTGCGTTTATAAATACTCCAAATTTCATTACTTTTCTAGTTATATCATGATTCACTGTCATGTATACGTGTCAGTATGTATGAAGGATGTGTTTTTACATGTGCATGCATGGTTCATACATACATGTTTTCAGTTTACTTATTGTGTTGTTTTTTTGCTCGTTTTTTTATCTTAAATTCTTAAACGCATGCCTCTCCTTAATGAAAAAGAACGTGCTCAGCAAGTTCTCTAAAAGGAAATTTTAGGCATCACCATTCCGGAACATAATCGCCAACAACTTTTTTGGTACAGGCTCTATGAGTTTTCGGTTGCTGGATGTATGCTTAATTTCCTTCTTTTTTCAAACAAAGTTTGGTACAAAAGCTGATTCATAGATTACTTTCACTGAATAACTAGCCAATTGAAACGCACCACGTATGCTAATCAAATCAACTTCCTTGTGGTAGCCCTGATAAAAAGTGTGTTAATACCTGGAAAATAAATGTTAACGGGTTAAATGAAATGATCTAATCAAAGCACCATGGGAACAAATATATTATGTATCTGGATGGCGGTTCATGTTTTAATCTTGTATTAGTGTTTTTGCTGAATTGAATTGTTTTGGATTAGGCGTATTCCTTGGCAAACCCAACTTATCTTATTACGCTTTGCTTAAAGAAATTCTGCGATAACATTATTCTTTACGTGGTTGCTCCATCGTCCTTTGCTTTTCAACTTATTTCTATATATGCAAATCAATATTTCAGGTAAATGTGAGTTGTTGTACTGAAGAGACAAGTCCCATTCAGCAAGATGATTCCAAGCATTTGCAGGGCTTGTTAGATTTGTGTGGTCCTTAGTTTAAAATCACATTGAAGAGACAGATGAACCACAGATGATGCAATTTATGTGTGATCTATATTTGTCTCAATTTTAATAAGATAGGCCATATATTTCCTAGAGAGTGATATTGATTGATTTTGTGTGTGAAGCGTATTTTTAGTGACATGGGTCATGTATTTCCTTGGAAACGTCCATGAGAGTTTGTATGTGAGCTATATTTTTAAATTTTCTTTTCTAAGATGGATTGTGTTTTTTTTAAGACAAGGATGATATAATTTCCTTGAAAATAATCATGAGGGCATTTGAACTCTAGTTTCTTAAATAAAGTGATCACCCTATATGTATGTGTTTCGCCAGAAAAATCACTTGGGAGGCGAAGGGGCTTTAGCTCGGTTGGTAGCACGCCGTGTTGGGAAGCTACCGCTCAAGGGTTCAACTCCCGCTTCGCGCAAAAAAAACCTCCTCGCTCGTCCCATGTCCAAAGCACAGTTGGGTTCTGGCTCAGGCAATGGGCCACAGTTGTGGACCGGTCTTGCCCCTGTATACGGGTGGGGTGGGGGTTCAGAGGTTTTCTCGATATGTGTGAGAAAAGTTTCTTCTTAATACAATACCGTGGGGACGGTCTAACCCCCCGTAGGTCGAGTTTTTTTTTAAATCACTTGGGAGAACTCCCCGTGTTTCGTGGGTCGTACGTACTATTGAGTACTAATAATGGGACACAGGGTGTGCCGTATACATCCGTATACAAAATTAAGTAAATGTGCAATAAAACACAAGGAACAAAAGTTCGTGGAAATATCACTTTATTCATTCATTAGAGTATTACAAAGTACAATTTCTCACTTTAATATATTTTTGCGTCGAGTTCCATCTTACAATCAGAGAATTGTGTGACTTCGTGATCCTAGGACCTCTACTAGAGGTCTCAAGTTAATTACATCCATAGCGTTGGGCTGTAGAACACCTCGCTGTCGTCTCCAAATAAACTAGGTAGAACTAGGTGGACTACCGCGCATTTGCGCGGATAGATAGTATATAAGGTTACATCCTTTATTTTGTATTTTAACTTTGTGCCTTTTAAGCTTTTAGTACAAACTATATTTTTTACATGTATTTTTTTAATATTAAATTGTTTTGACATTTTGTAGATAAAAGTAGTATACAAAATTGTTTATTAAGGGTATGTGGAAACTCTGAAATGTTAATAAAATAGTGTGAACAGTTCACATGAGATAGAGAAATGATCTTAATAGCCTTATTAGCCTTATCTATTTCTCGTTCGTAAAATAGTATGGACAGTTCACATGAGATAGAGAAATGACCTTAATAACCTAATCAGCCTTATCTATTTCTCGTTCGATTTGTCCTTGTCTTCCATTACCTTAGGTTATCCGCACTCGTGGTACTCTATTTTCATCCTCTAAAAGAAATATTTCGTCCTGGTCATAGAGATTCTCTTCTCTATATCCAGTTCGACCGCACCCATCCATACTCTGTATTGTCCTCTATACCCACTACCCCATATTTTATTTAACTATCTCCAACTACCATATCCTTTCTTCCCCCCTCTTCTTTTTCTTTTCAGTATCTTTTCTCTTTTTTCTCCTTTTTCACTTTATTTTCTTTTCTTTTCCTATTTTCTACTCACCTCATTTCCTCTCCCCATCGCTCTCCTCTCCTCTCATTTTCTCCTCCCTTGCTTTCTTCTCATCTCCCTCTTCACCCAGTCCATCCCCGGCGATAGCTCTAGGCGTCATGGGTGCGGCGTCGGAGGCCGGCGGGTGGAGCTCCTCCCAGGATGTGGCGGCGGAGGACGAGACCCCGCCGGCGGCCAGGACGGGCCGTGCGGCCGGCCGCGGGGCGCGCCGTGCAATAAATAGATTAGCTCCTCTATGCCGCTACAGATAGAGAAATCGGAAAGTATGCCGCTGCAGCTCATTTTGCTCCAAATCTGCAGTAGCATCGATTTGTCCTTGTCTTCCAGTACCTTATCCCGTTGGCATCCCGTAGTCTCATTTCTGAATCTCACTCCGGCAACGCTAATGGCAGGCTGGTTTGCGGTCGAGAAGGCTTGTGTGGTGAGCGGGTGCTATAAAATGCGGCAACGGCCACAGCATGTGCGGCGAGGAAGTGCAGCAAGCAGGGGCAGGAAGCATGGCCGGGAGTCTGGATGCGGCAAGCAGGTGTGAGGACTGAGGACTTAGATTTCTGAATTTTTTTAACCACCAGCAATCTTGTTCATGTCCCTTAGCTGTCCCAATTGATACCCCTTGTTTTTTTTTTGCAATGGTAGTCGTTGAATTTCCTGAAGTGTAGTTAGCCTCGTCTATATTGGGAATATGAGAGGAAGAGCCTATTTATCTCACCACTTTACCAGTCTATTGTAACATCGTACCCTTCAAGATGTTTTAAATACGGAAGGTGCTTCGGTTTGCAAAGAATTTATAACATAATATATTACAAATTATTTATTAATGGAATCCATGCGTGGCTACACAAAAAATGAAGTTCATAGTTTAATTGGGGAAAGAAATGATTTACTCTATTTTCAAATATTGTTTTATGCTCTGCCTTCGTTTGGACTTTGTGAGCTGACGATGGGCCCCTTCAATTCATGACTAATAAGATAAGGGATATTTTTGACTAATTTTATTATAATAGCAGTGATTAGTAATTTAAATTTATCTTGTTTTCTCCGATTAACGTGAGAATTTCTAGGCTTTGAGAACGAATGTGGAGTAGATAAGAGTTGAAAAAAAATCCACCCATGTGTTTCGGGGGCGATCTGTGTTTCTGGCGCGATTCCGCCGGTCCCTTCCGTCTCCGGCGGCCGGGTAGGCGCCGGAGAGGGCGGTGGACCGGGCAATCGGCGCTCAGATGTGTATAGGTTAGTTTACCTAGGGTTTGCTCGCTGTCTCTTTTGATGGTGGAGCTAGGTTTCCGGCGTGCGGCGGCGGTGCTGTTGCTCAGTCGGCGAATAAATCTTCTTCTGCTGGTTGCTGCGGTTGGTGGCCCAGTGGAGTGGAGCATCTTTTGTCTCCGCTGCTTCTTCTCCGGCGGTCGGGGGGATGGCTGCTGCTTCGATGGTGCATGCGTCCCTTTGGTCTACGGTCAAGACAGTGTGAGTGTCTTTCTCCTGTTCCTTTGCGAAAGGGTGGGAGTTTGCAGTATCCCCATGGGTGGATGGCTTGTCTGGGTTGCTCGGCGACACCGGACTTCTCTTCCGGTCGTTGGCCTTTTGGCTGGCGACGGCGGAACTGGTGTTCCTCTTCTGTTTTGTCAAGGTGGTCTATCTTCCTACGAAGGGGATGGATCTGATTTGCTCCCCCGTGAGCTTTTTCTTCTGCGTTGGCGGCTCTGTCGTCGGCGCCCGACTCCTGTTCCGGTCACTGGTGTCATCATCAGTGATGGCGGATCGCTTGCTGCTCTTCCTCGACCTCAACGATAATGGCCGATGTGCTTGGGAGGCCGTTTACTCGGCATCGATGCCTGGCAGTAAGTCCTCCTCTGCGGTTTCTTCCACAAGCTGGGGGTCTCGTCAGGTGGCTTGGGTGAGCTGCTCTTTTGGACGGTGTGCTTCTTCCCCGACGCCGGCGGATTCTGAAGAGGTGCGATGTCCAGGAGCTATGCGTGAAGATCCAAGGACTTTATTCTTAAATTTGAATGGTTTGAGGGTCTTGTACGCAAATCTGCATCTCTGGAGAATGGGGATGACAGACTTTATTGTAAATTTCTTTTCCTCCAGGGTACTCGTTGTAAAAGCCGGGCTTTTATAATATGGATTCCAGGCCCCTTCGCAAAAAAAAAAAAAGAAAATGGTGAAGCGCTACAACCTCGTCGGCCTCTAGCAAGTTTCTACTCCATCCGTTCCAAATTGTAGGTCATTTGACTTTTTCAACTCCAAGTTTGATCACTCGTCTTATTCAAAAATTTGTACAAAATATCACTTCTTTTGTTGTGGCTTGCTTTATTAATACAAGTTTTTGAAGAATGGTCATAAATTTTTTTAAATAAAACGAGAGGTCAAACTTTGTGTAAAAAAAATCAAAACGCCTTAAATTTGGAACGGAGGGAGTACATGAACACCGTGGTTGACCTTGCCCGCATGTGACTGCCACGTGAGATCGGGTCGCAAGTTTTGGCATCCGCTGATCCGCATATGCTCTCTCTTCCGTGGCCGCCAATCTACTACAGAGACCAGAACACGGGGTCCACAAGAAACCTGCCTGAGGAAACAACGGAAATAAAGAGAAGTATGTCTGGCTTACAAACGGGCCCTCTAAAAGGATGTCCCCACTTTCATCGTAACAGGTACGCGCGGGTAACGTGTCTCGGACAGCCGCCCAACCTCGCCTCTCCCTCCCCTCGTGGAAGACGAACCACGAGCACAACTCTCTCCAGACCCAAATCCCCAATCCCGCCCCCGAAGACAATCGCATCCGCCGCCGCCGCCGCCCCACCATCCACTCGCCGACAGCCAATCCTCCGTCCTCCGACGCCCAACCCGACCTCGCCTCCACCTGCCCTGCGCTGCCTCTTCTCTCGCGCGCTCGGCACCGCCGGCGGCCGCATCGACAGGCGCAGCAGCTCGAGACCGAGGTCGTGCGAGGGTTCAGCCATGGCGAGCGCGGATTTGCTGCGGAGGGAGGAGGAGTTCTACTCCTCCCTCTTCGATTCAGCTAAAGGTAACCCCTTTATTTATTACCAGAAAAGCCCTCAAAGATGGCGATGCTGATTTTGCCCCCAAATTGGCCAAATGTGGGATTTTTTTCCTGAAATTCTAGTGGATTGGACGCAGGCGACGGCGTTGGGTTGCGCTCACAGCTCATTGAGAGGAAGATTGAAGCCCTCGAGGATATGGCCACCAAGGTGAGAAAGCTGTTCCTGATTGCTGTTGCGTGGATGGTTAGGTCAAATTGTTGTGCACTTGTGCACGAATGTGATGAGAAATAAAGATGAGTGTGCTGAAACAGCGAAGTTTTTTTTTTTATTCTAACCCGGCATGCGTGCAGGTAAGGAACATGGTATGTTGTGTATTAGGGATCTGCAGGTTGATGGTTCACATGTTATTACAATGTTACACAGGTCAGTAACAGGAGATCACGTAGATGGTTGAATGATCGCTTGCTGATTGAACTTGTTCCACGCCTTCATGTTGAAGAAATCAAAGGCCTCTTCGCTCCTCCGCCATGGGGTAAGCTCCAAGTGCTGCTTGAAAAGCTCCAGTCTGTGTTGACCGAAACATAAAGCGAGGGTTCCCCCCCCCCCCCCCCCCTTGAACATGCCCATTTTATATGTTCAGAAGTACTATAGCACTGAGAAACTGTACGTAAATCACATTCTATCATCCGAATGCTTATGTGAACTTGCTCTTCCATTCACCATGGGCATTACAGGCACGATTTTTCCCAGTTTATATTATGGAAAAGCTCATCTCTATGTTATTATAATGATTTTTTAGGTGAGGAACTGCCCTTGTCAGCATTCTGCAGGACAAGTGTTGGTGAATGGGATGCCTTCAGGAGCATTGACATGGATGCTGAGGTAGGTAGCACATTATTGCCTACCTTGTTACCCACATGATGTACATGATTGGCTGACAATATGATTAAGTGAAATGTAAAAAGGAAAATAAGATTTATGTATCACACAATCTTGGCATTCATTTGTTTATGGATCAGTTACAGTTCCAACTTTTTCTTATTTTTAGGCAAGATTGATGCAACGCATGAAAAGTTCATCAGAAAAACAGAGGACTCATATGGATGAAGATGAATTGGTCGCGCTGAATTCTTGGCGTCGTATAGATCGCCAAACAAGAGAAGCTATAAAGAGAAATTTTCTTCCCGACCTGCTTGAAATATATGAAGTACTGTCTTATCTCCTCCAGTTTAACTCAACTTTTTCCCCCAAAAAAATGATTCTATATTTTTTCCTGCTCCAAAAAGCAATCATCTTTCGAGTTTGTTATTGAAACAATTATAATCACTTCAGATACTAGTTAGTTTTTCTTGTAAAGATGACATATATCAGTTGTTGATTATGTAGTTTTATGTCTGTGTCTACTATAGTTTGTGCGGATAATTCATCATATCCATACCACATCTAACTGTTTGCTATTTATACTTTCACGACTCAAAAGGTTAAGTGAGCATATAAACAAAATATTTAATAGCTGTTTAATAATTGTTGAGTTTCTAATATCAACAAATATCAGTTTAGCATCTTGCTTGTAAAAACAATCTTGTTACTTCTGTAACCCTTTCTATTGTTCTTTGGGATTTGTTACAAAAGAAAAACGCAGGAGAAAGATGTTTTGCTGTGGAGTTTTTTTCCGGAGCCCAGTAACTATTTGTTGAACATTTTGCGTAAATACATTTACAGGCTTCAAAGGTTGTCTAGAGTCCTAGACTCCTAGATAACTAAAGTTCTTATCTGCCATCAGAATCCAGAGCAGAGTTATTTTCACTTAGAATCATGATTTTCTTTGCTTTACTATGCCATTTCTACCAAATTTTCTTCAAGCAGATTTGTTTCAGCTTGTCAGTTGCTTACATTGCTGCTTCTGCTTTTTTATGTTTTCAGGAACGAGTTAGGACCTTCATTGAAGATACTAATGACAAAGATGTGCTTGTGCTGAATATCCAGGACCCATTTCAGAGGTTGCTTCTGCATGGTGTTTGTGAGGTCAATATGTTCCTAAAGTCGAATATAATCCAACAGTTTCCTCTGGAAGAATTTGGTTTCTCGGATTAATTGCTGTAGTCTTGATCATGGCTTGCTTGTATGCAGTTCTACAATGTAACATCAACAACCATGACTAGTGTAAGAGATGGGAAGCCGTGGAAGACCACCACCATCAAGAAGAGGCAGGGCACGGGCGTCCCCTCCAGAATCACATTAGTTAGCTTCCTGAGGATGAAGAAGAATGGGTCCCTGTAACATATAGTTGCAGGAGGACCTGAAGCTCCTGCACTCATCTCTCCTGGGTGTGTCCTGAAGCATCTTAATGTTGCTTAAGATGACAACCTTTGTCACTTTATGTTCCATTTAGGATGTAGGCAGATGTAAATTATCCATGTATTCGTTTGAAACACATTCAAGTGATGGGTCAGGGTCACGGGCAACCATGCTCCAATTTCGCATTAACAGGTTGTACAATTTGAATCCATGACGTAACTTCAGGTTCAGTTGAAAGGCAAACATTTATTCTGAAGGCTTCCCAGTTGCATTGTTTGTCTTTGTTGTTTTACCAAACTAGTGTAAAGTTGCATTCTGAAGGCAAACTTTGTTGTTTTACCAAAGTTCAGAATGCGTTGCTTTCAGAATGGACCTTTCTGTTACAGTGTAAAGTGTGGACAAACAAAAACTATTACAGTATTAGCTACTCTAAAACAAGAATTAGTTCAATCAGGCATAATTTCAATTTAGCTGGTTCTAGCGAGAATAAACACTCCTCATGAGCTCTCACAAATTACCTCTGTCGTGGGGGGGGGGGGGGGGGGGGGGGGGGGGGGGTCTGCGGACTTTAGCCTCAATGCAACACTTGCCTTTTATGAATAACCTTTTGATGAGTCCTTATTAAAATCCTCCAGCTCAATGAAGTTCACTGATCCTTTCTTAGGATGTTTTTTGCTTCTACACGAACGACATTATACATATAATTTGAACGCCATCCTGATCCTTTCTTAGGATGTTTTTTTAGAAAAACCCTTAGATTTTAATTAAATCAAACTGCAACCCGTTACATCTGTTACGTGTACACGAACAACATTATACATACAATTTGAACACCAAAACATGTTGGAATCAAAAGGTGCTCAACATAGACATTGATCAAGACTTCAAAAACTACAACTTAATTATAGAGTAAATTTTAAAGTTCAAAATGTTTTCACAATTCCTTTGCACAAACGCTTTCATGCAACCCGTTGTACCTACAATTTGAACACCAAAGCATTTTCAAATAAAAAAATGATGGACACAAAAGTTGCCTACAATTTCAAAATCTAAAAACTTTACTATATAGCAAAATTTTGTAAATTCAAATTGTTTTCATAATTCATTGAACATAACATCTTATTTTGTTAAACATATAATATCGTACCACCGTTTTTATGGCTTCTCATGCTACCTCCATATTAACGCCTCATATTTTAATATAACCACTACTTTCTTAATAATAACACATCTATTAATTGCAATATGATTTCGCAAATACTTTAAGTTTCTGACTAATTGTGCTCCGCCCTCCCTAATAAATTATTTTACCCCTTCTTTCACCACAATAAAATACTGCTACAAATGTCATAGCTCTATTTCAATACCCAAAATAATATACTACTTAAACAATGAAACGATAGATTTATATTAACTACATTGCTTAAAAAAACTACTACATGCATCAATTAAAGTTCGCTTCCATTACAATCCTACGGCGCGAGATACGGACCTCGCGCGGCAAAGCCGCGGGCTTTTCTAGTCTAAATGGAGTCATGGAAACAAACTTATTAGGGTAGTACCAAAAATTCCCTGCATGCCACCAGGATAAATTATAGTGACCCCTTGTGTGCCTCTAAAATTCCAATCCTATTTATTTGCCCTTCCCTGCCATTTCTGTTGTTGAACTGTTAGATTGATGTTGTGTTTGTATGAAAAGACCCTTCTGCCACTCTAAAAGTTACATACCACTCCGTATTCATATGTCAAAACAAGAAACTGTGCCGTTTTTTCAAAAAAAAAAATACAGCACGTTCAGCACACAGAACTACGCCACGCCTTTATACTTTTTTTTTTTTGCAAAGACATGTGATAAAATCTGAATAACCACGAAATCATTAGGTATAGCCATGTGGTTTCATCACAGAACTTATTACAAATGGCTCATAGAAAGATGAGACTACGCCGTCGTCGTGTTGCAAGCAGCAGCATCAAGCCAACATATATTAACACCGTACCATGATCGCCCACCACAAGTGGCTCCATGTCTGTGGTTCCAGTGTACCCAATGATAGTAGATTCCAGTGTGGATTTTTAGATTTCAACTCTTCAAAAAAAATTCAGATTTCAGATTAGTTTCGGCTGGGAGATGGTAGGCGTCTATTTCTCGCTCGCGCGAGTGTGAGCCGACCAATCGCGGACGCCTCTTGTCCCCACCGGCGGCCACCGCCCATCAATTGTCCAGTCTCGTCCAGCAGCGCCGCCTCAACTCCACCGCCGGCCGAACAGTTTCCACGTCGGACCGTCACCGCAGACCTCCTCCTCTAGAGCCGGTGGCTATTGGAGCTCCAAAAATCTGACACCCAAAGCTCGGCCGCCTGGACAACCACTGGCCGCCGCCGGCCGCTCCCCCACCTCTCACCCGGCTGACCTCTCCCACCTCCCACGTCTCGCCGGCGCAATCGTCTCCGCAAGGAAGATAATCACGTGCAGCGAGCCTCTCGGAATCTTCTGCGACAGCCTCGCGCGCAGCGCACCCGAGGAATAGAATTCCCTGATTGAAGGGAGATATGCTTTGGAATTCAAGTAATGCCAACCATCCATGACCTGTAGATTGTCCTGGTCTTTGCACCGGAGGACACAATGACATCACTGTAGCTATAGCACAGACCATGCATGCGTATCTGCCATAACGGACTGTAGCCACAAAATCAATGTAGTCCCGTTTGGTTTGTGGACTCTTGGTGGATACTCTTATATTTGTGTGAGTTCATTGTCAGGGCTGCAAAGATATACAAAAGATTTTCCTTTTTTAGCAGTAAAAAATGGCATCAGTCCTTTTTAAAAACCAAAATGACACCACTCTAGCAATAGCAGGCCATGCATGACAATCATATCTCTAGCGGAAGCAATGCAATGAATTATTGCAGGAAAAAATGAATGTGGTGGTTTTTGGGTTGGAAAATCTCTAGATATACGTATTAAATTACCTATAAACATATACAAATAGTAGAACTATATATATATATATGACGAACCTCTCTTTCTCTAGATTGTCGTTTTTAGCACTTAAAATGACATCATTCTAGCTATAGCAGACCATTGACCATGCATATTTAATTGAATGATTGAATGCAGTAGCTGTAAGCATATAAAAATACTAAAACTACTTTATGAACCTCTCTTTCTCTAGATCGTCATTTTTAGCACTTAATAAAATGACATCATCTTAGCTACAGCAGACCATGCATGCATGCATGCATATCTCTAGCTGTGGCAATAAATTGCTAAAAAAATTAATGCATTGGTTGTGAAAATCCTCACAGATATTTGTATGCTTGCATGAATGAAATGCCAAATCTGCAAAGATTTTTTCATATCAGCACTAATATGTAAACCTCATATTTTAAGATATGAATTAATGTCTTCCAGAGCACATACATATCTTCTAATATGACAAAGCAACACATAATTGCAACCAGCAGTGACGTGTATCTGTTCTGTTCGTGAATTTTCGGCTCCTTTCGTGCCTTGCTCCCGTTGTCACTAGGGAAACACTCTTGACACCCCTCGCCGTCAAAGCGATCAAAAAAGTTTAAAACAGACGTTGGACGTATTTGCAGGAACCTAAACACAATGCTTGTCAGTGTGAGGTGAACTTAAACGGAGTACAAGAAAAGGAGTTATTTGCCAGCTAAAAGACACTAACAAACCAACAGAAAAAAGGCAGGAGTTGTCTATCTCTAGTAGACCATGCATGTCTATCTCTAGCGGCCACAATGGACTGTAGCCACAAAATCAATGCAGCTGTGTTTGGTTTGTGAACTCTTGGTGGATACTCTTATATTTGCATGAGTTAAATGACATCTGTTTATAAGATATGCAGAAAGATATGCAGCACTAGTGCTCCATATATAAGATCTGCTTATTTAGATATCCTTTTATTTAGCACTTGAATATATTTTGGCATATCTGTAACGTTGGCAATGAATAGTATAAAAAAATAATGCATTGGTTGTGAAAATCTTCATAGATATCTGTATGCTTGCATGAATTAAATGGCAAATCTGCAAAGATATGCTCATACTATCACTACCATGTAAACCTCTGTGTTTTCAAGATATGAATTATATTGGTGCCTTCCATAGCCCATACGTTTCTAATATGACACGCAACACATAATTGCCTAGAAAAAAATCTTGATACCCCTCAACACCTAATCAATCAGACGTTATTAGTATGAACCTAGACACAATGCCTGTCAGTGTAAGGTTTAACTTAAACAGAGCAGGAGAAAAAAGAGAATTACTTGTAGCTAAAAGACACTAACCAACAAATAGAAAAAGGCTAGCAAAGCTTAGGAGTTGTTGAATAAGAGTTACTTCTACTAGTAGAAGACATTAACAGACTAACAGAAAAAAGAGAGCAAAGTTTAGGCAGGAGCCTAAATCCAAAACACCATAATGGAGTGAGAATTAATGTTCCCAACTCATCACCACCCTCCTCTGGCTCACTAACTGACGCACAAGACATGCAGGCCGCCCGCTCCCGCGGGCTGCACCGGATGCTGTGGGAGGTCTGCACCGGCTGGACAAGGCCTGCATCCACCTCCACCATGGCACCACGCCAACCACGTCTCCAGGGACACAAGAGGACGATGATGGTTAGGGGGTGCTTGGACTGTAGCTAATTACCATGGGCTGCAGCTTCGTGCATCCATTCCCTAGCCTTTTGCACCCAGGCCCCTCGTTCCAAGATTATTCCTAAGCAGGTTTCTTGGTTAACCTATTCACTGGATACGGTTGGGGAAAAACCCTGGTTGACGGCATAAGCATGGGTAACGGTGTTTGGGAAACATAGCATGGTAGAACTACTGTTCGTATAGGAGCTTTGCCAAAAAAAAAATCCATGCCAAGAGAGACGCTTCCACCTCTTCCTGATCCATTTTCCATCAAATTTAAATACTTAATTGAATTGTTTTGAGAACATGCTAACGGGTATTTGTGTATTTTTCAATGATATGAGTTGGCAAATCTAACGCCATTGACCGCTTATTGTCGTGTACTAGATAAAATAATTCTTCTCAATGATTGTGTGTAACGACAATGGTGTGTCACACTTATGACTTTAAATCCATGATTTGGTTGTTTTCATGTATCGAGCCTATAGCGGGAGCGTGTAACGTATATGCTTTGCCAATTTTGGCAATTTTGCGGGACATATAGCTAGCATGTCTGACATATATTGTACGGGCACCTTGCATTGCTGCGATCATTAACCGAAGCATGCGATGATGACAACTAACTCGCCTCCACGTGCTCTCATCAAATAGGATTAGTAACGTAGCGAATTGAATGCGTTAATGCATCGAGCTTAACAAACTTGTCGATTACGTTATTATATTATTGGGTACTGTGCATTACATTGCATGTTTGCCGTGCAAAGATATAACGTCTTCCATAAAACGACACGACAAAATCCTACATGGCATTTATTTCCATGTAAGAGGCTTTTCACTAGACACGTACGTAGCGACACAGCATAATTATTACGTCGCATAGTTTTTTCCATGCAAGATATAATATTTTGCATGAAATGCATAACGACATTGCATGATCTCTACGTAGATGAATATCTATAGCTTGTGCTTACCTTATGGAACATAGAACCGTTGATATAGTTTTCCTACTAGAATAGTTTAGCCTGTGTGTGTTAGAATTTTAACACTATAATGCTACATTTTACTTTCTTTCTTTTTTTTTGAGTAGAAATAATAGTCACTGGTTGTTCCCATCAAATTTTCTTAACGGAATATTCCCTGTTGAACAGTTATTTGCAGAGCCCAAAAAAAATACTGACATGGTGTAAGTCACAGAGGGACTGATATATAAAATTGAAATTTTGAAAAGAGAACAAAGAAAAACTGACATTGGTAAGCGCAATACTTCACAAGTTCTACACCGACTAGCTAGTGGCATAGCCTATTTAAAGGCCCCTTGGGCTAGTCTTTTTTTCACAACACCGTTTCACAAATCTTCTGAAGAAGAAAGGCAAAGGCTTTAGCTTCCAGGGCCATAGGCTTCCTGAAGGGAAAAAAGGGGGGTAAGCATAGACTCCTCCATGTGCTTACCTTGCGTTGGTAGATATATAGAGATAGGGAGGGGATTTCTCTTCTTCCTCGTACCTCCATTTTTTTTTGGTCTCCGGACCAAACTGCAGGATCTTAATAACCTTGCTCGTGTTTTTCTGAAAATACAAACTCTAACGAGGTTGTATAGGTTGACTATGTGAAAGGACGGTATTTTGTTAGTAGATTTATTATTAGTGTGATTATGTGAATGTTCAGTATTTTGTTAGTAGATTTATTATTTGTGTGATTATATGAATGGTCAGTATTTTGTTGTCAGATTTATTATTTTTGTGATTATGTGAATAGACAGTATTTTGTTGCAAGCCCAAAGTCCTCTCTCTCTCTCTCTCTCTCTCTCTCTCTCTCTCTCTCTCTCTCTGACCGCTGTTTTCTCATAGCGGGGGTGAGAAATTTTTTCTGGCTGCTGCCGTTCTTGTTCTTCTCTTCCTGATTTGAGTGCTCCAACACCCGATCTGAAGCCTCTCTTATTTTGAAACACGTTGATCTGAAGCCTCTCTGGTGCTTTTATATTTTGGCGATTGCAGGCTGCGGCATTTTTGAGGTGGTCAGGATGATCCGGGACGACATCCTCAGGGTGAAGGTGAGTTTGTTCAAGCGTCTTCTCAACTCATGCAACGCACTGTCCATGTTCCTTCTTGTGTTCGATAGGCGATCTGATCTCATATCACCGATTCACCGTGCATGTCTCCTGCTGTCCTGCTGCCTTTTCTTCTCAATTCCAGTAACAACAATTTTTTCTTTTTGTTTCTGTTTGTTCCTAGGTCTGCGTGCTGAAGGTTGGGATTCACTGTGAAGGCTGCGCGAAGAAGGTTAGAAAGGTCCTCAACAAGATTGAAGGTAAGAAGTTAAAGAAAGCTTTTTTAAACGCAAACTGCTTGAATTTTTTTGTTTACGTTTTCACGGTCAGGTCTGTCTGTTCACGCTCTACTTTCTTTTTTTTCCCCCTAAGAGATGTGCTGGATTGATGTGCAGGTGTGTACCAAATCAGCATAGAGAAGCCGGAGGGGAAGGTGACGGTGACCGGCCAGATGGATCTGGAGACTGTCTTCACGAAGCTGAAAAAGGCCGGCAAGCCCGCGCTGCTGTGGGGCGCCACCGCCAACCCTGGAGTGCCAAGCCACCAGGTCCAGCAGCTCCAGCTCGGCGGCGGCGACGACCAGCAGCCGAAGGGTGGAGCGGGTGCTGCGAGCAGCAGCGGTGGAGGAGATGCAAAGATGGCGATGCCGCAAGCGACTCCGCAGCAGCTTCGCGAGCAACTGCAACAGCAGCTGATGCAAGGGATGAACCTTCCTCCGCAGCTTCTGGGCCTGGGCGGCAAGATGCCGCTCCCGGCGGCTGCGGCGCCGCCGGCGAACCCCAAGTCTGTCAAGTTCAACATTCCCAACGGCGGCAACTCCGGCGATGACGACGAGGAGGGTTTCGAGGATGACGGCGTCGACGACGACATGTACGCCGACGACACTAAGATGATGAAGCCTATGGCCATGCCGCTGGCCGCCGGTGGGGCCGGATGCAGCGGTGTCAAGAAAGGTGGCAAGGGAGGCGCCAACAACGGCGGCAAGCTGAACCTGGGTGGCGCCGACGGCAGCGGCAAGAACGGCAAGGGCGGCGCCCCAGGCGGTGCGAACCTGCTGCAGCCCGGACAGGCCAGGAAGGCCAGCGGCGCTGGTGGCCCGTCCGCTGGTGTCGGCGGGCCGATGATGGGCATGGGCGGCATGCAGCCGCCTCAGCAGGCGGCCATGACGACGAGGCCTCCGAACATGATGGGCGGCGCCGCCCGTTACCCCGGTGCGGGACAGATGGGCGGCATGCACCCCCACATGGCTGCCAAGGGCATGCAGCCGGGCGGTGTCAACGGCATGCAGCCAGCAGGCGGCGCCGGCATGCAGATGGTCCACCCCCACATGGCTGGCAATGGCATGCAGTCGGCAGGTGTCGCCGGCGGCATGCCGATGGGCCACCACAACATGGCTGGCAATGGCGTGCAGCCGGGAGCGGGAGGTGTCGCCGGCATGCCGGCCGGCGGCAGGCCGATGGGCCACCCCCACATGGGTGGCAACAACGGCATGCAGCCGGGAGGTGGCGCCGGCTCGACCCTTGCGCCTGGATTCTATCATGCCGGTCCTGCTGGCGGCGGCTATGGTGGTGGCATGCCTTACGGGTCGGAGATGATGCAGGCGGCCGGGAACCAGAATGTCTATGGCAGCAGCGGCGGGTACATGCCCATGATGCAGCAGCAGCCGCCACAGATGATGAATGGCTGCTATGGCGTCTCTCAGGGCTACTACGGCGACCATGTCCATGGCGGCGCCGGGTACTACCAGCAGCAGATGGGGTACGGGAGCAGCTCCGGGTACGGGTACGGCGGGCACCAGCAGCCGATGCCCTACCCGTCGTCCTACTACCCGCGCCACCCGCATGACAACATGTTCAGCGACGAGAACCCCAACAGCTACTGCTCGGTGATGTGAGGCAGCAAGGTGGTCGCCGCCGCCGCCGGCCAAGCTTTCTCCTGCTTCTGAAGCTTCACCAAAGTCAACCAGAAGGAAGAAGGAGGGGAGCCAGCTCAGGTCACAGGTGGTGGTCATCCTACTGCGTCGTCGTCAACGTGATCCAAGTAACAACCAGTAGTAGTCATATCAGTATGCAAGAGAAACCTTACCACCTATCGAACCCTAAACCCCCCCCCCCCCCACCCCACCACCCCCACCCTCATTTTAATTCGTATCCTAGCTTGTTTAATTTTCACCTCTTTATTTCGTTGGACAAAAAAAAACTTCCTTGACGAGGAAGGCAGCAGCTATCTGGTCGTGGTCGTAAGGTCGTGGTCGTAAGAAGTCTAAGTTTCAAGAGTCAAGAAGGTGATGCTCTGGTAGCTTCCCCTTCTTGCTCCGTACTGTGATGGGTAGAAGAATGCTTGTGCCTTTTCCATATCTGTAATCTGTGGATTTATATATGAATGAATAATGTTCTAGCTGCATATCTTTGCAATGCCTGTGGAATTAATGTTGTCAACTGAAAATGCAATACTGTATCTCTCCATGGTAAGGAGATGATGATGAAGCTGATGATGGCAACAATGGAGAGTGACGATCAAGATGGTGGTGGTGGTTTTAGAAAGAAAAAAAAAAGATATGAACTGGTTGTGAAACCTTCATAAGTAGTGTCTGTTTGCTTGCATGAATTAAATGCAGAACCTGCTGCACATATTATTAGGACTACCCTGGAAACATCTGTTTTTCTAAGACATGAATTAATGCCTTCCATAGATATCTTTTCTACAATACTATATGACAAGTAGAACATAATGGGAACGTATCCGGTGCAAACCAAGCATCTTGTGCAAACCCGTGCAAACCTACTAAAAAAGTTTCAAAAAATTCTGAAAAAAATCATGAATGTGCTTCTCAGCTTACCTCATCTATATATAAAATTTCATGGTCAAATTCGTCTTACTCTAGAAGTTACAAAAAAGACAAATTTTCTGACAACAATAATGGTTCAAATGCATCTCAAATTTGTCTTTTTGTAACTTCTAGAGTAAGACGAATTTGACCATGAAATTTTATATATTGATGACGTAACGTGAGAAGCACATTCATGATTTTTTTCAGAATTTTTTGAAATTTTGTTTAGTAGGTTTGCACGGGTTTGCACGAGGTCCTTGGTTTGCACTAGATACGTTGACGAACATAATTGCAAGCAGCAGGGACGTTTGACTGAAGTTTCGATCTACCAGCTTGTATGTGCATGGACAGACGACCGTTCGATCTCTGTATGTTTGCGCTTGATGGCGATGCGCTAGACTGGCTCAGGTGACATCACCGCGCGTCTCTAGCACAAGAGGACGATGATGGTTAGAGGTGCACTAGACTGTACGTGATCGATGGGGAAATCACCGCGCGTCTCATGCCTTGCTCGCCGGCCGGCCGCCGCCTTTACTGTCGCGAGCTCGACTGGTTGTCATCATCCGATCCGTCACTGTGTCTCTCGACGCCTGCAGATGCTGCACCGGCCATCCATGCCGACGGACGCCGGCGGCGAGGCGGCGAGCGCCGGAGCAACCAACCAGCCGAGGCAACGCAGCACGCCACGCCAGGCTACGGGCCTCCAACGAGGTCGATGGGCTCTCACGGAACTGGGCCTTCACTTCGCGCGGCCCAGCTAACTTTCCCGCTCCAGCCCGCGAGGATCGATCCCAGCTGCACAGGCCCCATCCTACGGCTGAAAATCACTAAAGGGCGGACGGTAAATGAAATAACCCCGCCCCTGGTCGGTCGGGGACGCCGTCGCACGCAGCCGGTCGCCGCGTTGCTGGCTAGGGCCGCCAGAGGCTCGGCCACCGCAACCGGTCGGCACGGCGCCGGTCCTCTGCTCGGGGGCCGGGGCTCGTCGCACGCCGTCGCCTATAGCTTGTATCTATAGGAAGCTAATGATGATGCCATGATCTAAGAGAAGTCTAGAAGTGTCAAGCTTATTTGCCAAGTCACGGCCCGAGTGAAGACCAAGGCCAAGACTACATAATAGCTGCTAGGCATATTCATAAACATCGAACAATCATAATTGAGAAATAGAAGAGGAAAAGAAAGAGCGTCTTCCTCCTCAGGTTATCGAGATCTTATTAGATTTTGTCTTGTGACTACTCACGTCCCGGAGTTGATCTCGCCGGTGGCTACGGGTTGTTACAATGGTATCAGATTCGGCGATTCTAGACGGGTGTTGGTTCCATCATCGGATTTTCTGGCGGAGATTGGGCGACGAGTCTGTGGCGGCATGTGGCGGCGGTAGACTCCGGCGTTTCTGGTGGCGAGAGGCGGCGGCAGACCGACTTCCTGTAGGCGGCGATTGGTTTGTACGGTGGCAGTACAATCCACTCCATTCCGTCTATCGATTTGGTTTGCGGCGTAGTGCTCTCGCATCCAGCGACCTGTTGTCCTGCCAGATCGAGCTTGGCGGCGGGCAGCGCAGGCGGTGACAGACTGGAATCTTTCGATTGGAGGTGCAAGCCACGGTAGACTAGGGTTTTCTGATGCTGGAAGTGATGCCGACGGCGACTGCGCAGGTGGCGGCGCGGCGTACTCTCTCTCAGATGGCGATGGCGAGGGATGGATTCTCTCCTGCGCTTAGCAGCTGGGGCGTGGCCACGGAAGCACCAGCTCTTCCAACGAAGTTTGGGCAGGGGATATTAAGCGTACTGTCTCATTCAGATAGGGAGGTGCTCACCAACTGTTCGATGAAGGAGCTCAACCATGATCGTGAAAAGAATCCAGATGGAAACTGTGACAGAACTGCCAAATTAAAACTTAAAATTAAGCGAAATGGCCATCATTTGAACACATCAAGCACATTTGGCTTAACGGTTTAATTTGACAGCCCTTTCGGAACTGACCTTCCGATCGAAACAAACACCAGTAATCTCACACGAAGGTGAGCGCAGGCACTACAAACATATCGAGTACATGCAAATACAACTACAATACAGAGTAAAGTGCATTAAGTTTTACAAATCTGGTTTACTTACATAAATAATATACAAGTGCACTACAATTTAAAACAAAGTTCGATACAGGAAACCTGACATCTATAATACATGAAGTGCAGAGTCGAATCACACACTCAGCCCACGGGTGTGTGATTCGGTAACTAACAGGGACTAAGCATCTGGTCCAGCCACCTCCCATCCATCCGCGTCAAGCCGGATGAATTTGGCACAACAAGGGCAGAAGTCTATCTCATTCTGACCTGAAATAGTTCGAGCCACAACCCTGAGTATACTAATACTCCGCAAGACTTACCCGACTATGGGTATACATAGCCCATTATCTAGACATACAAGACTTTCTGGCTGTGGATTATTTGCAGAAAAGCGTCTAAGGGTGCATCCTTACTTTCAATATTTTAGCTCAGATTCTATATAAATTAATATCCTCTAGGCATTTACAGAACCCTTTCTAAAACAAACATAATAGACGATCAATTAGTAATCTCAACATTTCCTTCAACATATACATTAATATTCCATCTCATTACTACGATGCGGTGCTGCGATCAAGGTGCTCATATCCGAGAGCGACTGACGGCGAATCGATCCGATTTAACCTTGCAAGGTGGACCTAACCAACATGGCACGTATTTGCCCCGTCGGACAATACGAACCAACCATTCCCCTCCCCGCCTCGAACTACAGAACCGCCCCACCTGCATATAGTGAACCGAGCCCTACGAGAGACCACCAAAAGTAAACATATGCATCCCAATTCTCCGCGGCCACTCGACTGCCCTAAGGGGTGGGTAGAAGTTTTGTACTTTCGAAACAAGGCAGTACTCGGCTTACCGGTTTCGACTACCTCCTACTCCCGGCATGCGGCTAGTACAATTCAAACTCGATCACAGGGCCAGACAACGAACGGACCTTAATCGACACAGACGGGGCTAGCCTTTCCCCGCCCGGTCTCCATTTTCTTTTCCTTCTCCAACCTATTCCAATATTCCATATGCTCAAAATAACGAGATATCCTATATCTCGCAAGTGACCAGAAATCACTCGACTTCTACCGAGATCTTATTAAGCATAACATTTCTATCGTCCTATACATACTAGTATAACTCCAGGGAACCTAGGGATCATGCAACTAGAGTTCCAAACAATTCCTAAACCTAATGCAAAAGTAATAGAACATATATATGTGTCATAAATTTAAAATAATAGGATGTGCACCGGGGCTTGCCTTCGGGCTGCTGCTCAGTGCTAGTGTCCTCTGGGCCTTGGGCCGGGTCGTCACGGAACTCCTGCGGGGCTTGCTCCGTCTGCTCCTGCGGCTCTGCGATCACCTCGTATACGACTTCCTCAGTCGCGGATTCTATATGTATGCATATGAGACAATGAGTAAATGCCAACACGACTTTGTAATTAGAAGATAAACATTAAACAAATTAAAATTTTACATAAAATGACGCAGGTATGGTGATAACAAACTCAAATCCCAAGTGCTAGGAACAATTAGATGACCTAAGTATCGAATTAGAGTATAAATAAATATAAAACATAATCTAAACAGTGGATACACTTTTAACATATTTCTCATAATCTTTACAGAATTTACATGTAACATTACTTACCCCTATTTAAGTACCTACTATAATCATGTAGTAAACTATGTATTATGATCATAAAAATTTTATAGTGAACCACTCATACTTAAAGTAAGCTACTGCAAAAATTTCGTAATTTCTGGATGAATAGATTTATAGAAACTAATTAAGCAAGACTAAACACAATTTAAATTATTGCAGGGGTAAAAAGGTTATTTTGCCAGCATGGATATTTTTCCTCCATAGATCTTATGCTAACAAATTTATCAAAATTTATTTCATATTTTTAATATTTTTCCTTGATTTTACATGGATTTTACAAGCTGCAGCCAAAATTAACCACAAAATAAAAAGAAAACCCTCCTAACTATTCCCCCCTGACCAGTGGGCCCCACTGGTCAGTGGGAGGGCAACTTGCCCTGTCCAGGGCAGCGGCGCTCGGGCGCAGGGGAGGAGAGGCCCGCGGCGGCGGCGCTGGTCGGCGGCGAGCAGCGCGGCGACGGGGCCTCTGGCTCGCGCGCCTGGGCCCGCGGCGGTGGCGCGGTGCGGGGGTGGGGTAGAGGCGGTGGTGGCGGCGCGGCTGCGCGACGGCGACAGTACCAGAGCAGGGGAGCGGCGGCGCAAGCTCGTCCCAGCGGCAGTGGGGCCAGGCTGTGGCAGTACCGCCCTAATTAATCCGGCTCAAGTGCGCTAACCATCATCTTAAAGGCAATCCCGGCTAACACGCACTTCAAACGGAGTAATTCGGCAGTGCTGTCGGGTAAAGTCCCGAAGAATCCACCTAAGCGTCGATCGAACCCAAAGCTTACATGTAACCCACACGAAGGTGAGTCCAGAGAGTACAACATTTCACAAATATATTACATTACAGGGTCTTAACTTAATTATTACAAACCAAGTCCGAAGTCTTTGAAAGGTACTTGAAATTCGAAATGAAAGTAGTTCAGAGTTCATTGCAGCGGAAATAAAACGAGTTCTAAACGACGATACATGATGTCATGATGAAGCCCGTACATGACATCACTCGGCATTGCCATCGTTGGCCGGAGTCGTATCCCACTCCACCGACCAACCAGGGGGTAAGGTACACGGCCAAGTCAAGCTAGCAATCATGTCCTCAAAAGTATTACCTGAAACAAAAATTGAGCCACAAGCAAGGCTGAGTATACTAATACTCCGCAAGGCTTACCCGACTAGGATATAACTAACCCTCTAACTAGACATGCAAGGCTTTTGGCTTGAGGGGTTTGTCTTTGCCGAATAGCAGTGAGTCCTTATTTTTCCGATTTTAGCTTTCAAGTTCTATTATGATTAACCACTCTACATTAGCATCTATCCTAAAGCATACATGGTGGAAAGCAATTATTTTCATCAATCAACCAAATTTCTCATCATCATTGTTCCACTTCTTACTCTATGTGGCAAAAGGGTTAAGCAGTCTCAATATCCGTGAGAGACGGACGATTCGAATCGAATTTGTTAACCTGGCCAGGCAGACCTAAACACACGCATGGGGAATGCAATCACCCACGCGACTTTTCCCCTTTTTTCCCGGGCATGAAACAGGCCCACCGTCCTAGGGTGCCCTGCACCCGTGCGTGACCATAGACCAGACAGTGGGGAGTATGTTCCACGGCCGGTTCCATCAGGTACTTAAGCTTACCGATTACCATATTCTCGGCATGTGGTTAGTACGTTCAAATGCTTAACCACCACTACCACACACCGCGGCCTTATCCATTTTGACTAAACAGACGGGGTATCACAAGTACAACAACCCCGCCCGTAAACCTTATATTGCAGTGTGTAGTAAGCATTCAACTCCTATGAGCTCGCGAGTGACAGGCAATCACTCGACTTCTACCGAACCATTAGCATAGCCAACTAGCGACCTACACATACTAGTGTTCAAGCATAGGTGCCTAGGATCATGCAACTAAGGTTCCAAACAATTCCTGCAACTTAAATGCACAGATAAACAGGAATATACATAGTGCATAATTTCAAATAGGTAGAACATGATCCGGGGCTTGCCTTCCTGAGCGGAGCTAGCCTTGGGCTCTTCTGAACTCTGGTTCAGGTCTTCAGTGGCTTCAGTTAGATTCACTTGAGCTTCACGCTGCTCACTCTCGGACTCCGGCACCAACTCGTACGTACCGTCAGGGAGAGTAGTCGAATCTATATGAAATGCATATGCGTGAGTTATATTAGTAACACGAATTAATCAATTCTTTACTATAGAGTTGTAATTCAACGCAACTCAAGATGATTTATAAAGTATTCTGTTACATTGCTTGGGCAACCATTTATAGAGTAATAATCATTATACTGACTCCACAAAGTAACTCGGATGGGTTGTCTCTTTTATCCCTATGCAGCAAAAGAAAGATTTTTCTTATTTAATGCTAGGTTAAGCATGTCCTTATCATAAATAATGTTAAACAGAGATTCTGGGTTGGAAATTTTTATGTATGATATATATCTAAATAACTTGCCTACTGTGAAATTTTCAGCCCATTTTATGCAGCCTATTTACCACGAAAAATAAAACAAACAGATACTGCTGGAAACAAAAATGAATTTTACAGGTCAAACTATGCAAGTACTGGTAATGAAATTTTAACTGAAGGTTTTATACCTAAAGGTAAGCCTGCCATAAATTTTTCACAATTAAATAAGCATTTTACAGGGCATGAAAAATAGCACAAAGTAATGCTGCATGGATCGAAATTAAATTCCATAGGCTGTTATACTAAGTTCCAGAGCCTCATATCTTATCAGTATGGTTATAAACTCAAGGTTAACCCCTAGAAAAATTATTAGAATTTTTCATGTACAGAAACTATTTTTCTTGATTTAGTGTAAATATCTATACTATTAATTAGTTGGACTGGTTCCATCTATCTAAAATTTCTCAAAAATTTTGTACAGTAACTAAATATCAAGATAAAGTCATTGTAAAAGTTTGAGCTCATTAAACCAAGTTAAACAGTATGTACAAACAAACTAATTTAAACAAGGCATAAGGCAAGATTTAAATAAACCGATAGCTAGGCATGTCAAAAGTTTATGAAACTTTTACACAATGTTATACATCTAACATGTACCCCACTGACCAAAAATGGCTAACAACACATGCTTGTAACTTGGGATCTAATATAAACCACATTTCCTTTGCATTTTAAATGAAATAAAAACTATTGAGCAAATGAAAAAGTGCATGTAACAAAAGTTGTAGATATCTTTTCTAGGATTCCATAACAGTTGAGTTTGCATTTTTCCGATTTTTCTATGATTTTTAAACGAATTTACAAGTTCACTAGAAAATCTAGAAAATACAAAAACACAGATTGCAAAGGGACCCCTGGATCTTTCACTTAACCCCCTGGAAACCTAAAACAAATTGCGCTGGGGTCCCTGGCCGGAGGTAGGAGACAGGGGATGCGGCGGCGGCCCGTTTCCCGGCGAGGAGGGGCTTGCCGGCGACGGGGAGGGGGTCCTAGGGCAAGAGCTCGCCGAGATCTACCTAGGGGTGGGTGATGTGGTCGACGGGAACGGCCGGAGCAGGGTCGGCGGCGGCGTCCAGGGAGCGGCGGCGGCGGCTGCAGCGAGCGGCGGCGCTCCGGTGCGGGAGGAGGGGCAAGAGCAGGCCGGGGAGCTTCACTTCGCCCTGAGGAAGCTAGCTCGGGGCTCGACTGGAGGCGGGGAGGGGCGGAGCAGGGAGGTCCGCGGCGGGCGGGCGGCCGGCGGTGTTCACGATGGCGGCGGCGGTGTTCCGCGGCGCTGGGAGGCTCCGGGGGAAATTGGGCGGGCCTGGGAGCTGCCTGGGGGTGAAATAGAGCTCGCTGCGTGCTCGGTGGGGGTGGAGGGGCGCTGAGCTGGGCCCTCCACGGGAGCCGTGGCTCGGCGGGCGGGAATGGGGGCGCGGCGGCGCTGCGCAGTGGCGCGGCGGCGCTGGCCGTTCTGGGCGAAGGGGTGGGACGTGGGCGTGGGGAATGGGGTGCGGGCGAGCGGGCACACGCGCGGCGCGAGCTAAAAGGGGGAGTGAGGGCGTGAGGAGGGGCTGGGCGCAGAAGAGGGCAGTGGCGGCGGTGCGCGCGGCCTGGCGGTGGCGTGCTCGCCAGGCGGCCTTCAAGGCGGGCAGGGCGCAGCAAGCGGGCCGGTGGCGTGGGTAGCGAGCGGCAATGAAGGCTGGCCGTGGTCCGCGGCTCGGCAGGGCACGGCCGGCCTGTTTGGGCGACTTGGCGACGATGGCGGCGCGTCGCCGAGCGCTTGGCGCGGCGCGCGCGTCAACGGCAGGGCGCGGCAGCGGGCGGCGTCCGGGAGCGTGCGCACTCGAGTGGGGCGGGGGTCAGTGGCGCGGCGAGGCAGTGCGGGGCAGCGGCTTCGCGGCAGCGGCGCAGCGAGGCAGCAAGCGCACGCGCGCTCAAGTGCCTGCGCGCGCAGAGCAGAGAGGGGAGTCAGCGGGGAAGAGAGAGGGGAGAGAGAGAAAGAGAGTGAAGAGAGAAAAAGAAAGTCCACGGTTTGACTTAGCAAAAACTCGAAATTTTCAATTGAAACTCGAAAAATTTTGAACACGAAAGTTGTTCAAAATTAAATTTCCTACAACTTTCCTTTCAGGCAAAACTTCATTTGAGCGATGGTTTGGAAGTTCAAATTTTGAATTCAAGTTTAATGATCCCGCTTGTTTTTCGGGGTTAATTCAAATTTTCATGTTAGAACTTGAAAAACTTTGAACACGAAAGTTGTTTGTTTTGTCCAACTCTACGACTTTCGTTTTGGGCAAGAGTTCATTTAAGCAAAAGTGTGAGGGTTGACTTTTTGGCGTGTTTAAACTGAATTTCGGCTTTGCAGTAATTGAGAAGTTGGGGGAGGGTTTAACGTGTCATCGCATGTGAATTGCCTGTTTTATATAGTGTTAAACACCGGAGGTGTTACACAGGCGGCGGCGGAGCGGCGCGGGGTGAGCGTCTGCGCGGCCGGGCGGCTCCGGTGCGCACGCAAGCGTGGCGTGGGGCGGCGTGAACGCGGCCCACGGCGTACGGCGGCGGCAAGCAGCTCGGCCGGCAGTGGCATGGCGTGGAACGAGCGCGGAAACCTCGTGGACGTGCGGGAACGCAGAGAGCACGAGCATCAATGCCTCACCTAGAGTCGATTCGAGCTGCTGGGCGAAGAAAACGGGAACCGGAGGTGGGAGTTCGACGTTGAGGTGGAGCTCGGGCGACTCCAATGGCTAACGGCCGGGGAATCTCTGATTCCCGGCGAGATAGGGCTTGGGGCTAGGTTTGGAGGGACTGGAAAGAAAGCTAGGGAGGTGAGGGAGCTACGGGTGCGATGGATTTGAAATCCATGGAAAGAAATCCGCGAAATCAGCCGACGAGCGCGAGCTGCTCAAGCGCCGTTCATGGCGAACCGAGGAATGAGAAGAAGAGAAACAGGAGTGCGAGCGAGAGTGAAGGCAGGTGGCGAGCTCGGGAAGATGTCATGGACGACTTGACGATGTTTGACGGCCAAGCAACGCGGCGACGCTCCTCGACGGCCACGCATGGCTTCGGGAGAACTCCTCCCGCCATACCGTGCGTTGTGCGCAACAGGGAGAAGAGAGGGTGAGATTGACAGGTGGGGGCCACGTGTAAGGTTCAAATTTGGCTAAACTTCATTAAACTTTGGTGAATTCGTATTTTCATTTGAATTTTAAAAATCGGATTGTTACAATCCTTCCCCCTAAAAGAAATCTCGTCCCAAGATTTAGGAGAAAAGTGCTGAATTGAAAGGAAGTCGGAAAATCATATACCTTGGTATAATTGGAGCAACTCAGGACATTTGGACTGAACAAATTCCTCCGTTTCCCAGGTAGCTTCTCGCTCGGAGTGATTACTCCACTGAACTTTATAGAAATTGCTGATTTGATTTCGAGTGACCCGAGTCTTGTGATCAACAATTTTCACTGGATGCTCTGGATAGACATGATCGGGCTCCACTTGTAACTTCTCTATGTCAATTATTTTGCTTGGAACACGGAGGCATTTCCTGAGCTGGGAGACATGAAATATATTATGAACCGCGGATAATTGGGCAGGAAGTTCCAGACGATATGCTACTGGCCCACATTGTTCAATGATAGGAAAAGGCCCAACATAGCGAGGGGCGAGCTTTCCCTTCACACCGAACCGTTGGACTCCTTTCATTGGAGATACCCGTAAATAGACATGATCTCCCACTTGGAACGAGATCGATTGACGTTTCTTGTCCGCATAGCTTTTCTGCCGGGATTGGGCTATTTTCAAATTCTCCTGTATAACCCGGACTTGTTCTTCCACCTCACTGACCATATCAGGGCCGAATACATTTCTTTCACCGGCTTCTGACCAATTCAATGGAGTTCTACACCTTCGCCCATATAATGCCTCAAAAGGAGCCATTTTGATGCTTTCCTGATAGCTGTTATTATAGGAGAATTCAGCTAAAGGTAGACACTCATCCCATTTATGACTATAAGTGAGTGCACAAGATCTAAGCATATCTTCAAGAATCTGATTTATTCTCTCAGTCTGACCATCGATCTGAGGATGATAAGCCAAACTGCGAATGAGTTGATTACCAAGGGCTGCATGGAAGTGCTCCCAAAAACGTGCAACGAATTGGGTACCCCGGTCAGAAATGGTAGTCCTGGGTACTCCATGCAAACTCAGGATACGGGTAATATACAGCTCAGCATAATGTTGTGCCCTATAGATGGTTTTTACTGGAAGGAAATGGGCTGACTTCGTGAGACGGTCCACAATAATCCAAATAGAATCATAACCTTTAGAAGTCTTGGGAAGTCCAACAATGAAATCCATACTAATATCTTCCCATTAACCTGATGGAATAGTCAGCGGATGAAGAAGACCAACTGATCTCAAGTGGCTCGCTTTAACTCTTTTACAAATGTCACACTCAGACACATATTTGGCGATTTCTCGCTTCATTCTTGTCCACCAAAATTGCTGTCTAAGATCCTTATACATTTTATTGCTGCCCGGGTGGATAGAATACCTAGAGAGATGAGCCTCATCAAGGATTTGTTTTCGGAGCTCTAAATCTTTAGGTACCACCAAACGATTCTTAAACCATAGAATTCCAGTCTCATCTAAATGAAAACACTTCACCCTCGGGTCATTTTCAGCAAGTCTTTGGTGAATCTTTTCCATCCCGACATTATGTTTTTTAGCAGCGCTAATCCGATCTCTAAGAGTAGGTAAAAGGACCAAATTATTAAGACTGCCATGCGTGATGATCCCCAAATTTAATTTTTCCAGTTCATAACAAAGGGTTTCATTGGAAGGCACAATAGACAGGCAGTTGCACTGAGCCTTGCGGCTTAAAGCATCTGCAACAACATTAGCCTTATCTGGATGATAATGAATTTCCAAATCATAATCCTTAATCAATTCCAACCATCGCCTTTGGTGTAGATTCAGTTCATTCTGGGTGAAAATATACTTGAGACTTTTATGGTCCGTATATATGTGAACAGGATTGCCCAGAAGATAATGACGCCAGATCTTCAAAGCATGAACCACTGCTGCTAGTTCTAAATCTTGAGTGGCATAATTTTCCTCATGTCATCGGAGTGCTCTGGAAGCATAAGCAATTACTCGACAGTCTTGCATGAGGATACAACCTAAACCCGTACCTGATGCATCACAATATACCTCAAAGGGTCGAGTAATATCAGGTTGGGCTAAGATAGGGGCAGATGTCAAAAGTTTCCTCAAGGTCAGAAAAGCCTGCTCATATTTATCATCCCAATTAAATTTCACCCCTTTCTTGAGCAACTCAATCATGGGCTTAGCAATTTTTGAAAAATCCGAAACAAACCGCCGGTAATATCCTGCTAGCCCAATAAAACTCCGAATTTCCGGAACAGGTGTAGGAGCTTTCCAATTCAAAACATCATGGATTTTACTAGGGTCAATAGAAATTCCATCCTCTGATATGACATGACCCAGGAACTGAACCTTCTTTAGCCAAAACTCACACTTAGGGAGTTTGGCATACAACTGGTGTTCCCGAAGACGCTAGAGAACAATGCGAAGGTGCTCAGCATGTTCTTCTTCATTCTTGGAATATATAAGAATGTCGTCAATGAAAACCACGACAAACTTATCCAACTCGGGCATAAACACCGAGTTCATGAGATACATGAAATGAGCCGGGGCATTTGTCAACCCAAATGACATAACCAGATATTCATAAAGTCCATATCTGGTAGAGAAGGCCGTCTTGGGAATATCTTCAGCTCGAATTTTTATTTGATGGTAACCCGAGCGAAGATCAATTTTCGAAAACACCTTAGCCCCGACTAGCTGATCAAATAGAATATCGATACGGGGAAGTGGATATTTGTTTTTGATTGTGACGGCATTCAAAGGCCGATAGTCCACACACAACCTAAGGCTTTGATCTTTCTTTTTAACAAAGAGCGCTGGACAGCCCCAAGGTGAAGTGCTAGGATGGATGTAACCCTTATCAAGCAACTCCTGCAATTGCTTCTTTAGCTCTGCTAACTCATTGGGTGGCATACGATAAGGTCTTCGAGAAATTGGTGCCGTTCCCGGCTGCAATTCAATTGCAAACTCCACATTCCGATCAAGTGGCATGCCTGGTAAGTCATCCGGAAAAACATTCGGATATTCACACACCACTGGTATTTCAGCTAGACTTTTGGCCTCAACCTGATTCACCGTGGGTGTCGAAGGTATATGGTCCATCAGATTCAAAATCATAGAACCATGCAGAGGAGAATTAATGTGCACAGACTGAGAAAGAGTGTCCAGAATGACTCCATGAACCCCCATCCAATTCATGCCAAGAATAATATCATTTTCTGAGTTGGTAACACTATAAGCTGTGTGGCAAAAATCTTTCCCTGTAACTGTAAGGGTACTTGCCTAACAAGTTGATTGGTAATTAAATGCCCCCCGGGTGAATGAATATTGTACGGCCTTGATATATTTTCCACTTCCAACCCAAGTCTATTGGCACATTATTGCTAATGAAAGTGTGAGAGGCACCAGAATCAAATAATACAGTAACAGGGAGATTGTTAACTGAAAACGTACCCGCCATCACTTGAGCTCCCTCAGGAACATCCTCTAGTGTGGTATAGTGCACACGTCCTGGCTTGAAATGAGCCACTTTCGGCTTCTGATTGTGCTGATTAGAACCCTGAGCTTGTTTAGGTGGCATATGACAGTCATGTGCAAAATGACCAACTTGACCACAGTTGTAACAGGGAGGGAAATTAGGGCGTACACCCTGCGGCTGCACCCACATTTTTTGCACATTCTGCTGAGGCACCGGAGATCTGGCTACCCCTTGAGGCTGTGGGTACTGAGGTGGTCTATATCCCGACTGGTGCTGTGTTGCCCTATAACTTGATTGCTGTTGCGGAGGCCGATATATGGTCTGATACTGTACTGGCCGGTACACCGGCCGATGCTGATAAGGTGCACGAGGGGGTCCGGCCTGAATTAGACGAAACCTCTGATTAGCCTGACTAGAAGACCCACCCATTGGCGCCTTCCTCTTTTTCTCTGCTTGGTGAGCTATACGGGCGTCCTCTTGAGTGATAGCCCCATTGACCAGCTCACTAAAAGTGTTGAATTTGAACATAACCAAGCGTTCTTGGAGCTTACTGCTAAGCCCCTGCCTGAAACACGCTTGTTTCTTTTCATCTGTTTCCACGTGATATCCAGCATATTGAGACAAAGTGTTGAAAGCTTGAGCGTATTGTATCACAGTATTATTGCCCTATTTCAGAGCCAAGAACTCATTGAGCTTCATTCGAATAACCCCTGCAGGGATATGATGTGCCCTGAAAGCTTCCTTGAACTCATTCCAAGAAAACTGAGTGCCAGCAGGGAACATAGCTACGTGATTATCCCACCACGTACGTGCAGGACCTCTGAGTTGCTGAGCTGCAAATGATGCTTTGTCATTGTCATTATACTGATATAGAGTGAACTTGGACTCGATGGTCCGGAGCTAACTGTCAGCCTCCAGTGGCTCATCCGCCTTATGGAAAAGCAGTGGCTGAGTACCCAGAAACTCCTGATACCCAGGGACAGGCGGCTGATGGTTGTTATGATTTCCATGCCGTGGCGCCGAACCTTGCTGCACAAGTTCACGGAGCAGTGCTGTCTGCTCATCATGCCCAGCCAACATGGCCGCAATTGCCTCAACCAAATTGGGAGCCGGTGGCGGCGCATTATCACCATTGGGCGCAGGGGAATCACTACCGGTGTTCGGCATTCTGCAATTAATCATGAATCGATTAGTCCCAATATCTTGATTAAATTAAATAATCATGATAGCAACTAATATTCAATTCATGAAAAATGCTGAATTTAGAACACTGATTAAATAACTCAATATTTGTATCACCACTTTTATGCCCCACAATTGCAACAAGAATAGCTGGACTATGCATAAGGAATTTACAACCATTTTTGCATCCACTAGTAAATACAAAATAGGCCCCAACTAAATCACAAAATCACAAATCTTCGTAGTATAGATTTGACAGTATCTCCCAAACTATACATCCAAAAATTCATAACTTTTGCAAGCGAGTGGCTATCAAAATACTCTACAACTTTTGTATAACTCGCTTTTACCGCATGGATTATCTTCACGAATTTTTACGTACTGAACTTCGATGCTACGAAAATTTTCAGATTTCACACATCGGAATTACCATAAGTCGAACACTAAGATGAGATTTTACAATGGGATAACACACCTACAAGCTCAGTCCAGACATATACAAACCACATTCCTATCTTACATCAGAGTTATTCTAGTCAAACTACAAGATCTAGTTGTCCCTAAAATGTTTACCAAATTACAATACTCTGTTAGCCCTTCCTTCATCCAAAGTCTAGCTACTCAACGCGGTGGTTGGTACTCAAAGACGCGCTCAACCTCGATCCCACGTGCACGTAGCTCCTCCTGCAGTCGTGCCACGTTCTGCTTGTTCACTAAAATGGCCGTGGACCTTGCCTGAGGTGGGACGTCATTCTGACCGACTGAACTCTCCGCATCAGACATCTCCTGAGGCCCAACTCCTGACTCGACACCTGACACCTGAAGTGGTGGCTCAGGTGGGGCTGCGGCCTGCTGCTGCTGAAGCTGCAACTGGTGCACGTCCCCTAGTGCAACCTGAAGCGCGTCCTGTAAGTGGTCAACTAGAGCCTCCTGGTCGTCCACCTGCTCAGTCAACTCCTCAATCTGCTGAGCCTGCTCCGCTAGCTGCTGTGACTGCTCCTCTAGCTGCTGTGACTGCTCCGCAATCTGCTGAGCCTGCTCAACTATCCTCTACTCCTGCTCCAAGAACTGTTGTGCCAGCCACACTACCTGCTAACTCTGGTCTGCGAGCTGCTGGCTCTATCCTAAGATCTGCTGAGTCTGCTCCTGTGCTATGGTGTGAGCTGTTCGGAGTCCCTGCCGGTAGAGCGTATTCTCACTCCTAAGCTGGTCGCACACACCCAACATACCGGCTGCGTAGCGGGTGATCCTGGCCAGAGCTGGGATGTGGCCTGGAAGAGTAGAGTCCAGCAGAAGGGAAATCCGCTGCCTCGAGTACTCGGAAGTCACTCTGATTGGAAAACCAACTGTCAAAGCAGAGTAACTCGCAAAGATGGGCTCCTGCTCACAAAACTGGGTAATGGCCATCGCAGCTGCACGATCCCAAACGCTCAAAATCTCAATACCGTCAGTGTGCACCTCCCAAGGGTTTGACGGAAAAACACCGAGGCGTGCCGGAACTCGCAGGCGGGCCTCCCAACCAGAGATGCCCCCCTCAGAGGACACGCGACCGTAGTGCTGGGGAGGCTAAGTGTGGCCAAACTCCTGGAGCACCTCCCACAGCACACGGGAAGGCCCTCACGGTGAAGACAAGTGGAACGCACCCACCCGTCCTCGTCAAAGTGGAAGTCCGTCAAGGCCGCCATCTGCGAAAAAAGCCGACAGCGGTAAGGAACGATCCCTAAAAAGATATGAACTCATGACTTATAGAACATTACAGCACTCTAAAAAAATTCTTTTGATTTCAAACTTACTATACAAAAATCGCTAAAATTTTAAATTCACAACACAAGTAACTCGTTAACCCACTCTCATAATGCAATGAATGGTATTATGCATGATCGTCCTACGTCATCCTTCCAACAAAAATTGCCGACAATTATAGGGCAATATACGTGGTCCTTCGGTGGCAACATATGCTCTCAATTATATAATCGATTTCTACACGCCTTAACTTACGCGTTCGTTTGTTAGTGTACCTGCAGAAAATCACATGATATACAAATATATACATATATCCACGACTGGACCCTTCGTGCCAGCACACACGAACGGCCCCCATGTGTCCTATGCCACATGGGTAACGCATATGCAGTTGCCCACATATTCACACATACATCACCATCCACTATAGAGACGGTGCCCATGCGTTCAATGCTACATGGACAGCGCCGCATACGTTACTGAGGCAATGTATTCACTTCCCGTACAAATCGCCTTACGGGACACCCAAGGGTAAATGTGTTCCAAGGTACACGGTCATGACCAATCGCATGACAGATTTACATCTCGTAACATTGCCTTACGAAATGGCTGTGCTCACAATCACACGGTGGGAAGTCCGCGCTCCATATCAGGCGGCAAATAGCGACAGGCTCATTTGAATGGAGCCTTATCACCTCCTCGTATGCTCATCATACGGGACCCGCGCACGTATGAAACACGTGGGCTATTCTAAGGACTACCAAGAATGCTCACCTTGCTTACCTTAGTGTAGGTGCGTCGTTACAATATTAAGTAAGGGTTATGCAAGAAATTAAGGTTTAACAGAAAGAAATGTGCTGGAAGTCAGTGAATATAAATATTGCCACCAATTTATAAATAACCAAGTACTATGTAGGGCTTAATACGGATTTAATCGTAAGCGTGACTGAAATGATTTTCTTTATACCCCAGAAATTCATTTTTAATCTTGAAAATCTAGAAAATAGTCACATCCGTACCACCTCTAGTGTATTTCGGCTCTGATACCAGCTGTGACAGAACCGCCAAATTAAAACTCACATCCGTAACTAACAGGGACTAAGCATCTGGTCCAGCCACCTCCCATCCATCCGCGTCAAGCCGGATGAATTTGGCACAACAAGGGCAGAAGTCTATCTCATTCTGACCTGAAATAGTTCGAGCCACAACCCTGAGTATACTAATACTCCGCAAGACTTACCCGACTATGGGTATACATAGCCCATTATCTAGACATGCAAGGCTTTCTGGCTGTGGATTATTTGCAGAAAAGCGTCTAAGGGTTGATCCTTACTTTCAATATTTTAGCTCAGATTCTATATAAATTAATATCCTCTAGGCATTTGCAGAACCCTTTCTAAAACAAACATAATAGACGATCAATTAGTAATCTCAACATTTCCTTCAACATATACATTAATATTCCATCTCATTACTACGATGCGGTGCTGCGATCAAGGTGCTCATATCCGAGAGCGACTGACGGCGAATCGATCTGATTTAACCTTACAAGGTGGACCTAACCAACACGGCACGTATTTGCCCCGTCGGACAATACGAACCAACCATTCCCCTCCCCGCCTCGAACTACAGAACCGCCCCACCTGCATATAGTCAATCGAGCTCTACGAGAGACCACCAAAAGTAAACATATGCATCCCAATTCTCCACGGCCACTCGACTGCCCTAAGGGGTGGGTAGAAATTCTGTACTTTCGAAACAAGGCAGTACTCGGCTTACCGGTTTCGACTACCTCCTACTCCTGGTATGCGGCTAGTACAATTCAAACTCGATCACAGGGCTAGACAACGAACGATCCTTAATCGACACAGATGGGGATAGCCTTTCCCCGTCCGGTCTCCATTTTCTTTTCCTTCTCCAACCTATTCCAATATTCCATATGCTCAAAATAACGAGATATCCTATATCTCGTGAGTGACCAGAAATCACTCGACTTCTACCGAGATCTTATTAAGCATAGCATTTCTATCGTCCTATACATACTAGTATAACTCCAGGGAACCTAGGGATCATGCAACTAGAGTTCCAAACAATTCCTAAACCTAATGCACAAGTAATATAACATATATAGGTGTCATAAATTTGAAATAATAGGATGTGCACCGGGGCTTGCCTTCGGGCTGCTGCTCAGTGCTAGTGTCCTCTGGGCCTTGGGCCGGGTCGTCACGAAACTCCTGCAGGGCTTGCTCCGTCTGCTCCTGCGGCTCCGCGATCACCTCGTATACGACTTCCTCGGTCACGGATTCTATATGTATGCATATGAGACAATGAGTAAATGCCAACACGACTTTGTAATTAGAAGATAAATATTAAACAAATTAAAATTTTACATAAAATGACGCAGTTATGGTGATAACAAACTCAAATCCCAAGTGCTAGGAACAATTAGATGACCTAAGTATCGAATTAGAGTATAAACAAATATAAAACATAATCTAAACAGTGGATACACTTTTAACATATTTCTCATAATCTTTACAGAATTTACATGTAACATTACTTATCCCTATTTAAACACACTAGTTAAGTACCTACTATAATCATGTACTAAACTATGTATTATGATCATGAAAATTTTACAGTGAACCACTCATACTTAAAGTAAGCTACTGCAAAAAGGTTAAATTAAGCAAGACTATTTATAGAAACTAATTAAGCAAGACTAAACACAATTTAAATTATTGCAGGGGTAAAAAGGTTATTTTGCCAGCATGGATATTTTTCCTCCGTAGATCTTATGCTAAAAATTTAACAAAATTTATTTCATATTTTTCACATTTTTTCTTGATTTTACATGGATTTTACAAGCTACAGCCAAAATTAACCACAAAATAAAAAGAAACCCTCCTAACTATTCCCCCACCTAACCAGCGGGCCCCACTGGTCAGTGGGAGGGCAACTTGCCCTGTCCAGGGCAGCGGCGCTCGGGCACAGGGGAGGAGAGGCCCGCGGCGGCGGCGCCGGTCGGCGGCGAGCAGCGCGGCGATGGGGCCTCTGGCTCGCGCGCCTGGGCCCGCGGCGGTGGCGCGGTGCGGGGGTAGGGCAGAGGCGGTGGTGGCGCGGCTGCGCGACGGCGACGGCGCCAGAGCAGGGGAGCGGCGGCGCAAGCTCGTCCCGGTGGCAGTGGGGCCAGGCGGCGGCGGAGCGGCACGGGGTGGGCGTCAGCGCGGCCGGGCGGCTCCGGTGCGCGCGCAAGCATGGCGTGGGGCGGCGTGAACGCGGCCCGCGGCGTACGGCGGCGGCAAGCAGCTCGGCCGGCAGTGGCATGGCGTGGAACGAGCGCGGAAACCTCATGCACGTGTGGGAATGCGGATAGCACGAGCATCAGTGCCTCACCTAGAGTCGATTCGAGCTGCTGGGCGAAGAAAACGGGAACCGGAGGTGGGAGTTCGACGTTGAGGTGGAGCTCGGGCGACTCCAATGGCTGTCGGCTGGGGAATCTCTGATTCCCGGCGAGATAGGGCTTGGGACTAGGTTTGGAGGTACTGGAAAGGAAGCTAGGGAGGTGAGGGAGCTACAGGTGCGATGGATTTGAAATCCATGGAAAGAAACCCGCGAAATCAGCCGACGAGCGCGAGCTGCTCAAGCGCCATTCATGACGAACCGAGGAAGGAGAAGAAGAGGAACAGGAGTGCGAGCGAGAGTGAAGGCAGGTGGCGAGCTCGGGAAGACGTCGTGGATGACTTGACGACGTTCGACGGCCGGGCAACGCGGCGACGCTCCTCGACGGCCACGCATGGCTTCGGGAGAACTCCTCCCGCCATACAGTGCGCTGTGCGCAACAGGGAGAAGAGAGGGTGAGAGATTGACAGGTGGGGGCCACGTGTAAGGTTCAAATTTGGCTAAACTTCATTAAACTTTGGTGAATTCATATTTTCATTTGAATTTTAAAAATCGGATTGTTACAGAAACTACAGTAGCCTTCCAAACATTTAGTTCCCAATATTCAAAGGTGATCAGCTGCAAACTTGGAAGGCTAATTGTCTCACTTACTTCCATGTTTACAATATCAAAGGATGCATGTGGGTGATTGCGGCGACTATGCATATGGAGGGCAAGGCAAAGCACTGGTTGCAAGAGTACAAGATGCAACACGAGTTGGGGTCCTGGAACTAGTTCATCGATGCTGTGCAAGAGAAATTTGGCAAATATGGCCATTGCCAACCAATGATTGAACTATCTGAAGTGAGGCAATGGGGAGAAGTGAAGGAAGGCACATTAGCACAAGCTGAGCAGATCAGGTCCAAAACTCAAACGAATGTTGCAGATATGATTCGGGATAAGGAAGTGCAAGACATGCTCGAGCAGCACGATTTACTGAAGCAGCTAGCTCTAGGCAGGAATAACTTTCTTTGTGAGGATATGGTGTCTGAAGAAGAAAAGGAAGTGCCTATACAAGATTCTGTGGTGTGGGATCGTGCTGAGCAAGAGGAACTTGATGAACTGCCTTGTATTGATGTTGTTTGGGATAAGGTGTTGTTAGATGTTACCACCCATGAAAGCTTATTGCAGAAACTAGTCATGGGGACAGAGGACTTGACTGATGAGAAGGTAAAGCTTAGTGTCAAGATTGTTGATGCAGGCCAAGAGTTTGAGGAAATGTCGGACAAGGTTGCAATGTGGGATGACGAGAGCCCATTCTGCCTAGATGCGCAAGATGGATTATTGCAACAGCTAGCCCTTTGGTGGGGAGTGCATGGATGACCAACATACAAAGCCAATTTTTGTGCGGGATGTTGATGAGAAGCTTGAGCTCAAGGTGGTTGATGGTGACAAATCCAATGGGAACTTGCAGCTGGGAGAACATGGAGCTGGCTTTGGTATGATGGTGCTCTCGACAGGGTCAAGGGGTGGTGCTGATGACTTCTCTCAACAAGATTGTTGGTAACTGATTTTGCATGTAACTGAATTGACTAGTTCGTGCCTTGTATTTAGCTGACTTAGCTCTTGGTTGTTAGTTGGTTAGACGTGGCTAACAGCCTCTAAACATGTATAAATGTACACTGCACACATCAATGAGATTAATGTTGCATCAGTCATTCTTTTGAACTCCTTCATGGTATCAGCTTAGTTACTCCGATCCGTTTTTTCTGCTGCACTCTTTTGCTCCTCTCCTCGTCCCTCATGGCCTCCTCCGATGGATCCTCCTCTCCTGGCGGATCTTCGTCCTCCTCGGATCTTGACATCCCTCCAGTCGTCACCAACCCTGCTCCGGCCTCCCAGGTTCAACTGATCAACATCAAAACCCACGTTCCCATGGTACTCAATTTTGACGAGGCCAACTACGGTCCATGGCGTCTCTGCTTCCTCGCCGTCTTCGCCAAGTTTGGACTGTGTTGATATCCAATTCTGGTTGTTCAGAGGCTGACCGATCTGACCGGTTGGGCCGACCGGTCAGACCGGTCTGTCTAGTTGTAATCCGAGTAGGCTTCGTTTTATTTTGGAAATTCTTATATAAATCGACTTGGAGAGGGGTACGACTTATCCGGCCTATAAATATAAAGGCTAAGGCCGATTGAGGTATTCCCAATCGAATCAATAAAAATATCGTATTACTTTTTATCTCTCAAACCCTAATCTTTTCCAACCCTAGATTGCTTTCTTCTTTCATCTCGACAATGTTTGAAGACGTTCTGAGTGGCCTGCCGGCCTCAGAGCAACCCTAGCCGCGCAAGCTCCGACGGGGTCCCTCCTGAGCTCGCGTTTCCAGGTCTTCGTGGTTCTCTGCTCCACACCAGTCAGGCCGGTCTGCGGAACCGGTCAGACCGGTCAGACAGGGCATCGCTGGTTCAGATCGTTTTGACGATCTCCTGCGCATTCTAGCGCATTCGAGTGTGTTGGCGCATTTCTGTGTCAACACACTTTTTGGCGACTCCGCTGGAGAAATATTAATCTGGTTTTAAAACCGATCTAATCTACTCCTTGAAGAAGATGTGCTCTTCAGAGATCGACAAGGAAAACATCATCACGGCTACAATGGAGGAGCTCACCGAAGAGGAGCGCAAGGCCTACCTTCTTGTGGAGGAGCACGTCATGGCACAATTCTTGAAGGGCTTCAAGAAGGATCGTGGTGGCCTCGTCAAGAGGGTGGAGGAGTTCGTACTGCCATCTCTCAAGCTTAGCAAGGATAAGATTGAGGAGATCCCCAATGTAAGCCTCTCTCCCTCTAATATGTTTGATAGAATGTCATCCATGATGGATCAAAAGATTATTGCTGCACAAGCTGCTGCGGGTGACGTTTTAATTAAATTGAGTAGTGATGTTGACGCGCTTAAAGGTAAACAACCCATGTCAGATCCTAAATCATCAGGTCCGAGTTCGGCTACCCTTGAGTTCACACCTGAACCACTCTATGGTATGCCGCCGAACTCGTTCCCAGGGCAAACCCCACCACCGTCGACCGTGCACACTGCACCTGCTGGACCGGTCCCACAGACCGGTCAGACCGGTTATCAGACCGATCAAACCGGTTACTCAGTACCATCGCCGACGCCTCTCGAGACAATTCCAGGTTCGGCTGCCCCTAGCCAAACTAATGAGTTGTCACTGTATACACCATCCGAACTAATGAGTTGTCACTATATACACCATCTCGCACTACTACTGTAGCGGGAGGGCCACGAGGATCTGGACCTAACCAAGGACCGATCCCGACTTCTTCACAGATGATGGCGCATGGAAATTCTAATGCACACTGTTTTTCTGAGTTTTATATTAGCCAGCACTATCAGTCCGATCTCCTTAAGTTCAAAGAAGATCTGGCAAATGCGATTAAAAGTAAGCTTGGGGTGGATATGGGTACTACGCGTTTGTATCAAAAACCTTATCCCGCCGAGTTTGATTTTACCCCTTTTCCTGCTGGTTGGCGTATTCCTGAGTTTAATAAATTTAATGGTGATGATTCTCGTATGACTTGGGAACACGTTAGTCAATATGTCTTGCAGTTGGGAGAAGCCGGTTTCGATGACACATTGCGTGTGCGTTTATTTTCTTTATCGTTGACTGGAACGGCTTTCTCTTGGTTTTTCTCGCTTGCTCCTAATTCTATTCGCAATTGGGCTCAGTTGGAGCATAAGTTTCATGATCACTTCTTTAGCGGGGAGACCGAAGCGAAATTGTTGGACTTAACATCGATTAAGCAAGGACGTGATGAATCTTCTTCAGATTATTTCAAAAGATTTAAGGAAATTAAAAATCGGTGTTTTAGTTTGACGATTTCTAAAAAAGATTTGGCGGATTTGGCATTTAATGTTTATGTTCTTATTTGAAAGAGAAACTCGAGGGCTTTGAATATCATACCGTGAATTTCTTGCAAGTCAAAGTCAAGGGTTTAGAGTTTAAACTTAAAAATGCCAAAGATACCTTCAAGCCTCATCGGTCCAACATGCATATTCTTGATCATGATTTAGATAGTTCGGACGATGATAGCAAGGAGGTATACGCTGCTGAATTTGTTTGGCCATCAAAGGCCAAACCCGGTTCAGTTCCGTCTCTCAAGCCGATTCAAAAGAATCGGCAAGAGGAGCTGAAATTTACTTTTGATGTTTCTAAATGTGATTGGATTTTTGATGAATTGCTTAAAAACGGTAACATCCGATTGTCACATGCTATTTCATCTCCCGATGAGCTCAAACGACATGCATATTGTAAGTGGCATAACTCTACATCTCATGCTACTAATGATTGTAATGTTTTCCGTCGACAAGTACAATCGGCCATTAATGAAGGACGATTGGTACTCTCTGAGATGCAAATTGACAAAGCTCCTTTCCCCATTCATACGCTGGAATTGAACAATCCAAAGGTGCTCATTCAACCGAACAAGCCGAAAGAGCTAAGGGGAAGAATGTTGTCATCGGTGATCCAAGACCGATGGATACAAGTGACAAAATCCTTGCCCGGGAAGTCATCAAGGAGAAGACTGATGATGGCAAGGATACTCTGAAGATCATAGTCAGAAATCCCAGACTCGGGCGGCAAGGAAGCTCTCCACTAGAAAATCGGTCTGCTGATCAAGTACGACCGGTCATCATGGTGTCTCCGACCGGTCAGACCGGTCCGACTGGTCAAACCGGTTCCTCCAGCCGGTCAGACCGCTCTAGGGACTGTCCCCGGACTTTCAAGCCAAGGCGTCCGAAAGTGGGTACTTGGAAGACCAACGAGATGAATGTGCAGGGAAGAATTGCTAATCAGAAGCCCACCTTCAACCAGTTGTTGAACAAGTACACAAAGACCGTTCAAAATGATCGGCCGCTAAAAAAAAGACCGCGATCACCACCGCATCAAGACCGTCCAGTGTCCCCAAGGAGGGAATCTAGCAGGCGCAGGGGTGATGTTGTCACATTGTATCCTCTCCAGATGTGTGCTACCATGCCATG
Organism: Panicum virgatum; assembly: GCF_016808335.1. Lineage (NCBI taxonomy): Eukaryota > Viridiplantae > Streptophyta > Magnoliopsida > Poales > Poaceae > Panicum > Panicum virgatum. The sequence goes on from NC_053152.1 coordinate 1,897,945, forward strand.
GGTGCCTCCGGCTTCAAATGCGACAAATCCGGCATGGGAGCATGGGGGGATATGGATGCAGTGCTTTCCGATGCATTATCCTCCACATTATCAAGAAGGAAGCTCCAAAGTACCCGTGCATGACCGATTGGGGCCACGCCAATCTGGTCTAGTGCTGCAGGATGCACCGGTCTGACCGGTCGCCATGGACCGGTCAGACCGGTCTCACCAGAGGCCAGGCCAGGCTCCTGTTCCAAGGTTTGAGTATCGCGTCAAGGGGCAGAAGCCTGTTGCTGATCCAGAGAAGTCTAAAGTCGATGTTATTCAAATCGGTGAAATCAAAGTGCCCATAAAAGACACGGGCAAAAAGCCGATGGATATTGAAGAATCGGCTGATGTTCCTTCACAAAAAACGGTCATAGCTAATGATCATGAGGCCGGTAGCAGCAAGAGCACAGTGGACAAGTACCATCAGCCTAGGTGGTGCCCTTCAGGTTTAACTCATACACAGAAGAGGAAATTGCAGCGCCTTCGCAACAAAGAAAAGAAGGAGCAAGAGAAAGAGAAGATGAGGGATGAGGACTTCAATAGATACAGGCCCATGTTCCCTCAGAGCAAGGTTTGGAAGGTCAAGACAGCTGAGCAGCCAGCCAGACCGGTCGGACCGCCGCAGCCGACCGGTCAGACCGCTCTGACCAACCAGTCAGACCGGTAGAGCCTACTGCAGAGCCAGCAGCCGAATCGGCACCGCCCGTTTCGGTTCCTTCTGCGGACGGAGCCCCAGCTGTTCCTCTAACAGCAGAAGACGAGGAATTGGTGGATTATGAAGCGTCTCCGGAGCGCACCAACTTGGAGATTAATGTGGTGCACTTGTCTTCAGATTACTTCGTGGTTCCGGAAGAGGATTTGGCTCATCTTCAGTTTAGGCCCCGTGAAGCTGTGTTCCAGAAGCCAAGCGAGAAGGACAACCATCTGAAGGCTCTTTACCTGAGGGGACACATCAACGGGAAGCCGGTGACTCGCATGTTAGTGGATGGTGGGGCCATTGTAAATCTTATGCCCTACTCGCTGTACAAGAAGCTCGGTGGCTAAGACGAGGACTTGATCAAGACAAACATGACGGTTAGTGGTGTTGGAGGGAGCGAGCCCCTTAGCGCCAAGGGAGTTGCTTCCATGGAGCTCACCATTGGGAGCAAGACACTTGCTACGGCTTTCTTCATCTCGGAGGTGCAATGTAACTATAATTTGATTCTTGGGAGGGATTGGATTCATGCAAATCAGTGCGTTCCTTCTACCTTGCATCAGTTTCTTGTTCAGTGGATCGGCGATGAGGTTGAGATTGTCCATGGGGACACTTCATCCTTTGTTGCTTTAGCCGATTCGGATTCTATTAGTGCACACGACAACGTCAAGTGTTTATCGGGCGTGGATCTGTCTGATTATGATTTGATTAGTTGCACTAAGGATGGTTTTGTTTCCGCTATACTAAAGCCGATGGATAATTGGCTAAATCATTTAATGTAAATCAAATGAGTACAACAGAAGCTCCAGAAGCGACCGGTCAGACCGCTTGTGCCGACCGGTCAGACCGGTCCAGTCCCGTTCGGTGCACAGAGCCGACCAGTCAGACCGGACACCCCGACCGGTCAGACCAGTCCAACACAGAGTGGTTACAGCAGAGCCTAGATCAGTATCGGGCGCGTACGAACGATATGTGTGAAGCCATTGAAGATTCTGATGATCTAGACAAGCTGGGCCAAGGGTTTGCATCGGCCGATCCTTTAGAAAAGGTAGACATTGGTGATGGAACTATCCCTAGGCCAACCTTTGTAAACAAAAATTTATCGGCTGAATATAAAGCCGATTTGGTTAATTTATTGAAGGAATATGTTGATTGCTTTGCTTGGGAGTATCATGAAATGCCTAGTTTAAGTCGTGATCTTGTTGAGCATCGTTTACCGATTAAAGCCGGTTTTAGACCTTATAAACAACCGGTTAGGCGTTTCAATCCCATTATTTATGACCGAATTAAAATTGAAATTAATCATTTACTTGATGCTGGATTTATTCAGTCTTATCGTTATGCTGATTGGATATCTAATATTGTGCCCGTTGAGAAAAAAGATTCGGGAAAAATTAGAGTGTGCATTGATTTTAGAGATCTTAATAAAGCTACTCCCAAGGATGAATATCCTATGCCTATAGCCGATATGTTGATCAATGAGGCTTCCGAACATCGTGTCATTAGTTTTCTTGATGGTAACGCCGGTTACAATCAAATATTCATGGCCGAAGAAGATATATCTAAAACGGCCTTTAGATGTCCAGGATTTGTCGGCTTGTTTGAGTGGGTTGTTATGACTTTTGGTTTGAAAAATGCGGGTGCTACTTATCAAAGAGCTATGAATTTAATCTTCCATGATTTACTTGGTGTCATCTTGGAGGTGTACATTGATGATATTGTCATTAAATCGGCCGGTTTGGATCATCATTTAGCCGATTTGAGACTTTCTCTTGAGAGGATGCACTGGTATGGTTTGAAGATGAATCCACTCAAATATGCTTTTGGTGTATCGACTGGAAAGTTTCTTGGCTTCATTATTCATGAGAAGGGAATAGAGGTTGATCCTAAAAGAATTGAAGTCATGAGGAAGGTTGAAGCCCCTACATGCAAGAAGGATTTACAGAAGTTCTTGGGCAAGGTAAATTTCTTGAGAAGGTTTATATCTAACTTGTCCGGGAAGATCGATGCTTTTACTCCTATTCTTCGGTTAAAAGATGAAACCGAATTTACTTGGGGGGCAAAATAGCAAGAAGCGTTTGAGAAGATCAAGATTTATTTGTCTTCGTCACCCGTACTCAAAGCACCTAGGAGAGGAGTACCTTTCAGACTTTATGTGGCTGCTGAAGACAAGGTTATTGGGGCTGTTTTGACTCAAGAAACCAAAGGGAAGGAGTATATCATTACATATTTAAGCCGACGACTTATTGATGCGGAGACGAGGTATACGTTTATTGAGAAGTTGTCTTTGTCTCTTTATTATGTTTGTACCAAATTAAGGCATTATCTACTATCTAGTACTTGCATAGTAGTATGTCAAACCGATGTGATCAAACATATGTTACAAAAACCGATTTTGAGTGGTAGAATCGGTAAGTGGGCTTATGCTTTGGTTGAATATGATTTGGCTTGTGAACCTTTAAAATCTATGAGAGGCCAAATTATAGCGGATTTTATTGTTGAGCATCGGATTAATGACAAGCATGATCTAGAAGTCGGCTATATTACTTGCACACCATGGAAGTTGTACTTTGATGGATCGGATTGTGATGATGGTCAAGGGATTGGTGATGTTCTTATTTCTCCGAATGGTGCTATTTTTGAATTTTCAAACCGATTGGAAGAAGAGTGTACAAATAACCAAGTTGAATATGAGGCTCTTCTATTTGGCTTGGAATTCTTGCAATCCATGGGCGTGAAGCATGTTGAAGCCTTTGGAGATTCTCTTCTGGTGGTGCAGCAAGTATCTAAGGTATGCCAGTGCTATAATGGTTCTCTAAATGTATATCTTAGTAAATGCCTCGATATTATTTCTTCTTTCGATGAATTTATTATCAAACATATTCCGAGGGAAGAGAATGGAAAGGCAAATACTCTGGCTCTGCAAGCATCTGGCTATAATGTTACGAAAAAATATTTCAACATTCGCAAGCCGATGCAAACGAAAGCCGAGTGTCTAGTTCTAGATGCACTGGTCCGACCGGTCAGCGAGATCGGTCTGACCGCCCAGACCGGTCTGACCTGTCCAGAGACCGGTCTAACCGGTAATGCAGCTGTTGGTTCTTATTCGGCCAAGAAAGATGATTCAATTGTCTCGGCCGAAGCTCACGATTGGAGGGTCCCTCTTATATCATATTTGAGAGATCCTGGTCGTGGAGCAGAGAGAAATATTCGGCGTTTGGCTTTTAAGTATGTTTTAATTGACGATGAGCTTTATCGTCGAACTGCCGAAGATTTGCTTCTCAAGTGTTTAGACTCGGATCATGCCCGGGTTGCTATGGGTGAGGTTCATGAAGGTATTTCTGGTACTCATCAATCGGCTCCCAAAATGAAGTGGTTACTTAGAAGGGCCGGTTTCTATTAGCCCACCATGCTATCCGATTGTTTCGAATACTATAAAGAGTGTGAAGAATATCAGCGGTTTGGTGATTTGCAATTGGTGTCTGCTGCGTTAATGCATCCTATTATTAAACCATGGCCGTTCCGAGGTTGGGGTTGGATTTCATTGGACAAATTAATCCTCCATCTTCAAAGGGGCATCGCTTCGTGTTGGTTGCTACGGATTATTTCAATAAATGGACCGAAGCGGTTCCTTTAAAGAATATGACACATAAGGAGGTAATTGAGTTTATTACTGAGCATATTATTCATAGATTCGGTATTCCACAAACTTTGACAACAGATCAAGGTTCTTCATTTATATCAAAAGAGGTGCGTGCCTTTGCCGAATCTTATAAGATTAAGTTGCTCAATCCATCTCCATACTATGCTCAGGCCAATGGGCAGGCCGAGTCTAGTAATAAGATTTTGATCAAATTTATCAAGAAGAAGATAGAAGAAAATCCTAAGAGGTGGCATGAAGTGTTATCCGAAGCGTTGTGGGCTCATCGTATATCTAGATATGGTGCTACTAAAGTTACTTCTTTTGAGCTTGTGTATGGTCAAGAGGTCGTTTTTCCCGTTGAGGTAAATATGGACGCATATAGATTGGCAAAGCAAAATGACCTCTCCGCTGTTGATTACCATGATTTGATGATGGATAATATTGATGAGGTGACCGACAAGCATTTGAAGGCTTTGAAGGAGATTGAGAAAGACAAGCTTCGGGTGGCCAGAGCTTACAACAAAAAGGTAAAACTTAAATCTTTTCAGGTTGGGGATCTGGTTTGGAAGACAATTTTGCCTCTTGGGATGAAAAGCAATAAGTTTGGCAAATGATCGCCAAGTTGGGAGGGTCCATACAAGATTATCAAAGTTATCTCCGGTAATTCGTATATGGTGGAGACGGTGCAAGGTGAGCGTCTACCAAAGGCTATCAATGGGAGATACTTGAAGAAGTTCTATCCTAGCGTATGGCAAAGTGCGTGAGGACGAAGATGGTCGGTATTGGATATCGCCCTTAATTTTATTTTTTTAGACTTGTATGCTCTGTGTAAAACATGTACATCGGGATAGTTCTTGCTTTTTTGGCTTCTGAAACTCACCAAAAAACAGGGGGCATATGTTGACAGCCAATTCTGGCAGTTCAGAGGCTGACCGGTCTGTCCAGTTGTAATCCGAGTAGGCTTCGTTTTATTTTAGAAATTCTTGTATAAATCGACTTGGAGAGGGGTACGACCTCCCCGGCCTATAAATATAAAGGCTAAGGCCGATTGAGGTATTCCCAATCAAATCAATAAAAATATCGCATTACTTTTTATCTCTCAAACCCTAGTCTTTTCCAACCCTAGATTGCTTTCTTCTTTCGTCTCGACGACATTTGAAGACGTTCTGAGTGGCCTGCCGACCTCAGAGCAACCCTAACCATGCAAACTCCGACGGGGTCCCTCCCGAGCTCGCGTTTCTAGGTCTTCGCGGTTCTCTGCTCCACACCGGTCAAACCGGTCTGCGAAACCAGTCAGACCGGTCCGACAGGGCATCGCTGGTTTAGATCATTTTGACGATCTCCTGCGCGTTCTAGCGCATTCGAGTGTGTTGGCGCGATTCTGTGTCAACAGACTGCTCTACCACGTCAACAGCTCCGATGCCGAGGGCACCTCCGACTGGTCCAGAATGACTACTCCATCGTCTCTTGGTTGTACTGCACCATCTCCAACGACATCCTTCGCACCGTGCAGACCAGCCGGGACACGGCGTACTCTCTCTGGCGTGCCATCCGCGGCCTCTTCCGCGACAACAAGGCGACACGATCAGTCTACGTCGGCGCCGACTTCCACAACGTCTACCAAGGCGACATGTCCGTGATGGCCTACTGCTCCAAGGTGAAGCAGCTCGCAGATCAACTCCGCGATCTCGGCTCGCCTGTGTCGAATCAGGATCTCGTCATCACCTTGCTGCGTGGTCTCAACGAACGTCTCCACAATGTGATTCCCAGTATCACCAGTCACAAAAGGCTGCTGTCGTTCCTGAAGGTGCGATCTCAACTTCGCCTTGAAGAAAATCGCGTCGACACTGCGGCCAAGCGGGCTCAGGCCGCCGCCTTCTTTGCCCACATGCACGGCTCCGGTGGCGCTGCATCCGTCATTCTTTTGAACTCCTTCAAAGATCTTAATCATTGAAGCAAGGATTATTTCTTCCTTGTTCTTTATGAAGCATGTGTTGCCCAGGAGATGAATTGTAACCATCAGAGATGGGTAATCTTTGATGAGAGGCAAGAAAAAGGTAGTGCTCAATATGTGATAGCTGAAATGCCATCATGGCAGCGAAATGCTTTCAGTCCAGGAAATCATGATATGGAAGTTGCTCATTTGGTTTTCGACAAAATTCCTTCATGGAGCAGAAATGGTTTCAGCCCCGGGGAATGTGAGCTGCAACCTGAATACAGACCAGTCAAGCTAGACTACCATCAGGAGTTGATCATTATCAAGGTGGTGTCTTCATCAATAGTGGTGGCTACTATATACTTCCAATTAGGATGTTCTATTGCAATGAGACACCGTAAACTGGTACAAAAGCTAGTCTCTTCAATTCGAAGGCAGTGGGATCTGATGCAACTTATATCATGCAATGGATTGGGTGCAAGTGTGTCACACCCTGAAATTTTTGAATTTCAGGATGTGATTAAAATTAAAAATAAAACAACAATTTTCTCAAAATTTTAAAATTTTCTCAACATTTATTTTTTCTTCACAGAGAATTTAGCGTAAAAGAAAATAAATATTGGTTGTTTTTCAAATTAAATGATGTTGTTCTTCTGGTGGTGCATTCATGTCATATGCATAGTGTTGTTGAGTGTGAAAACCTTTCAAAACGTGTTCTATCATCAAAAATTCTTCCCGGGAATTTTCCGGATTTTTCTGGATTCTTTTCCCATTTTCCCTAGAGCAAACTCTAATTTTTAGAGGCTCTTCCAAATCTTCTCATGAGCTCCAAATATTTTATTTGAGTTCGTTAGGTCCCAATATATTTCTAGGATTTTTCCTAGAATTTTCGGGCCATTTGGAATATTTTTCGGACTTTAAATATGAATTCTAGATTTTTCTAGAATTATTTTAATTTCGAAAATAATTAATTCCGAAATTTTAAATGGGCTAAGTCTATCAAAAGTGCATAAATCCCTAATGGACCTCAAGGGCCCATTCATGTGTTCCCTAATGGGCTAAAGGCACGTAAAGCCCATTAGCATGGGAAGGAGGTTTAGTACCACATTGCTAATTGATGTGGGATGGCGAGACTTTTCTCTCTATATATTAAACCAACCTCTCATGGCAACTCCACACAAAAATATAGACTACCCGTAGGGAGGCTCCTTGTTTGGGAATCCCTAAAATAATCTTTTCCCCAGAATCCCACCATCCTCCGCATCCGTGCATCTCTGGTGAAATCCGACGCCACCCCGGTGCTCAGCTCGTTGTCCTCTTCGTCGTGGTGTCTTCCTTCTCGTGAGTCGTCGCCTTTTCACCGTCGACCCCATGCCTTCTTCCTCGACTCCGACGATTTCCTTCTTCTCCGGTGAGCAACTTCCTTCGTCTTTTCTTCCCTCTCTCTCGCTCTGCTCCGCTCGGTCTTGTTCGCCGTCGCCGCCATCCGCCATGCGCCGCCGCGAGCTCCGCTCCGCCCGCTCTAGCTCTGCGCCGCCGCCAGCCCACCCCAATCCACTCCCGCCGTCCGATTTAGATCCAGCGGCCCAGATCTAATATGACCCGAGTCAACTAAACCAAATACCGTTCAACTGTGGTCATTTTTGCAAATAAACCCCTCCGTTTTTCCAAAATCAACCCTCCGTCCATCGCAGTTCAAAACTATTTCTGTTTTAGTCCAAATCTTTACGGAAAACACCCTGAGCTTTCCCAAAATAGAACCCACCATCCTTAGCGCGTTGTTTTGCAAGCTAGACCCTGTATCTTAGGTTAAATCTCGTTTTAGTCCCTAGTTTCTTTAGAGCTAGCCCCTGAAAGTTTAAATCTATTGCAAACAAGTCCCTAGAATCTTGTTTTAGCCATATCTTTCACGTTTCAACTCCGTTTTCAGCGATTCTTGCGCTCACGTGATCCTTGTGACGTGTGCAATAGCTTTGTAACCTTTTTATCCTCTGTGAGCATACTTTGTTGTGTCTTACAAATCTTTTCTGTTAGCTCTTAACTCTATAGTTAATCGCGACTAGATCCCTGAAGCATCGTTTATCCCATAGAATCGCCGTTTTAGTTCCGTTTTCCGCGTTTCTTGCGCTCCCATAACCATAGCAGTGAGCCCTATCCTTTAGTACGTTCTTTTAAAGCCTTTCTTTGTTTTGGTGTATTGTTCTTAGAGGTATCTTGTTGTTTGCTTTGTATGTTTGCCCGATGATTGTTCCGAGTAGAAGGATCGTTGTTCGAAGATTGAAGATCAAGAAATCCAAGTGAGCAAAAAGTTGAAGAGAAATAAGAGTAGCTTTTCGTTGGAGAAAGGCAAGTGACCCTAACCATACTTCTATCTATGCTTTATTTACAAGAGTATATTGATGATTTAATTGGAACATGGAGAACCACCCAAGAAAACAGTACAACCACAATACTAATGGGCTCTGGTCTTGGCTAAGTAATTAGATGAACTATATGTTGTGTTGGGGTTGTTCCGTTTGGTGGTTATGAGTTTGTGTTGTGGAGTGGGTGAAGGAAGCTGCGTCTTCTGAGGGACCGCACGGCAGGGACCAACACATACATATAGGAATTCTTTGTAAAGGCCTCGTAGCGTCCCTATGCAATCACACCTCGGAAGTGTGATACTGTGCCTAGCTAGCACATTGCGTGGTTGGGTTCAAAGTTCTTTGGAACTTTTACGCGAATTGTGGTGAAAGTGTACAACCTCTGCAGAGTTAAAACTAACCGGTTAGCCGTGCTCACGGTCAAGAGCGGCTTGGATCCTCATATGATTAATAAACTTAAAGATGGATGTAAATCATTTTCTGGTTATTTCTTGTGGCCTTGCTGAGTACCAACCATAAGTGTACTCACCCTTGCTTACTGCTGCTCAGAAGGAAAAGTTGTTGTGAAGTCTTTTGAAGATGATGCTATGTTCTAGGCGTACGCAACCCCCAGTCGATTGCCTGTGAAGTTTGGAGCCTTTGTTTCCAGGATAAGCTGTATAACTCTGATAGTCTTTTAATTGTTTTAGTTTCTCTTTTTCGTGGTACTGTTACTGATTATTCATTTATGATGTCTCTATATGTATGAAACTTGATCCTGGCATACATATAGTTATGCATTCGGTTTTGTCCTTAAAATCGGGTGTGACAAAGTGCAGCAATAGGAGTTATTGGTGGGCTAGATGCTATGATGTTGTGTTCAAGCAATTCCTGAATACCACAGCTTGGGGACAAGCTGTGTTTCGAGGCGGCGGTAATGTCATGACCAAGTCACGGCCCAAGTGAAGACTAAGGCCAAGACTACATAACAGCTGCTAGGCATATCCATAGGCATCGAACAATCATAATTGAGAAATAGAAGAGGAAAAGAAATAGCGTCTTACTCCTCAGGTTATCGAAATCTTATCAGATTTTGTCTTGTGACTACTCACGTCCCGGAGTAGATCTCGCCGGTGGCTACGGGTTGTTACAGAAGCATGGGTGTGCGCCCATTTATACCGTAAATGATGAACCAATATCATAAAGATGATGGTGTGGTCTATGTACCATTCTTGCCAACAATGGATGTGTTGATCATGAAGTCCACCTTGACGCGAGCTCATTCGGTCATTCCCACCATGACGATGCCGGCGGCGAGCAACCGGGGCGGTCGCGGAGGCAACGCTGGCAGGAGGTTTCGGGCCTCAGCGAGGTAAATGGGCTGACACCTGAGGGAACTGGGCCTTCAGCTGCCACCGATGGCGACCGACGACGAGAAGTGCGGCGCCACCGATGGCGTCGCCGGCTCCGGCCTCCACCTCCTACCCAGCCTTCTTCTGACATGCCGAAGCTAGATAGCTGATAGCGACGCCGCACGCGCGCGTTCCCCCGTGTGAGTACGTGGCGCGCGTGTTCTGCAACTGCCGGAAACGCGGCGGCGGCGGGCGAGGCAAGCAGGCCACGGACGAAGGAGAGTGGAGAGGAACTGCATGTGCGCGAATCGAACCTAGCTAGCTAATGGAGCAATGTCGATGTGAATCTACATCTCTTTGTTGTTTGTTCCTATTGTTATACACACTTATCTAAAAAAAGTACACACTGAGACATACCACGGATCTGGGTGCAGAGAATGGTCTTCCCTCCTCTCCTCATGTCTAGCTCATCGATCAGGGTTCAGAAACTAGCTAGAGACGAAGAGGGAAGATGCCAGCCAGCGCGCTCTTGACTTGAGTTCTGTACGATCTGGGTGCTTGCTCTTTACTTGATGTGTTCCCACTCCTGATGGCGCTAGGAAAATTGGGAACTCTCTCTTCCTGATGGCATTAATATCTCCATGGATCCATCGTCAGTCGCACGCAGCGGCGGATCCAGGAGGGGGGCTAGGGGGCTCTAGCCCCCCTAAGCTCCCCTAATTACACGTAAAACACTGTAGCAAAAGTATCAAATCACCATTAAATCTTCACACAAATCAACATCTCCATTGTTTCAGCCCCCTCTTAGTTCTCATCCTGCATCCGCCACTGGTCGCACGGGCCTTCACTTGTAGCAGCCCAAACCAAGAGCGTCCGCTACAGCCCGCCAGGTCCGATCCGAGCCGCACAGGTGCCATCTGACGGCTCAAAATCGCTCCAGCCCGGATGGTAAACCAAGTACCGTCCAGCCCGGACCGGACGCGGAACGAAATACCGTCCACGGTCCACGCCTGGCCGGCACGGCTCGTACCCGCATCGCCGCGCACGCTCCCGTTTCGTCGCGGCAGGGGCTGGACGATGGGCGCTGCCTGGCCGGCTGGGTCGACAGCCGGTTTCTTGCTTGCCGCCGCTCGACCGACGACGACCCCGCGCGTCCGGGCCAGCTCGGCGGTCACCTGCTACCCGGAGTCTCCCGCCTGAATACGGTGTCGATTCGGGCTGCTGCCGGCAATGGTCGGCGCGGGACCTGGATGCGACGTGTGGTTCCCGTCGACGGCGAGGTCTTGCCTTCGCCGTCCGCCGCCTTCGAAGGACAACCTGCACTCCTGCAGTGCCGCTCAGTTTCTCGACGCCTACAGAATCTCGAGCGGGAGTGCTGACGGGCGCCAGAGCAACCAACCAGCTGAGGCAATAACACTAATAACACTGCACGACAGGCTACGGGCCTCAACGAGGTTCATGGGCTCTCATGGAACTGGGCCTTCACTTTGACACGGCCCAAATCAACGCTCTCGCTCGAGAAGACCGATCCGGATCCCGGCCCCACTGGTGTCATCCTACGGCTCAAAATCACTCAAGCCCGGACGGTAATTCAAATACCGTCCTCCCTGGTTGGTCGGGACTAGCGCACACGCGGCGCTGTGTCGCTGTGGCGAGGCGAGACGCCGCGCGTCCCAAGAGGAGCGCTTCGCCGCCGTCGACCCCGCGCGTCCCGGCCGGCCTCGCCGCGCCCTCTCTGCTCTGCAGAACGGCCAATTCTGTGATGGTGGCATGCCGGAGCTTGACGGCGAGCACATACCCGAGCGTGCGTGTTCTGTGACTGGCCGGACGGGCTGTTGCGGCGAGGCAGGAAACCCACGAACGAAACAGAGGAGGCGGCCTCGCCGGCCGCTGCATTGCTGGCCGGGGAAGCCAGCGTCCCAGCGCAGCTCGCCGGCGCGGTGGCGCCGCCCGCTCGGGGCTCGCCGTGGCTGGGCCCCACGCGCGCCCGTCGCCTATTGCTTCTCCAGTCTCCACAGGCCAAACCTTATCTCACCCAAAATAGGAGTTGTATACTTGTATTGATCTTCGCTGCGTTTCGATCGACATGTACCGTATGTCGATCCTAATCTAGCTAGCTGGTTACTACAAGCCTCGACGATCTCGTGTCATACGTACTAGAGAATATTCAGCTGCAGTTCAGAATACATCATTTTAGAATTCTGGGTATATATTTAAACATTATGAACTTTTCTCATCGATAAGACCATTAATGAACAAGGGCGTAGGTTGACAATGTAACAACGAGTAGATTTTAATAACACAGGAAAAATTGAGAAGTAGCTGCTGCTAGTAGCACAGGGGCGAAGCTATATAGAGATCAGCAGTGCTAATGGCACCCTCTAAAAATGGAAAAACAGTGATTATATATGTACCCCACTCTAATTTACTCTAGCTTCGCCAATCGCCACTGCCTATTGCTAGTGCATCATCAGCTCTATGCGTGGATTCAGAGATGATGCGGTATAGATCGAAGTTATGGCACGCGAGAACTTGCTGGTGCACATCATGTGTTTAATTAGAGACACGAAACTACGAATTGTGGTGCTATACAGACGCTCTAGGGATGACAAGCAGCTGTGATATTGTCAGTGTTGTACATACAAAATTTTCACACTCAAAACCAATTTTCAATCTGAATATTAACCAAAAGGGGTGGCATTGGTTATTAGAGTACGACTTCCTATCAGCAAACTGTTCTGAAGTAGTAGCCTTGTAACACAGAACTACCATCATTAAACACAAATAATCAGTACTGCTTGATTATAATTGGTGAAAAATTCAGAAGGGCCGCATCTAGCGATGGCGTGATGCAATGGCGCAGCACGGCATCACTGACAGTACCCGTCAAGAAGGAATAGATACAATGGTGATACCAAAGAGCTATTGTTAGTGCTCTACGGCACAAGCTTGTATAGCTTAATGCCTACCCCATGCCCCTGCCGAAGTTCAGACGAGGATCATCGGATGAACTGAAACGACATGGATGCATGAACAATGTGCCGCAAGCGGAAGCCGGTGAAGTCTCAGCTAGTCGCCTCGGCCTCCTCGCCGTCGTCCGCCTCCCACCTTTCCGCGAGCTCATCCCCGCCGGCGCCGAAGGCGAGCGCTGGCCGGAGCAACCAGGGTGGTCCCTGAGGGCAACGCCTGCAAGGCAGGAGCCATCGGGCCTCAGCGAGATAAATGGGCTGAGGGAACTGGGCCGTCACTTGGCGCAGCCCGAACCAACGCGTCGCGCTCCAGCACGCCAGGTCCCTCCGCTCCGATTCCCAGCCGCAGAGATCCCATCGTACGGCTCGGAATCAGTCCAGCCCGGACGGGAAATGAAACACCGTCCCCCCTGGACGGTGAATCGAATGCCGTGCCGTCCACCCCTGGGCCTGGCCGGTCGGGGACGCCGGCGCCCGCGCAGCCGTGCGGCGTTCTCCTCCGCGCGTGGGCGTGGCTGGCCGACACCCTTGCTCTCTTCGTATTTGCGCTGCTGAAGGCGCTCCGTCGCAGCAGGGGCTAGCCAGCGGCGCTGGCTTGCGGGCTGCCGGCCGGCGTCGCCGTGGCGAGGTCGAGGGGGGAAGTCGCCATTGCCGCCCGCGGTCACCGTCGTCTCCGGCAGGCCCGCGACGGCGCTGGCCGCGGCCGGTACGCCGCCGAACCGGCCGCTCGAGAACCTCGCACGCCGTGAAAGAAGCGGGAGGCGAGTCGTCGACGCGTCCACGCTGCGATCTATCCTTCATGAACGTCGTCTATGACAGAAGCAGCCCCAGAGAGCACCATCAGCTTCAATAATGGCGAGGACTGGATGTGGATGAGCCGAAGAGATTGAAACTGCACTGCTAGAAGTCTAGAACGGTGGCTAGTACCACAGGCAGGTTCCCCGATGGCGACGGCGATGCGCCCGGACACGGCGAGGACCAAGGAGCCAAGGACGGCACGACGCAGCTATGGCAGTGAGCAGGCGCTGCCGTGCAGAGCACACGTGGCTGCACCGTCGAGCATCCCGTTCTGTGCATGCGCTCCATCTGGAGTCTGGCACCGGCGTCGCACTCGCACCGGGGCACCGGCCGGGCTCGCCGGCGCCACGCGTGGCCGTCTCGTCGCAGGGATGGTGAGGAAAGGGAAAACGATGTGAAATAGGAGGAGATTTCCGAATTATCTCAACCGTAGGATCCTGATCGAATGTACCGGAAGGACCCTAGGGGTGGACGGTAATTGAAATCCCGTCCGCCCTGGGGTGGACGGTATTTGGCGTCCGCTCCTGGGAATATTTGGCGCTCGCCTCCGCAGCTTGCCGGAGCGCCGCCGCGTCTCGGTCGTCCACTTTGCCTCTTGAGAGCTCCCCGCCGCTGCTAAAGCATGCATCCACCATGGTCTCCGTTACCTTGGCTCTGCTGGTCTGAGTGTCTGCGCGGCGCGCCTGCCGACGGGCGTTCGCGCGTGGCGCTCAGTCGTGGGCTCGGCGTCGTTCTCCGCAGCGGAGGGTTCCGTTTAGGAGCGCCCATGGTGTCCGTCTAGGCTGCGGCTGAGGTGGTTAGCGCCGCGGGCTTGTTGGGAGATGGATATGGTGGCGCTGGCAGAGGACATGGCCATGATTGTCTGAGCGTCCGATGCTGCTGTGGCAGGGAGCGGCGAGCAGTAGCCGGCCGGTCATCATGGCGGTGCGCCGCCGGCAGCCCGTGCAAGGAACTCGTGTCTTTTGAGCAAGCATCTTGGATTCTTGGCAGCAAGAAGTGATCCAGCCCAGAGCTCATGTTTCTCCTCAACGATTCACAGTAGCCGCCGTTCAGTCGGCGTCTGACAGCCGATTCTCAATTGTGCCAGGCCAGTTCCTTCTTCTTCAGTCTCCACCGCTCACATCCATGCTTTGGTTGAATTTATCCTGATTCCTGAGCTACTGAGGTACAACAAGCTAACCACACAAGCATTATTAGATGAAGAAACCACTCAACGACTCAAGCAACACTCAACAAATAGGCGACAAAAGCAGGGATGCAGCTTTGAAATCGGTAGTAACACTCAACCAGCTGTTCTGCTTCCAAGACAGATCTTTTTTGAAGAAATTCCAAGACAGATCTCACATTACATCACACGACACATTAACACATTAACTGAGATCTCACATTGCCTCACAAACTAAGATCACAGGCTACAACTTTCAACTGAAAGCATCCGCACCAACTACAACTGTTGTCATCTATCCCAGGCTTGCCGCCTGTTGGTGTTGGCCGGCGGCGTCCTCCTCCGCCTGGGTGGGCAGCCTGAAGCGGCAGAGCGGGCAGAAGCGGCTGACCGAGAGCCACTCCACGATGCACTCCCCGTGGAACGCGTGCGCGCACGGCATCGTCCTCAGGCATCGCCGGCCGCGTACCCCTCCAGGCAGACCGCGCAGCAGGTCTCCTCGCCGTCCCCCATCTCCTCCCCTCCCGCGCCCACCGTCGTCTCCGGTAGGCCCGCCACGGCGCTGGCCGCGGCCGGCACGCCGCCGAACCGGCCGCTCGGGAACCACACGGTGAAAGAAGCGGACGCCGCGTCGTCGCCGTCGACGTCCACGCTGGGCGTGGCCGCCATCGTGCCGTCGTAAAACTCGTGGGGTGCGGTGTGTATGCCGATGCGGCGGGGTCCTCCTCCTGTCACCGCCGCCGCCGCGTAGCTCGCCGGGCGCCTCTCGAGGTACATCTGGTGCGGCATCGGAAAACCTCCCGCCGCACGCGCCACCTCCATCTGGCATCTGCACCTCGCCGTGTGCTCCGACGGGTGGAGAAGCGATCGAGAAGAGATGCAGGGGAGACGAGAGGCAGTCGAGATGCGATTGATTTGATCAATGGGCATCGGGGGTCCAGGATTTATAGTTTTATTACCGAATCGAACACGTCCGAGTCCGCGATGCGTTTGATGGCGTGAGAATTGGGAAACTCGGACCAGGGTCCGACTCGGATTCAAGCCGAGGTGGAGGAGTGCGCTACGGCGGCGAGCTCAGGCACGGCAGGTCGGAGGCCCGGAGGCGCCGCTCTCCCTCGTTTTATTTGCATCGTTGTTCAGCGCAACTGTGTGCGCCCGCGCTCTCTCCTCCATGAACAGAGACGGCGACGGCGGTGCCCCCCCTGGCTGCGGCGCTTCTGCCGACGGGCGTTCGTGCTCAGTGCCGTCTTGGGGTCAGCGTCGTTCTCCGCAGCGGAGAGTTCCGTTCGGAGCGCCCATGGTCTCCGTCCAGGCGGCGGCTGAAGGGGCCTTGGCCTCTGCCGCTTGCCCGCTTAATTCACACTGTGGTGGCTCGCCGCCGATCTACAGGCCTCAGCGAACTGGGCCCAAACCAAAAGCTCCCCACTCCAGCCCGCACAGGTGCAAAATCACTCCAGCCCGAACGGTCAACTGAGCGCCGTCCAGCCCGGCCGGGGAATAAAATACCGTCCACCCTGCAGCCCACAAACGAGCCCATAAAAACACTCTGCAACCCACAAACGAGCCCATAAAAACCGCTCGGCAGCGCCCCCGCTGCGGAGGAAGAGGAGCCCATAAATGGGCGCGCCGTCGGTCGCCCACTCGCCCGACGGCGCCAGCTGTCTGACGTCGCTCCTCACTAGTCGCGGCCATGGCCTAGTTCCGTTCAGCGCGCGGCGGCCACGGAAGCGAAGCTCGGCTTCGTGGGGACCATGGCGCTAGTCGC